>NC_134535.1:15391629-15694243 GCF_050624435.1 Tenrec ecaudatus | reverse complement strand
AGGGGCAGGGAGGGAGGGAAAATGATAAGCTGATACCAAGGGCTTAAGTAGAAAGCAAATGTTTTCAGAATGATGATTGCAACAAATGTACAAATGTGCTTGACACAATGGATGTATGTGTGGATTGTAATATGAGTTGTATGAGCCCCCAATAAAATGATTTTTAAAAGAAAAAAAATCAGTCTCAAATCTCCTGCCTCCTGGGAACCTTTTGCATCATTCTCCAATTCACTTAACAAATATTAAGGTGGTGCCTACTATGTCCCAGGTAATTATCAAGGTGCTAAGGATTCTGCAACAGACGATGATGGATGATGGAAGTTACATTATAGTTGGAGGGAACAGATTAGAAGTACGTAAAGATATACATCAACACCTACCTCTGTCACGTGGTGAAAGTACAGTAAGGACGGATAAGAAAAGTATGGTGGTAGAGAGTGATGGGGAAGAAGACAGGGCATCATTAGCTTAGACGGGGTAGCTGAGGAAGACTTCTTTAATGAAATGGTTGGCAGGTGAATGAAGTCCTGAAAGACATGAAGGACGGAGTGGTAAAGATAGTAGGGAAGATAATCCAAACAGCTCCTGGAAACATCCCTGCTTAGGCCCAGCAAGGAGGCAGTGCCCCTGGTACAGGGTGAGTAGAGGGAAAGCGGTAGTAGATAGTACCCAAGAGAGCAGCGGTCAGGTCATGTAGAGTTTGCTAGGAGTAGCCACTGTCTCCATTCCATCTTCTTCTCCCCATGACATTGACTGTTCATTCTATTCTGCTCCAAGTTGCTCCGTGATAAAGTGTGTGCACATCATTCCTCTACTAGACTGGTTCTAGACCCCATTGAAGGTTCAAGCCATGTTCTCTTCATCATTGTAGCCCAATTCCTAGCACAGAATGGCCCACAGAGTCTCATCCATAAAGTCATGAGTTAGGAGGAAGATGGGCCGAGGAAGACGTTGCCACAACATCAGCCATCATGGGAATCAATGGCCCAACACACTGCATAAGAAAGAGCTCAACCATCTAGTCTCATGCAACCTGATCGTGTGTGTGTTGAATCCAGAGCCAAGTGGTATGGGATGCTGGTGTAGTATTTTTCACACATTAGTAGCAAGAAGACCAGGACAGGCCCAGGTTTCAAGGGAGAAGATTGCTAAGAAGGAAGTAATGGACTTGGAAAACTGAGATTCAGAATAGGGCTGCAATTCTAGCTGGGAATTTATGGGTTGCGATAGGAAATTAAGACAGGAACTTTCCCCACAGACTGAGCCTTGGTGCACCTGCAGTTTCGTGGACACGTAGCTGCTACAAGGACAGAGATACCCTGTCCTTTATGACAGACTTGGGAGGAGCCTAAATTCCAGCTGGCAGAGACTGAGGGCAGATTCTTTCCTGGACTCTTCAGATACATAGACACTAACTTCCAGTCTCAGGTCTACGGAATCATGCCAATAAAGCTCCGCCAAGACTCTGTTATCAGTATGCATCACAGACACATGATGCTTTCTCTGTGAGTTCCTTGGGGATGTCTCACATGACAATCTGGGAGGCAGTGGGGGAGTACACTTCATACCCAATAGGTCTCTCATTAGAGCCAATTCTAAGCCTGAGAAGCAATTTGTAGTTGCAAATGCAGAACAACTCCTTGGCCCACCCTTGATTCTCCTCTCCCCTCTAGTGATCAATCAATGAGCTTTTAATTAGCTCCCCTGGCCTTCTTATTCGCCTTCAGCGGGCTTGCTGCAGCATCTCTCGTTCAGCTCCCAGAGTCATTGAATGGGAAAGGGAATGCTTCCAGTGCACGTCTTCACTCCCATTCCCGGTCCCCAACACTCAGCAACTGCCTGCTCCCCGAACACCAAGCACTGGCTAGGAAAAGCTCAGGGAAACAGAAGGTCTCTTAGGACCGCCTTGTCTAATGGGCTCATCTTACAGATGAAAACACTGAGGGTAAGAGAGAGAGAGAGAGAGAGAGAGAGAGAGAGAGAGAGAGAGAGAGAGAGAGAGAGAGAGAGAGAGAGAGAGACTGTGTGTGTGGGGGGGGGCATTGAGAGGGAGCTTGATCTGGGCGTTTGGAGAAATTGCCTCTTTCATTGGGCACCTCTCAGTTTCCAGACACTGAAAAATCCCTCATTTTTATGTCTTCCTCTTTGGGGACCTTGGATTAATGGAGAATATTCCAGAGCACCACTGAGGAAAGGGGGCCTCACTGTTCTAAACAGACAAGGCCTTTAGTCAGACAGTGGGTCTTGCTCATAGTGGTCCAGGCTTTCTGGGAGCTCCCATCCCATTCTCCATCCCACAGACACCAAGATCCCTGCTTGAGTATCTCATAAAGCCAAGGGAAAGGTCAAGTGGAGCTAATTAGCTAGGTTAGTCTAGGAAGCCACATGAAGGGGAACATGAATGACAAGACTGAGACAACAGTGAGGAAATCTGAGAGAAGAAGGCTTCAGGGAGATGGAACCCCAAGGGAAAAGGTGGTAAGGTGCGAACAAGCCTTAGCCTCAAGAATGACCAGCAAGGCCACCTAATTTATCAGCCCCAGTTACTCTCCATTGTTACCTATTTTATTCTTTTCATAATCACTGAGCACTACCTGAACGTGTCTCATTTATGTGATTACTCGACACGTTTCTCTCTCCATCTCCTAAAATGTAAGCTTTACAAGACATTGTACATCACATTGACATCACATGCACAACTTTAGACCAAGCATTTGAGGAACATTGGTCAGGCTTGAGTCATGTGGCTAGAAGGCTGAGATTGATTAGCTCCACCCCCTACAAGATCCACGTAGAACTGGTACAAGCAGCTTCCCTGGAGGAGAGGTTCAGGGTGTATACATCACAAGACGAAGAACATGAATGTTTGGCAGACATAAAAAGTAGATGTGAATTACTAATAGGACATCACTGTCTTCAAAATAAAACATAAATCCTTTAGCCTGGCATACAAGGGCCTTTGCCATCTGGTTCTGCATACCTCTTCTCTTTCATCTCTTCAAATTATCACTAACTGTCCTCTTGCGGTTTTAAATGACTACCAGTTTTAACACTATGCTCTGCTGTTCATTTTACCTTTCAACCTCTGCTAGAGAATGTCTCCATCTCTTTCTATGCCCAAACCCTAATGCATAGAACTCGCATGGAATGTTTGAAGGTAAAGCTTCTCCTGATAACCAAGCTGAAGGTAGTTCTTCCTTCCAGGTTTCCATAAACCTCAAGTGTCCAACTTTCATGGCCCTGTGTGTCCTCCACTGCACTGTGCACTCCTTAAGAACACAGCCATAGCTGTCATTTCTCTCTCCATCGATGCTTTGTAAGTACGTGCTACATTCCTGAATAAGGAGGGCGGGAGGCATGGAAGGAAGAAGGGAAAAGTGCCTGCAATGAATAAGAGGGCAACAATTCTTAATGTGACAAAAGAATAAAGGCCCTATGGAAGAGCAATAGGTTACCATCTGCTTCTCATACAAAAGTGAGGTGGACAAGGTTTTCTACTGAAGTCGAAGGCAGGAGCGGATATTGTGCATGCCCTAAAGTAGATATGTGAAAGTCTCTACTTAACACATTTCTAGTGGGAATTCTCAGGAGTGGACAAACAGCCATTCTCATGAACTGCTGATGGGAAAGCAAGTTGGGACAAACATATTTGGGAGAAATTCTTCAATTCTTTGCAAAGTTGAGCTGCACATACCTGATGACCCACTATCCCATTCTTGGATGAATGTGCTCTCTCACACCTATGAAACATGTATGAGTAGAAAACAGTTAATTACAACAGTATATATATGAAATTTGAGAAAACAATGGTCTACTCACAGGCTGTTGTTAGGTACCACCAAGCCTGTTCTGACTCATCAGAACCTGTCAAAGCAAAACAAAGCATCACCCTGTCATTGCCATCCTCACAATCATTGTCATGCTAAGACCTTGGTGAAGCCATTGTGTCAATCTGTTACATTGAAAGTCTCCCTCTTTTTTGTCGACCTTCTACTTTACCAAGCATGATGCCCTTTTTCAGGGGCTATTCCTACTGGTAACATGTTCATAGCAAGTGAGACTAAGTCTTGCCATCCTTGCTTCTAAGGAGCATTCTTGCTGTACTTATTCCCAGAAAGATTTGCTTGTTCTCCTGGAAGTTTATGGTATAGTCAATGCTCATTAACAGCACCTTAATTCAAATGCATTGATTCTCCGTTTCTCTTCCTTAGTCACTGTCCAGTTTCACAAGTGCATAAGGTGATTGAAAACACCATGCCTTGCATTCAGGCACCCCTTAGTCCTCAAGGGGATATCTTTGTTTTTTAACATTTTTAAGAGGTATTTTGAAACAGATTTACCCAATGTAATATGCTGCTTGATTTCTTGCCTGCTGCTTCCAGGTGCATTGATTGTGGATCCAAGTAAAATAAAACCCTTGACAATTTCAATATTTTGCTCATTTATCATGATGCTGTTTATTGCTTTATTGCAATGATTGTTGTCTTCTTTATGCTAAAGTTCATTCATACTAAAGACTGTAGTCTAGTCTCTTTCTTGGTAAGTGTTTTAGTAAGCAAGATAGTATCACTGGCAGATCACAGATTGTTAGTAAGTCTTTCTCCAAAATGTATGCCATGTTCTACTTCCTATAGTCCAACTACTCAGATGATTTGCTTGGTATATAAGTTGAGGATGGATAAAGGATAAAACTGACTCCCAATCCTGACTCCTACCTTTCTTTATTTTAAGCCACTTAGTATCACCTCACTCTTTTTATTTTATTTTTTAAATTACTTCATTCTTTTTAAATGACTGCCTCTTGATCTGTCCATGCATTCCACAGAGCACGATGAAGTGTTTCGGATTTCCAACTCTTTGAAATGTTGTCCATAATTCTTGATGACCCACTCAGTCAAATGCATTTGCAGAGTCAATAAAACACAGGTAATCATCTTTCTGGTATTTTCTTTTTTCAGTCACTACTAACCTAGCATCAGCCAGGATGTCTTGTTCATGTCCCCTGCTGAATCCAGATGGAATCTCTGGCAGTTCCCTGCTGATGTACTTCTGTGATCATATTTAAATTATTTTCAAAAATGTATTACTTCATGTGATATTGATGCTATTGTTCAATGACTTCCACGTTCTATCAGAATGGGCAAAAAGATGGATCTCTTCTGGTTGGTTGGCCAAGTAGCTGTCCTCCAAATTTGTTGGCATACATGAGTGTACACTTCTACTATAGAAATGTCAATAATAGCTATATTAACTAATCTTCATTTCAAATGTATAGATATTATTCCAGTTTTGTAGAAACACCTTAATTGGTATACCATCAATTCCGGAAGCCTTGTTTTTCAACAATGTGTTCAGTGCAGCTTTAAATTATTTCTTCAATAACATCCGGTTTTTGATCATATGCTACTTCTTGAAATGACTGAACAATGACCAGTGCTAATTGATACAATAACTCTATGTTGTTTTCCATCTTTTTTAGATGCTTCCTGCATTGTTCAATATTTTTCCTGCAGACCCCTTCAATATTCAGTAATTCAACTTGAATACATTTTCTCTTTTATCCGTCCAGATGGAGAAATGCTAAGGGTGTTTTCATATTTGGTTTTCTAGAAACAAGTGTTTGATCATCTCGCTGCAATCCTTCACGCTTTAGTCCCGAACCACTCTCTGAAATAATCTGTTCAGCTCTTTTACTTCATTGCTTCTTTCACGAGTCAGTCTACATTCAAGTGTCCGAGTCACTGTTGACGTCAGTTTTGATATGTTCTTTCTTGCCTGTCTTTGTAATGACCTTTTGCTCTTATTCTAGGTAAGATGTTCTTGGTATAAGAAGCCCTGGTGGTGCTGCAGGTAAGTGTCAGACTGCTAAACACAGCATAATAATCATGGGATAGATCTTGAAGAGGTCTTTTTAATGATGAACCTGTTACCATTATTCTTCAATGTGTTACTCCTAGCATAGGAATACTTCAAAATAACTAAACTCTCACTGCAATCTAGTAGATGCCACCTCATAATGACCCAATAGGGTAGAATTTCCCATCAGTATCAGCGACTGCCATGGGAGTAGGAATCCCTGGTTTTATCCTGAGGAGCAGCTGGTGGTTTGGAACTACTGACCTTGCAATTATCAGCTCAATGTGTTATGACTAAGCCAGCAGCGCTCTTCACAATGCCTACTATCAGCTCACTAATGCCTACTATATGGATCTTCACGAATTCTATTTCACTTTTGCTTTCTTTCAGTTTTTCTCCCTTCATACTTTGTATATTTCACATTCTGATTATGAATGGGTATTTACAGCTACTTCTTCCCATTTTGAGCCATGCCACATTAGCAAATAAATGTCTCAGTGACTACTCCATCTACATCATTAAGGTCAACTCAGACGCAGAAGAAAAGTAAGTAAATACCAACCTGCTTATTGATTGGATAGAATCCTGAAAATCAAAGTAAACAAACTAACAGTATATTTATATCCATATAGGTACATCCTCAAAATATGAGATGGCTTCAAAAAGTGTGTGGGGAAATTACATTTTATTTCCACTTTTGCTGAAAAATGTGAAGCCCCTGTGTATAAAAACTTAGAAAATATAAGCAAACAAAAGGTAGAAATATATGTAGGAATCCTTGAATGTCTTAAACAGTGAAATACTCAGCAACTAACTGAGAGGTTGAATCCACCCTCAGAACAATCTGATGTTCTGTCTCCCAAAGATCATAGCCATTGAAAATCCTCGGCACAATTGGGTACCATGAGTTAGAACCACTGAATGACATGGGCTTTTTTGCCGGTGGTAGGGGAAAGGGTACAATTAGAGAGCTATGCTAAGTGCAATAGAAGTGAACAACGTGTAAAACACATCAACATCTTGCTTATCAACTCAAGCCAAATTCACTGCCATTCAGTTAATTCCGACTCATAGCGAGACAGTGAGAAAATAGAACTGTGGGTTTCTGAGTCTGCAACTCTTCATGGGTGTAGAATGCCTCATCTCTCTACCACCTCTTGCTTTTACATAGGCAAACACAAAGCAAGGGTCTAAAGTTATGCATGGGAATGTTAAGCCATGCTGGTGTAGAAAGAAAGAAAGACAGTAGGAGAGGTACATCATGTTTATATGCATACATAATGTTTATATGCATCCATAATGTTTGAGTTCTTTTAAAAGTGTCTGAAGCACACATGGGGATCCTTTGATAAATCTTTAATAACTGTCAATAGTGGGCACTTGGGTTTTAAATATTATTCCTTCCAATGCATTAGTCACCAAATGTATGTGATTATTAATTTTAAGTGAATTAAAATTTAATAAAAGAATGTTGTAGCCATATATCATGTGCTCACCTGTGACTAGAACCTACTGTATGGAACAGTACAGATGACAGAATAGTTCCATATCACAGGAAAGTTTTGTTGATTCATACTTTTGTGCAACTGCATATTTCATAGTTAAAATTTAAATCTTCTCCTGAATAACATGTCCACTGCTGTCAGTCATCACAATGACACAGAAAATCACAGTGACGCATACTTAGATAAATCGGGTTCTGTATTATACTGAATGGCTCAACCAGTGGGTGTCGTCTTTGGGGAAGAATTCCTGGCCCACGTAACAGTCTCAACACAGACAACCAGTCCAAGTCCTCAATCTGTGAAAACCCAACAAAGAGTGTGAGATGGGAATCATCTCTGCCATGCCTGGGCTAGAGTGGCTGAGAAGGTTCTCCAATAGACATGCCTGGATCATGTCAAAGTCTGCGCCTCCTAAATGCCATCAGACCCAAGCTAAGCTCTCCAATAAGATGAACATCAATAATGTCATACCTTCGTGGCTCAGAATAGGAAGAAATGTTAACAGAGGGAGGCATTTGAGAAGATATAGATACACACATATATGCACACGCACACACCTGGGCACTCAGGATTAGAAACACTGAAGAAGGGGGATTACAAGGACATGTGTCTGAGTGTGTACACATATTATTACCCCATCTTACAGACAAAGAAAATAAAGGTCCAATCAAGAAGTTTAGTCATTTTCCAAGGATCACCAAATGATACTGTTATCAAGGCAATTCAGATTCACATGGACTCTACAGGACAGAATAGAACTGCCTCATTTGGTTTCTGAGGTTGTAAATCTCTGAGAACAGAAAGAGCCATCTCTCTCCCAGGGCGAATTTGAACTGCAGACTTTGTGGCTATCAGACCCACTTGTAGTGCACTACAGTGCCAAAATAATAAAAACAACTGTCTGTCGAGGACCTACTAAGTGCAAGGCACCCTATGAGAAATTGTGCGACTACTATCTCATTTAATCCTCTTAATTATACCTTGGAACAGACAGAGAGAAAAATTTAAATAATGATCGCTCTGATTCCAAAGGCCATGGTCTTCCCTCCAAACCCTGAATGAGTAGAACTGGACTCCAGTGACTTAAGGACATTTCTTTCTGTTTTAGGCAAGGATCATGCCATCATTCTGGGTCTCATTCACTTCGTTATGACACAAAGGTTTATTTCACCCTTGGCATGTGGTACTTTATGTTCCTTGCCCCTGTAAATCAGGAGTGTATAATGTCATTCTCTCATCATTTTTTAGATGAGGAGATTGAGGCTCAGGGAGATTCAATGTGTCTGAGGCTACAGAGGCAGTAAATTGAGCCAAGTTAAGAATCCAGTTCTGCCTAAATCTAGTGTGAATGGCTGTATTGGAAAGGCAGGTTAATTAAGTAGAGGATCCTCTTTTTTTTAAAACCATTTTATTGGCACTTCATCTGCAGATCATGCAATGCAATAGTTCAATCATATGAAGAAGAGGTGTTCGGTCATCACCACCATCCATTTTAGAACGCTGTCTTCTTCCTTTTGAGTTCCTAAGTGTGGGTGGGTGCCTAAAGAACACCAGAGAGGCATATGTTGAAACAATGAATTTCAGCACTCCCCACAGATTGTAATTAATTAGATTATGATAGGCCCAGGACCTGACGTTTCAATAAGTAACCCCATGCAATTTGGATGCTGGCAGTGCTAGGACCACGCTTCTCAAAGTGGGGTACCCAGGGGGTGCAGACAAGCCAGGCCCAGCCAGGAACAAGTGCTCTTGGGAACAAAGCAGACCTTCCCATGAGCATGGATGATGTAAGGGCTATGGGAAGGAATCTGTGGACATCACCTAGTCTCAAATGCCAGCTCTGAGCAGTTTATAGAAAGCTGGTTAAATCTGTTTCTTCTTAGTCTTGTGTGCCTACTTCATAGCCTCATGGTTGAAAGGTTACACTGTGTGACCTTGAGCCAGTGACTTACCTTTTCACAAAAGGGGATTGAATCAAAGGCCTCTGTCACTGAACTTCTCATGATATGGTAATGGTCAAGATGTACCCAAGGCCACAACACTTTTGTTATATAGTACTTCTCCAGAATGTTGAAACAGCATCAGAAGGGAGATTTTTTTTTTTGTTTTGGTTGGTTGGATTTCATATATTTATTTAACCAAAGGAACTATCTCTGAACCAGAAATTTTCTGTCTCTCCCTAAGGGATCTTCACTGGCTCACATTCCAACAACAACAACAAAAAAGAGTCATAAGTGTTAGCATTAATAGCTAGAATATTGAAAGTACCATGAACTGCCTGAAGAACAAACGTATGTGCCCTAGAGGAAGGTCACTGAGAATCCTCCTTAGACGGGAAGATGCTGAGACATCGTCTCACATACTTTGGACATTTTACCAAGAGACGCCAGTCCCGAGAAAAGGAGAATATGCTTGGTGAAGCAGGGGGTCAGTCAGAAAGAGTAAGACCCTCAGCCAATGGATTCAAGCTGTGGCTCCCACACTGGGCTCAGCTATAACAGCAATTGTGAGACTGGCTCAGGACCAGGCAGTGTTTTGTCCTGTTGTACATGGGATTGCTGTGGAGCAGAACCACTTCAAGCATGGTAACTATTGAGGCGCTCATTGATACACTGAGCAAGGAAAAGGCTCTCGTGTGGTCTAAACTTGGAGATGCAAGGAATGGTGTTCTCTGGCTGGAAGGACATTCTTCTCTAACAGATGTTATATAGACTAGAATTCGTGTCCATCTTTTCACCTCAGAGTCCCATACCCTAGGAAAGTGCCAGCAGGGCATAATAAATTGGCAGGAGGTGGAAGTTGGCAGAGAAGAGATTCAGACCAAAGGTGTTAAAGAGTGAAGCATCCAGCAGTTTCCGAGGATGAATTTTGGAGGCAGAGATTCAAGGACCTAAGTATTGTGAGGCGACAAAGGGACATCAGCACAGCCAGCAGAGAGTAAGGGCGGGGCCATGTCTATGCCACCTACATAATGATCTTTCACAGAGTCAATATTGAATACCCATTATGTGTTGAATAAGTGAAACCATTCCAGACAGTGATTATGAATGCCACATCCTCTATAGCATAATTTTAGGGGGTTCTCAACCTATGGTAGAAAGGTGGTCCTTTATAGGTTTTAGTCTATTACGCTAAATTTTTAACAAGTCTCCCGTGTTAAAGAAATCTCATCCTGGTGGGAGTTTCGGTCATGTGATGAAGCTATTATAAAGAGACATGGTCAGGGTTATGATAGAAGAAAGCATGGGATGCTGTGGGATCCACAGAGTGGGCCCTTCACCCAAACTTCTTAGGATGCAGGAAGGTGTCCCTAAAGAAAGGACATATGAGCTAGGTGCTGAAAAAGAGTAGAATGGAGGCAAGGAAAAAAGATGGGGACAGCGGAGGCGCCAGGCGCAGCATAGAGCAAGCACAAATCTTTATGTAAGGCGACGTGCTTGAGGCTCATGATCTGGCCCCCTTTTTTTGTTGAAGGTTTAGTTCCTTAGAGAGATTGGGAAGAGATAAAGCTGGAGAGGTTTGGAGTGGCAGCCAAGGAAGAACCTTGCTGGTCACACTTAACTATTCCAACAAGGAGGTGTCGCTAACCATTTTCAGATGAGGGCTTGACTACCTTCGATGTGCCTTTTCAGAAGCATCACTCTCCCTGTGATGTGGATGATTATTTGGAAGGAAATTGGTTAGTGATTATTTTGACAAGCTGGCCAGTAAGTGACAAGTGCTTTATGTCGATTTAGAAGAGATTCCGCCTGAAGACCTTTCAGAGGTCAAGAATGACGACTATGCTATGTGATTGGCTGACAGTTAAATGGGTGCCAACACTGAAATGAGGCACAATGAAGGCAGAGCTAGTCTGAATGGGGAAAAAATCAGGGGTTACATTGTTGACATGTTGCATTGTAAATGCCCATAAAGCTCCCAGGTCATGTATGATAGTTAGGTTTTTGGTGGCAACATGGCATCTGTAAAAAGATATGGGTGGAGGTTAGCCATCAATCAGGTCGCCGCTTGATGACCTCCTTTGGAAGTGTCACCAAGGTAATGGCTTTCTGGAGGACAACCCCTCTCTCCCTCTGCCTTCACCTTCCTGTTGAGGAGCCATGCCGACACCTGTGCAGGCCCTGTTGGATCCATACAACTCTGCCTCCACCAGCCTGTCATCTTCCTGCATTCTGCATCATTGCTTGTGGCTGCATGCATCTGAAAATGGACTTATGGACTAGTATCAGATTTATGGACTTGATCTGGAATGGGTTGAGATGTGTACTTGATATATGAGGGGTTACCGCCCCACCAAAAACAAATGGATAAAAGCTCCACTGGGCAGAACTTTTGTAGTACACATTCTTCCCATTAGCGATCATCAGCCACTTGCTCTAATTCATGAACCCAATGGCATTGCCTAGGAAGGTTCTCTCTGGTCACAGTGAATTTATTCATAAAAGCAGTTTCACTTGAACCTCATTTTTGTGATGGCTGATTTAAGGGAACAACGTGTGGCTATGGAATTTTGTTTCCACGTCTGGAAAGAAACCACAGAGACTGTTGTGATGTTGAGTACAGCTTACAAGGATAGCACTATGGGAAAAACTCATGTGTACAAGCGGTTTTCTGGTTTCAAAAAAAAGGTGAATTTTTTTTTAAAGTGAAGTTTCAATTAATGACCAACCTCATTCTGGATGTCCATCAACTTCCCAAATGGATGAAAATGTTGACTGGTGGTGAATTTGGAGTTTATTCCACCAGGTAAGACTATTAGTCAAGCTTTTATTTAGAGGTTCTGAAAAGATTGCGTAACAGTGTGTGACAAAAAGGCCTGATTGTAGCAGACAGGGGACTGGTTTTGCCACCACAACAATGCACCTGCTCATGCAGCCATCTCAGTGCACCAGTTTGGGGCAAAAAAACAGCATGCCTCTCTTGCCCCACGCACCTTACTCATCTGACCTCATTCCATGCAACTTCTTTTTGTGTCCACAAATGAAGAGGAATATGAAAGGACAGTAATTTGGTGACATAGACGAGGTGACGAAAGAAAAACGAGGGAAGTGCTGTCAGCCATCCAAACAGATGAGTTTGAAAAATGTTTCTGAAAATGGAATTGCAGATTTGACAAATGTATTGGGTGTAATGAAGAGTACTTTGAAGGTGATAAGGTTGCTTTGTAAAAAAAAATTAAATTTATAACTGTGAAAGAAATCTGGTATAATTACTTTGTGTAATAACTCCTTGATATAAAACCCTCTCTTACATATGTATGAGTGTCACTGGATTTGTTTCTCTACTCCCTCTGGCCTAACACACCATTCTTATTAAAAAACAATTGACTTTATAGGTCTGAAGGTCATGAAAAGGTTCTAGATGAAAGTCAGCCTTGAATCGTCAGTTTGAAGATAGTTGACATGAAGGAGGGGGATGAAATTGTCCAAGAAATACCCTAGATCAATAAGATTAAAGGATCTAGGAAGAAGATGGGGGAATGTTCCCCTGCTTTATCCACTTCTCTGTATACTCCAATTCTCACTTCTCCCACAAGCGATGGAATAGGGGATATGAAAGGCCGGGTTGTAGGGCATTGACTGGCCAAATGTGTGTGTGAGATATCTACCTGTTAAAAGATCATGTGCGCAGACTTTTCCAGGGTTTTGACTTCTGAGTAGTTAGTGGTTCCAGTCACATCAATCCCTTCCCAGATCATACCATTCTTCATTCATGGTAAAATTCATTATGCTGTGGTAAGGATTTTTTTCCCACACATTTCAGTGGCTCCACAAGTTTAATTTCTGATTCGGGCTACCTGGAGGCTCTCCATCACATTATTTTCCCTCCGGGATGCTGGCTGCATGGCGATGTGAAAGAAAGAAACGTGGCAGCGTGCATGTGTGCTAATTAGGTTTTCTGTCGGCTGAAACTTGTGAATGGGTGGGGTCCAACCTGTCAGGTCTGATGATGTGTCCTGGGAGGTATAGCCTTGTTATGAGAGTGATACTAACTATCTCTCCTCTCTCTTCCCCTTTCCCTTCCGCTTTGCTGGGACTTCACTGGGATTCTGTATGTGCCTCCAAGAGTGGCCCAAGTGATGTGGGCTAACTGATCTAGAGAGCTCTTGGCACCTTGCCATGTTTCCTCTGACCTTGGATCGACACGACTCTGCTTCCACTGGCCTGCCATTTGCCTGCATCCCACTTCACCCCTCTGCATCATCGGCCTGCAACTACATGATTCTGAAGTGGGCTACATGATTCTGAAGCGGGCTCCAGCTAGCATGAGACCCACGGATGTAAGTTGGATTGGCCTGGGATGCTTTCTTGATAGTTACTTCTTGATATAAAGTTCACATACATAGATGAGAGTCACTGGTTTTGTCTATCAAGACAGCTTAGCCACACACAGAATGGAGTCTCATTTCACTACTTAAAGCAAATCATGAGGTCTCATCTGACTTATAGGACTTATTGTGTGTTGCTATTTCAATTCATTGATGCCTCATGTGACAAGGGAAACATCTCTATCTAGGTCTTTTCTCCAATGGAAACACTGGCCAGTCCCAACCACTCAATTAGGAGTCTAGAACTCCACCACTCAATTAGGAGTCTAGAACTTAAACACCCAACAACCACACAATCAGGAGTCTAGAACTCAGCCACGTAATTAGGACTCTAGAACCCAACCACACAATTAGGGGGTCTAGAACCTAACCATGTAATTAGGAGTCTAGAACTCAACCACACAATTATGAGTCTAGAACGAAACCACTGTGTCACCAGGGCTCCATTTTCCCAATGATTAGGAAAATTCAATCCCACTGAGGGTCTGGAAGAAGCAGAAATGGGAATGTTGGTGAGATGCACTAAAGACAGGTTCCCTTCCCTTTTCCCAGGAGCACAGGCCAGGCAGTGAGGTTAAGATGAACTATAGAATTGCATGTGGAAGGGAGGGAGAGGAATCACTTAAGTTCAAGATTAAGCCGAGCATACAAAACCAACTTGAACTAAAGGCCTGATAAATAAGACACTGATGGGTTCAGAGGACCGTGATACTTATTTCCCGTACTTTCTGCCTTTAGTGGGGGTGAGATATAGTCTAGTATTTCTAGGTATTACATGGGACTTCAAAGTGGTTTGAACCAGTTTAATAAAGACCTTAACCTTCGTTTCTCCAATCTCTTCAGCTGTTCGGTTTCAGGATATTCTTGTAATACCCACATCATGCAATGTTCTACTAAAGAGATCTGTTGGGAGGTCATGTGAACTTTGAATGGTATTTGATGGCTTTTGGCCAGAAGACCAGGCAGGGCTTTGGACCAGTTCTGCTTGGTCCAGTCATGCCTAACAAAGCAAAACCTGGATTGACCAGAATTTGCAAAATGTGGGTGCCTTGAATGATAGCCAAAGTGGGAAAAATTATGGTTCGAACCCCTGGAATAGGAGACTTGAGTGAGATATTGTGATTTCTTCAAGAACCTAATGCAAGAGATTACTGTCAGGAAGGTGGAGAATGATCCACATTCAGAGCTGCACAGATCGACCACCATCTTTGAGGGGGGCACCATGTTTCAGATACTATCAGGTAAGAGATTTGGTTGTTATGTTACACACATCGTCCTGTGCCTGAGCCCATCGATGCAGCCACTGTGTCGGTTCTTCTCATTGAGGGCCTTCACCTCCGATGCTGCTCCTCCAGTTTACCAAGCATGGTGTCCTTCCCCGGGACCGGTCTCCTGACAATATGCACCAACTATGTTAGACAAAATCTTGCCATCCTTGCCTCTAGAGAGCACTCTGGCCTTACTTCTTCCAACACAGATGGGTTTGTCGGTAGCCTTCTGTCCAGTCACCATGTCTATCTCTTTCTAACTCATTTTAATCATCCTCAGAAGAAACTCTGACCTGATCAACCTATGCACCAGTGGTGGCTTGTGTATTGCTGTGAAGTTGGAAGCTACGCTACCAATATTTCAAATGCCAGCAAGGTCACTCATGGTTGACATGTTTTAGAAAAGCTTTCAGACAAAGACGGACTACAAAGAAAGATCTTAATGGATTACTTCCAACATCACCTGCCCAGGGAAAAACAATCTCCTTCAGAGGCTACCTGAGCATGTCCCTGGTGAAGATCTTTGTCCTGGAGGTTGCTTAGCCACAAGTTATTCCCTGGCTGCCTCAAGGAAACCTGTATCAATAGTGTAAGCTTCCTTCCAACCTTATGTGCACGTCCCAATCAAGTCCCCTAATCGTGCTTCAGGAGTTCCCCGAGTAACTGGAATATATTGGTCTGTTGCCAACAGTGTTTTGGTGACAGTTTTCTTTGATATTCTATGTCCACGTTATAGCTCTCTATCTTGAGCAAACCCTTGGGCATCCTTATGACCTCAGGCTAATGGTCTCAGTCATTCAGATGACATGTGTTTGTAGTAATTTTGTCCTTTCCCCATTTAAAACATTTTAAAAATGTTCTTTTTAAACTAGAGATTGAGAGAGAGCAGGTAGGAGGAAAGGAAGAGGGGAAGAGAGAGAGGGAGGAAGGGAAGGAGAGAGGGACAGAGGAAGGAAGGAAGGAAGGAAGGAAGGAAGGAAGGAAGGAAGGAAGGAAGGAAGGAAGGAAGATCTGGAAGATTTACTTCTGAAAACTATCCAAGAAAACCTTAAGGAATTCAACAGAATATTGACCAAGATTGTGCTGTAAGATTAGCCCTAGGTTGGCATTGGCTTGAACCCCTAGATTGTAGAATCCTGAGAATGCACAGTAGTTACCATACTGAACTCAAGTCTATGGACACTGATGAAAATGGTACAGAACATGACAACGCTGTGTTCTGCTGTGTGTGGGGTAGCCAGGAGTAAGAGCCAGATGAGGAGCAATTTATGACATCCCAAAAAAGCAGGCCAGGAGTGGAAGAGTCCAGAGGCTAGCCTGGGTGGTGTGCCGGAGACAGTGCCTACAGGCTCGGCAGAGCCACTGAGCTTATCTCACCCCAGTGCCACAACCACTGGTGTCATCCTGGGAGCTGGAACACGGCCACGGAAGAAGGATTAACAACACAGAAATTCTGCAACTACCAATAAGGGCATTTTGTTTTGTTCTCTGGAGCGCTATGATCAAACATCTACCAGCATGAGACTGTCAGAAGGAACTGATCTTGCCATACCAGTTTTCTCCAGGAAAAGACTCTCTCCAGAGGCAAAACTGCAGGTCCCTTACACTGCGCCTGTTGTTGTTGTTGTTTTTTAATCATTTTATTGGGGACTCGTACAACTCTTATCACAATCCATCCATTGTGTCAAGCACATTTGTACATTTGTTGTCATCATCATTCTCAAAACATGTGCTTTCTACTTGAGCCCTTGATATCAGCTCTTCATTTCCCCCTCCCTCCCTGCTCCCGCTCCCTCATGAGCCCTTGATAATTTATACATTATTTTTATTTTGTCATGTCTTACTTTCCAATATCTCCCTTCATCCACTTTTCTGTAGTCCATCCCCCAGGGAAGAGGTTATATGTACATCCTTGTAATCAGTTCCCCCTTTCTACCCCACCTTCCCTCCCAGTATCACCACTCTCACCACTGGTCCTGAAGGGATTATCTGTCCTGGATTCCCTGTGTTTCAAGTTCTGACCTGTACCAGTGTACATCCGCTGGTCTAGCAAGATTTTATAAGGTAGAATTGAGATCATGATAGTGAGGGGGAGAAAGAATTCAAGAACTAGAGGAAAGTTGTATGTTTTATCATTCTACACTGCATGCTGACTGGCTTGTCTCCTCCCTGCAACCCTTCCATATTGGGATGTCCAGTTAACTATAGGTGGGCTTTGGGTCCCCAATCTGAATTCCCCTCATTCACAATGAAATGATTATTTGTTCTTTGATGTCTGATACCTGATCCGTTTGACACCTCGTGATCACACAGTCTGGTGTGCTTCTTCCATGTGGGTTTTGTTGCTTCAGGGCTAGATGGTCACTTGTTTACTTTTCATGCCTTTGAGACCCCAGACACTATATCTTTTAATAGCCGGCAACATCAGCTTTCTACACCACATTTGCTTATGTACACATTTGTCTTAAGCGATCAAGTCGGGAAGGTGAGCATCATGGAATTTCAATTTAATAGAACAAAGTGTTCTTGCATTGAGGGAGTACTTGAGTGGAGGCCATCTGCTACCTTAATACTAAACCTATAAATATATGCACATAGATATATTTCCCCATAATCATATGTAACTATATTTACATATTCACATGTCTGTATTTGGACCTCTATAAATGCCCTTTACCTCCCAGTTCTTTCATCTATTTCCTATTACTTTCCTCTTGTCCCACTATCATGTTCAGCCTTCATTTGGGTTTCAGTAATTCCTCTCGGTTACATTGCCCTTGATCAATCCCTACCAGGCCTCTTATACCATCCTTGCCACTGATTTTTAATCCCTTGTTGTTCCCTTGTCCCTAGGTTTGTTAACACCATTTCCTTTCCCCCACCTCCCTCTCTCCCATTTCCCCCCAAAACCGTTGGTTCCATTGTTTTCTCCTCCAAATTGTTTATCTAGCCTACCTTATCTAGATAGACCTGCAGATATAATAATATGAAAAAAAAGAAAGACAGAACAAAACAACAATAAAAACAATGACCAAAAAAAAAAGAAGAAAAGCCTTTAAATAGTTCAGTGTCCCTATCTTGACATTTAGGAGTGCTTTCAGGTGGATTCTGATGAAGTGCCACCCCCTGGCCCCAAAGTCTATTTTTGGTACTCCTTCAGGACTTCCTTGCTCTGCTCTCCTTGCTGTTCTGTTGCATGCCCTTAGTGTTTTGCGTCCGTGTGGTGGGGTCAGATCAGGCTCAATTCCCATACTGTGTCTCCAGTGTTGTCCCCTGTAGTGCTATGGGTCGAGGATGCCGTGTCTCATAGTGGGGCCGGCCATATGGTCTTCTCTGTTCATTGGCTGCTCTGAGCAGGGATATCATCCTCAAGGCTTTGTGGACCAGGATATGCTCCACTCTCTCTTCCTCCCCCTTCTTTTGTACCCATATGCTCTGATCAGACATGTCCCTCTTCCTGAGCTGTAGCTTCAGTGCTGTCCTCTAAATAAATTCTTCTGGGGGACTGCACCTGGTTTTTGAGAAAAGACAAGAATTGAAAGAGAGAAGAAAATGAGCACCCACCTCCACCCCCACCAACCCCACGCACAATCAAAATTGCAGTGCCTTTATCCCATGAGTTTTTTTCTGCACCCTCACCCCCAAAGTGAGCATGACCTCCACCAATCTAACTCTTCTCTTCTTTGGAGAGAAAATAAGGAGGTGCCAAGTGGGAAACACCCCAGAGTCTTCAGATCTCTAACAGGCCTGCAACCTTGTATTAGCCATTGTCATCAGGTGACTGACTCATGGAAGCCCATGCACAAAGGAACAAGCACTGCCCAGACCTACATCCTCGCGTGATGTGTCTGATACCCTGTGTGATCCATGGCATTTTCATGGACAGATTTAAAAACAAAAAAAAAATAGATCAATCAGGAGGTTCTTTTTCCTAACCCAGCTTAGTCTGGATGTTCCACTGAAACCTGTTCATTGTAACAACAGCATACAAGACTGCAGAGACAAATGGCTAGTGGGTGAGCAGGGAGTGCGTTGGCTAGGAACTATACCCAGGTCTCCAGCTTAGAAGGCAAGAAGAGCTCAATCACTGAGCCACCACTGACCTCCTGTTTTGGCAGATGACTTGAGTCACTAATAGCACCCACAGCATCTTCTATCCCTGCGGCACAGTAGGAAAAGAGGTGAAGTCAAATGAACCCCTCCATGATAGCCAGAGACTCCGGAATATTGGAAACAACGTTTGACGCTCAGTGGCAGAGCTGGGCTGCATAGCCCAGCTTCCAGAAACATTTCTAGTATATGATGGACACATCCCTGTCTTCCTGCAGTCTGTGATGGAACAAGGGGCACTGGAATTGGATCACAGGAAACTTACCTGAGATGTACAATGGAGGGGCCTGGAGTTAATGATCTGGCAGGCGGCATGCGGCGGCAGGGTAATTGAAGGGTTAGCACCATGGGGTGGTGGAGTAATTGCCAGATTGATGGTGCAAGCTTTGGTTTGAAGTCCTGAAAGCAATTACAGACCCTGGCACTGTGCTTATTAACCGGACATGCAGGTGGCCATCTGTGCACTCTGTAATTTGGGACACAACAACCTGAGAGATCCAAAGATGACAATAACAAAACCCAAATATGGTGAAGGGGAAAGTACCCGCACTTAAATTGTGAACAACCAATTGGTAGGAGGCTACAGAGCACAGTGAGAGCCCCACATCTACCTGCAAAGTACCAGTTAGACTTAACCTCTGCTAGATCCCCTCTGGATTCAGGCAAGCGATGCAAACAGCTTTGCTATCAGACAGAGATTACTGCAAACTTAATTATGGGGGTGGTACTACAATATAATATGATACCTGGTCAGTTGACCTCCCTCTTGACCCATCCTGAATTTACTCTTGATTTAAATAGTTCTTGCTTATTCCACAACAGAAATTTTGTCTTGGGCATATTTTAATATTGCTGGTGGTCTTTTCTTTCTTACTCCTTATTTTGTACTCTTTATTTTATTATTATGATTTTCTTTCCGCTTCATTTTGTGCTTTATTGTATCTGTTAGGTCTCCTAGTGTATGAAGCACAAAGGGAGTGTCCTCATAGAGATAACAACTGATTCAATGGCTTTTGGGGGTGGGGAGGGCGAGAAGAATTGGGAGCAAATAATGACTACAAAAGAGTAGAAGTATTCTAGGACTGATTGTGGTGGTGTCCACACAACTGAACTATGAAAGGGTATGATACATGAACTTTATATCAATAAAAAAATTTTAATCGTAGCGTTGTGAATGAGGGGGAGTGCAGAGTGGGGACCCAGGGCCCATCTGAGGGAAATTGGACATCCCCTTGCAGAAGGGCTGTGAGGAAGAGACGAGCCAGTCAGAGTGCAGTGTTGCAATGATGAAATATACAATTTTCCTCTAGTTCTTAAATGCTCCCTCCCCCTCACTATCATAATCCCAATTCTACTTTACATATCCTGCTGGATTGGAGGATGTACACTGGCAAAGATAGGAACTAGAAACATAGGGAATTCCGGACAGATGAACCCCTAAGGACCAGTGGTGAGAGTGGTGATATCGGGAGGGTGGGAGAGAAAGTGGGAACAGATGACAAGGTCTACATATAACCCTGGGGGCGGACAACGGAGAACTGGGTGAGGGAGACATCGGATGGTGTAAGATATAATAAAATAATAATAATTTATAAATTATCAAGGGGGAGGGGAAGGGGGAAACCTAGAGAGAGGGGAAAAATGAGGAGCTGATACCAAGAGCTCAAGTAGAAAGCAGGTGCTTTGAGAATGACTATGGCAAAATAAGTACGAATGTGCTGGATGAGCCCCTAATAAAATGATTTTTTAAACCTATTTATTTATTTATTTTTAAAACAAATTTTTTTTTTCTAAAAAGATTTGCTACAGACTCTCCTTGTCCCCCCTTCCCCCCCAAGGGTCAACACTGAGTCTACAAATGTTCCTCCCCCTCCTCCCACCCTCAGAAATGACTACAGGCATTCCTCTCTCTATTTGCGGCTGACAGGTACGTCCACCACTCTGTCCTCCGCAGCAGAGCTGCAGAAACTTTCCGTTTAAGCAAAGATCTAAAAGTCTAATTTAACAAGACAGTGGCATGATTGTACTACAAATGTTTCTGCCCTATAAGGGAGGCAGCCTGAGGAAGTGACCTCTTCCAGTGTCAGCAGCAGCAGCATGTCTCCGTCCCTGTTTGCAAGAGCTGCCTTCGTTCTGTCTCATGAAGACTCCAACCCATGCCTGTTTGTATAGTACATTCCCAAGAGGAAAGCAAGTCTTATCTGTCAGTCCAGGACATTTCCTACTGATTTTTTAAGTGTGAAAAGCCAACAACTCAAGAGCCATTAAAAAGGAGTGAACGACAAAATGGCAGGTTGCTGCTTTCATGTTCTTTCAAAGGTTTCCTGGGAAAGTGGCCTGGAGGAGGCCGGCATGGGAGCTGACATTTAGATCCACCTGGAAGCAGCGGGCGGCACGTGGCACAGTTTCCCAGACCTGGGATGGCTGCACATTCACATGGATGACCATGGGTTTTTTGTTACTGTGGTTTTGTCTTTTGTTCTTTACACTGGTGGATTTACTTTTACTGAGGTGAAGGTGTTTGAAGACAGTGGTTAAGTGTCAAAGGATAAGGAGAGTGCCTTTCTCCAGACCCACGAGGGATTTACTGAAAATTGACTTGGGAAGAGACACAGAGAGTATCGTGATGAGGTAAGAGGAGGAACTGCAGCTCAGGGACTCAGCTGTCAGGTGGAATATGGGAGGCGAATACTTCCTCTCTTCCATGTTTTGCCATCTCTTCTCCCAGCTACCTCGAAGAGATCTTCAGAGTCACCATTCCCCAGGCTGGACAAAAGAGCCCTCTCTTGACTTCCTATTGCTGTGGTAACAGAAATACTGCCTATGAGTGCCTCTAAAGAGCAATATGCTATGGTCTCACCGTTCTGAGGATGGGAGTTTGAATGAGATCCCCCACCCCTTCTCGTCCGTCTTCAGTGGTAATTCCAGGCCTTTCTTGGTTCCCTGGCTTCCAGATAGCCTGACATGGTGACATGATGTCCCCCTTCTCCCTTGTATACAGAGTACTGTGATTAGAGGTAGACCTCAACTTACTTGGGTATGAATTCATTAGTGTACTCAAGAACACCTGACTTCAAAACAAGATCATATCCACTGAAATTGTCGTTGCTGTTAATATGCCCCAGAGTCAGCTTCAGCTCATGGTGACTGCATGTGGAACAATGTGAAGCATGGCCAGTCCTGTGCTATCTCACAATGGGTGGAATGGCCCACTGAGCCCACTGTTGTGGCTATTGTGAGGCTCATCTTACCCACCCTTCTTTTCACTAATGCTCCACTTTCCCAAATTCACATCATTTTCTAGTGATTGCTCTTTCCTAGTGACGTGCCCAAAGCAAGCGAAGTGAAATCTCACCACTCTCACTTCTGAGGAACATTCTGGGTGTCATTCCTTCGAGACAGATTTGCTCACCCTTCTGGCAGTTCATGGCTTTGATTATTCTTTACCAAGACCACAATTCAGCATGTCAATTCTTTGACCTTTCTTTCTCATTGTCCACAGATAGCCTAAGCTAAAACCAAAGCCAACTGCCATTGAGTGGATTCTAACTCATAACCACCTGAAAGGACAGAGTTGAACTGCTAAACTCAAACTCACTGCTATTCAGTTGATTCCAATTCATAGGAGTGCTGGTGGAGTAGTCGGTTATACATTGAGTTGATAACCTCAAGGTCAGCAGTTCAAACCCACCAGTTAGCTCTGTAGGAGAAAGGTAAGACTTTATGCTCTCATACATATTTAGCCATCTGGGAAATGCACATCAAAGCAACAATAAGATACCACCTGACACCGACAAGGATAGCCCAATTCAAAAAAAACAAAAACAGAACAACAACAAATGGGGGGTGGGGTGGTAAGATAGGAACTCTCATTCACACTTGGTGGTCATGTAGATATGTGCAGCCACTGTGGAAAGCAAGTTGGTGATACAGATGGAAATCGAGTTACCTTACAACACAGCAATTCCACTACTGGGCAGATACTCAGAAGAAACAAGAAACAGGCATGACCAGACAATCACGCTCCAATGTTCATTGCTATGCAGTTCACAAACACAAGGAATTGAAACAGCTTAAATTTCCATCAATAGATGAATAGATTAAAAGACTCTACACACAATGGAGTACTGTGCATCCCTTAGAAAAAACAGTGATGAAATGATGAATCAATTTGCCTCATGGAAAGAGTTGGAGGATATTATGCTGAGTGAAGTTAGCCAAGCGCAAAAGGACAAGTACAATATGAGTCCACTGAGGTAAGTTCAAACAACAGAACAGGCGTAGAAGAAAATGTATGTATCACACCATTTCCAGCCTGAGGACCAGGTACTCTGGCAAGAGCCAGACCAAACACCATGATGCATACATCATCAAAAAAAAGAAAAGGGTGCAGATAGCACTTGTGTGGAAAGACATCTTCAACCCCTGACCACCACCCCTCATATGCTTTTACAACCCAGAGGGGTGGGGAAAGAAAATAGATGGCAACGGGATCAGGGCACTAATCCACCCAAGAAAAGGATATTGTTTGTCTTCACAGGAAAGGAAGAGAGAGAGTAGACCTCATTCCGGTGTGCAAGTCTTGAGGATGACGTTCCTGCTCAGAGCAGCTCATTCACATAGAGGACTGCAGGACCAGCCTCAGCTTGAGACCTGACGTCGCCTCCCTAGACTCCAGCATTTCCTAGGACAGCACTGAAGATACAGTTCAGGGGGTACGGCCATTCTGACTTTCCCACATGGGGACAAACCAAGAAGGGAGTACAACAGACCAGTAATGGGAACACAGCCATGAAGTTTTTGAGGAAGCTCAATTGTAGACTTCTGACTCAGTGGGCAGTGCTTGGCACCTCATCAGAACTAGTTGGGGTTTTCATAAGGGGCCACATGGAAAGTCTGAAGGTGTAACAGAGTGGGGGATGCGGCACCTGAACACTCCATTCCTGCCTGAAGGAAGAGGTGGGAGGTGTGGACTAAAAGGGTACAAGTGCTGTCAGGTAAGCTGGTCCTGACATATGGATCCCTGAAAGAAAAGGTGATTGGACTGATGGATTATAACAGGGCCCTCTCCGTATTGAACAGAAGGGTACTCATCCACTCTAGGTCAAGACAACAGTTAGACTTGGAACTATTGGTATGCTCTCTCTCTCTCTCTCTCTCTCTCTCTCTCTCTCTCTCTCTCTCTCTCTCTCTCTCTTTCTCTCTCATTTCTCTTGGGGTCTATCTATATAATATAGGCAGGTTAGGCAATCCCAAGGAGACAGCAACAGGACTGATGATTGAGGGTGGGCATGGGAAAGTAGGAGGCAGGGGGAGAAAAGCAATGAGCAAATAATGACAAGGACAGGGGAATAGCAAATGATCTAAAATTGATGGTGAGGAAGGTGCAGCATTCCTGGTCATGTTTGAGCAATTGAAAGGTATTCAAGAGGTATTACTGAGAGGTTAATGATGGGTAAATATGACAGTGGAGCAGGAGGAAAGAATAAGAAAGTAAAAATTAGGTATATAGGTATAAATATGTATATGTATATATATATATATATATATATATGTATATATATATATATATATATATACATATATATATATATATACATATATATATATATATATAGATCCACATACAATAAGGAAGCAGATGGACTTTGGGCCTCTACTTAAATCTTATCTCAGTACAAAAACAGCTTGTTCTAATAAGGTGGCAAAGTATGATACTCACCTTCCCCACAAGATCACAGAAGACATGATGGTTGCATAAGCAAGGTAGTGAAGAAATGTGGTGTCTGGCTATTAAAAGATATAGCATCTGAGGTCTTAAAGGCTTGAAGTTAAACAAGTGGTCATCTAGCAGGGAAGCAAAAAAGCCCACATGGAAGAGGCATGCAAGCCTGTGTGGTCATGAGGTGTCAATTGGCATAGGTAACAGAAATTCAAAACAAGCAATCAAATTGACATGAAGGAGCGTAGACAAAGTGGAGACCCCAAACCCACCTGTAAGACAATAGGACAGTCCCTCACAGAAGGACCACATAGAAGGGATCCAATATTCAGAGTACAGATGAAACACATAACTATCCTCTAGTTCTTTAATATTTCTTCCCCCTAATATTATGGTCTTGGTTTTACCTAATTAATCTTGTGAGATCTGTGTATGTTCATTTGTATAATTAAGTTCATTCTATGCATGAAATCCAAGATAGATAAACTGTCCAAAAATAGTAATAGGAGTAATGATTCCCTGAGAGGACAAGAATAAGGGTTGGGGGGGGGAATAATGCAGAGCAATGATGACTACATAATCCCATGTGTGGGGAACAAACAACAGATTGCAGGCGAGTGGATACATTGGATGGTATAAGATGTGGCAAAATAATAAGGGTTCCTAGGTGGTAGGGGAGAAAGGGAAGGGATAAAAGAGAGCTGATATCAAAGAGTTCAAGAAAAAAGATAATGTTTTTAAAATTAGGGCAGCAGCGATTGTGCAAGTATGCTTGATCTTATTTAAGTAAACAAATAAGTGAAAACAATCATGTTTGGTCTAAATGAATGGTGGATTGTTATAATATCTGTAAGAACTCCCTATAAAAGATTAAATAAATAATAATAAAGCCAAGAATGATTAATACTTTAAAAATACTATTTAACATCTCAGAAGTTCAAAGGGGCAAGTCCACTGTATCCTATAGGATCACTGTGAGTATGGAATTGCAGGGACTAGGATTTTGACATGTATTTGGGGGAACACAATTATATCCTTAAGACACCTGTTTCCCTACACACACGCATGCATGTGCACACACCCTTCTCCTGGCTTCCTTCTCTCCTGCCTCCCTCATCTACTACCCTAATGTCCAGACTCTACAATGACCCGGGATCCCATGGCAGAGGAGCAAAATTTTGTGAACAATTGCATAACCTACCTCAGAATCTAAATTCATGGTGGATTCATTATTGAGCAGGAACATGGATCAAATGGCTCACACCTGAGTACAGAGGTTAAGGTACATTACCTCTGCCACTGTCTGGCCTCACTGGGCCCAACCCAAGGTATATATACAGCTTCGCTCCCCTTGTGAGACCAACATTTTATGACTGAGAAAATAGAAATCAATAAGGAATAAGGACATGGCAAAACTTTTTAACAGAAGTTTCTTACTCAAAATTTAGAAGAAGGCCAAATTTTGACAGGGTGAATGGTGGAATGGGGTGGGGAGGGAGGGTCTTACCTGGAGAGAACAAAGCTCAAACTCACTACCACTGAGTCAGATCTGACTCATAGTAACTTATAGGGTCAAGCAGCACTTCCCCCGATGGTTTTCAAGACTTGAAATAATTATGGAAGTAGACAATTTCATCTTTCTCCCAAGAAGTGGCTGGTGAATTTGAACTTCAGACCTTATGGTTAGCAACTCAGTACCTAGTCCACACTGCCTCCAAAGCTAGACTAAGACAAGGCTAGAAAGTAGATATGCCAGGAAATGGCAAAGAGTTAGGTGTGAGTGTAAGTTAAGCAAGAGGAGAACAAGGAGGCTAAGTTGGAAACCTAGGTTGGGAACGAAAGACGAGCGTGCTCTGTTTTCTATGCCATGAATCTCCATAAGACGGTCTGATGCAAAGAAATGGCAACCATCATATTTATGATTCAGAGTTAGCGCTGGTGACAGGTGAGAGATGGACCAGAGGGAACACAACTAGAGCGAACAAAGACTGTTTTCTAAGGCTCTGACCTTAGCTCGGATACATTATAAAGGGTTTGTTTAGGGCAATGTCCACTTACCATCAGTCACTCAGCAAATATTGGTTGAGTTCTCTTCTAGGGAGAGAGTAGTGGGTAATAAAACCCCCAAACCTGCTGTTCACTGAAGTGGGGTGGGGGGGGGAGGCGGGGAAACAGGCCTTGACCAAGCAGTTGTGCAAATAAATGCAAAATTGCAGAAACTGCTGTGGCCTTGAAGTGGCCATTTGGGATGTATCTGAGTATCTTTTACCGGAGATTTGACCTGGTCCTTGAAATGCCCCTGATGGAAATAACAATTGAGCTGAGGTCTAAAAAATTAATACAAGTTAACATGGCACAAGGAAGGAGGAAGTCGTTTTCCCTGTAGAAAATACGAAAGCCCTTTTATTGCCGGCAAGAACATGAAATATAGAAAGAAATTAGAGAAACGCAGGACTAACTAATCTTGTGGGACATGGTGCAGTGTGGGGACAGCGGGGACAAACTACAGGGGAGGCCGATCACATCGTCTCCCTTAAAGCCACTGCCAGTTAATTGATTCCAACTCACACCAACCCTATAGGCCAATAGTATAAGCTCTGATAAATATTGGTTTTGTTTTTATTCCAGGAGCACATATAAGAAACTGAGTGGGTTATAAACCAAAAGGTGACCTGCCAAGATTTTCCTTTTGGATTAGACATTAGAATGGAAAGAAGCAATAGTCTGTGTGGAGAAATCAGTGATGAGACTCTTGTCAAATGAGAATGACAGTCCCCTGGACCACCATCCACAGAGGACAACTTGGAAGGATGTGATGGTAGATTTGAATACGGTGAGTGAAGATGAGGGAGGTCTGAAGCATGAGATGTGTCTGACTCAGGGCAGAGCTTGGGTCTCCTTTTGGGAGAGAGGTGTGTGTGTGTGTGTGTGTGTGTGTGTGTGTGTGTGTGTGTGTGTGTGTGTGATCTTAAATCCATCTCTAGTTAATTCAAGGCTCAATCTTTTCAGACATGTAAGAGGAGGTGTCAAACTGACTCCATAGAAAGTTCAGGAGCCAAGGGGAGAAAAAGAGAAATAGAACCGAGGCATTAAGGCACCATACAAAACCATCCCTTTTCTAACCAATCAGGGTCAGAGGTCTCAAACACTGGTGACCATTATATCGTGATTATATCAGGAATTTTTACAAATCAAAAGCATCAAAAACCTTCATTCACATTGATTAAAATAAGAAGGCAACTATTCGCCATATATCTGGAAGACAAAAAGAGGGTGGACTTCCGTGCTATGGATACAGTGACTCAGTAATATCCTCTGGGATGTTATTGAATGAGTCTTTCCATCTGTCTGCTGCTCTGCCACCCTGGGAGGTGTCTTCATCCTGAGAGGAGGAATACTGCCACAGACGCAAATGTCACCTCTATGATCAGAAATATCCAAAGAAAGAAAACGAGCCAATTCTGTTTGTGGTTCTCCCCTGAAATCTCATGGGGTAGGGTGGTCAATGCCTGAATCAAGTGCTGGGTAGATGATGGAATTGACTATGATCAGATTTGACAATGATCTACAATAAACTGAATGATGTTGGATTGGTAACCATTGTGTCTTATAGATAGGTAGATAGATAGATAGATAGATAGATAGATAGATAGATAGATAGATAGATGGATAGATCTGTGTGATAGAACAGGTATGCATGCAGACATAAAAGCAAAAATTAAAAAGTTATCATTAAAAGTTAGCTGTGTAAAGTATTATTTTAGTGTCTTTACAGAACTCGTTTAATTCTCCACAATAGTTCTAAAGCACAAACTGGATACCTATTACCAATTTATTTGTGCAAAAAACTGAGACTCCAAGGAATTAAGTAATTTGCTCAAGTTTACACTACTGGTAAGGAGAAAAGATTCTATCACATGCTTAGTTCAAAAACCCACTAACAACTGTGCGAGACTGCTGTTCTCTACTCCGCACTGGTGTTTGAAGATGAAGAAGAATTTTTTTAAGAGCATCGTTCATCATATGCACAGGAAGGAAAGACAAACATACATATGTAAGGACCACTTGGCCAAGATGCTCATCTCTAGCTTTGGCATCTCCATGTGCATCACGACTTCGTCGTCGCAGATGACAAATTTAGACTGTTCTCCCTCTTACCCCTGTACCGTGCACAATTTCTGTACCATGCACAATTTCTGCTGTTCCTATCATCTTTGTAATCACATTGTCCTAAAGAGATCTATTTCAACAAGTGACTACCAATGACCAAGTAAATCTAGTTCATTATTCGGCCTTCACCGAAGGTCATGGTCAATTGTCCCTAATGCATGCAAGGCAGCCTTAAGGTGTTTCAGACACCACGAGTCTTTTTCCTCTGGCCTTGAATTATTTCTTCAATTTCTAAAACATGGAGGAGATGTTGGGCCAAGAAATATGAAACATTTTATAGTTCTGAATCTTTCCTGACAAATTAACTTGAGAAAAAAAAAGTTTTACTAATTTACACTTTCACACAGTCTATGGGAGCATCCGTTATAGAATGACTCAGCCAGCAGTAGTCGTCTCCTCTGTATTTTTAAATATATAATAGAAATAAAATGAACCTCCGCATTGTTTTGTGGCTGTTTACTAGTGAGGTTGAATGTCTTCACATGTATTTAACTCCTATTTCTCTTCCTTAGATGTGAGTGTGTGCCGGTACCTTTAGGAGTGGTGAATCGTGGGTGCAGGGGGGGGGGGTCCCCTGGGAGATGCGGTGCCTTGCAAGGGAGGGTTTGGGTGAGATAAAAAGGGCTCTCCGTGAAGCCTGGGCTTTTTAAGGCTCTGAAACACACATTGAACTAATGGCACTGAAGCTGTAGTTGTGAGGGCCCTTCATGAGGCTGTGAGAAGAGATGTTGTTACTGAGATTTATTTGGCTCATTCCAGGCTGTAAATTCATTTCTTCACTGGGTCTCACCATGTGCCATAAATAACCAGGGCTGTGTAAACAAATGCCATCCAGACACATGAACCAACTGAAATTAGATGGGAAAGAAAATCATCAAACCGGGCGCAGGCTCTTGATTCTTCAAGGTCATTCACTTTTGACCTCCTACTCCTCCAGACACACTTTCAAATGCTCACACACACACACACACACACACACTCTCACATAAATATTCTCTAACACACATGCAAGCATACATGCTTTCACAAATAGATGCTCACACACACTCAGACACATTCACACATATACACACATCCCACTCACGAACACATTCTTACACACATACTTACACATGCTTATAACCACTCATGTCACACACACACTCACATTCTCATACACATACATACACACAAACTCATACGCATATAAAAGCATGCACAAATACATTCTAATGCCTATACATTTTCATATTGACACTTATGCACACATGCATACACACTCTTACATATACTATCACACACATTCACATACATATACACATGTTCCAGTCCACCCATTCACATTGTTACACATACTCTCACACACACATGCAAACACATACATAGATATGCTCACAATTACCCATACACACACTCACACTCACATTTTCACATACATATACATGTCCTCAATCATTCATGCACACAAAAACACTAATACACACACTCAAATTCTCATAAAGCTCACACACATATACACACACACACAAACTCATACATACAAATGTATGCATTCACATATTCTAATGTCTATTTCTGTACTCAAACACATTCACACACACAAGCATGCATGCACACGCTTTCACATATACTCACACATACACACATGTTCACATACACTCACGTGCATACACATGCTCTCACACACATACTCATATATATATGCTCACAACTACTCGTGCACAGACACACTCACATATCTGCACACACCATTCACACCCACATTCTCATGCACATACTCACTCCTATATATACCCACAACCATTCCTGGGCACAAAATCTCACACACACTCTCCCATATACACTCATATCACTCCCATGCACACTCTCATTCTCAAACATATAATCACACACGCGCATATTCACACCCACACAAACGCACACACAAATGCCCTCACATAGTCTCATGCCCACACTTTCACACACACATACACATGTTCACATACATTCACACACATCTTCGCATAAGCTCTCATGCATACATATGCTTGTACCCACATACACATATACTCACATACACACACTCCCTTACACACATGTACTGTCTCCACAGTTACTTTAAGGAAAACGGCCTCATCGAGTCAATCTACTGAAGTAAATGTGAACGGAGAAACATGTTGACAGATAAATAACTGCCAGGAAAAACAATGGCCCTTTTTCTTAAACAATTATCTAAATCTAATAGGGACTATTTACCAGAAATTCATGAGAAATAAAATAATCAACACAGACATGGACCCTTCACAGTCTATCTTCATACTTAGGTGAGAATATATGGGTATTTAATTGAGTATCTCAGTAGGAAGTGAGAATCAATAGATAAACACAAAAAACAAAATCAAGAGAAAAAACAGATCAGGGAGATGATTTCATGACTCGGGTTCGCAATCATGGGCCTGAAAATCAGCCTGAGCCCAGTTCAATTCTGAGACCACTCAACCCACCTCTTACTGCTTCAAGACCCTAGAGGTTTCCACACAAAGCACAGAAACACATAGTGTGCCACCAACCTCATGAGAGGAGTTTAAGCAGCAATTTAAAATATATCCACACAGAATATTGCGTCTGTCCCATGGTCCAGTCATTGTGCTAGAAACGTGCATCATTCAGTCCTCAGAGCGATCCTGGCTGTAGATCAGAGGTGGCAAGAGTGGCCCAGGGGCCTGCAGTGCAACATGACAGTTGGGCTCAAGTTCCCAATTAGAAGAGCGTTGCTGCTTAGTGCCAGTGTCCCAGCAATCACAGTGCTGGTGTCATGGTTAGGGATGCTTTCCAGGCCTTGTCCCATTAGACCATTGATTCCGGCAATACTTTCGAAGCCCTACTCTGTGCTGATGTCTCTGGGTGGCACATATAGGTAAGTGACTAACTACGAGCCAACAGGCAACCCGGGTCTGGGATCTGCTTCTCAAAGCTAACAGTCTTGAGCAGTTTACTATGCACACGTGAGTGCACCAGGAGTCCAAAGGGACTCAGTGCCACTCACAGGAATGCCACCATTCCATGCCAAGTTCTAGTGCTTAGAGTCCAGAGCACAACAATGAAACAAACCATCCCTTTTCTCAGGGTGCTTTACTTCAGGGACACGAGAGAGATGAGTGGCTTTGAACATTAAAATATGTAGGGAATTGGCAGACATGCCATGGGCAAGTGGAGTAACTGCATTAAAGAAACTGAGGCTCAACAGATTTTTGTGACATATGCACGGTCCTGTAGCTAATAAGTGGCCAAGTTTGGACCAACGTCTACCAGATCCCTACATCTCACCGGACTTCAGATTTCTCATCTGTAAAGTAAGGGAAATGCCCCCCCTCCCCCCGCCTTTACAGGCTTGTTATTAGGGTCAAGTGAGAGAACTCGGGTAAAGATGTAGTAAATGTTATTGATACTGTCACTGTTATTATCAGCTCAAGAGTTTGGTGGACAGAGAGCAAGACCGACAGAAAAAGACCAAACTACAGGCTTTTGATGTAGCTGGTGGCACTGACGTGCCTGTTGAACTGGAGAATATGTTATCTATATTTCTATAATAAGAGAATATATATATATATATGAAGCAATTCATTGATCTTATTTGATCATCATGTTCATTCGTGCATTGAATAAAAATATACGGAGGCCGCCTTTGTGTGAAAGAACTCTTACAAGTGCAACTGCTAGCCAGAGCAGGCAGCCTGCGCCCACCCAGAGACGGCGGACAAAGACCTGGTGATGCTCCTGTAGAAAGCACAGCCTGAACAAACCCAGGAGCTGCTCCCATCGCTCACAGCAGGTTTCCAGGAGTCAAAATGGGCTCAACAACCCCTCGGAGCAGCAACAATGGGTGTGGCACTGAAGTACTTAGGTCCTGGAGCCACGGAAGTAACTAAACCATACAAGCCACCAATTAGACATCCTGTCCTCAAGAATGAATTGCCATACAAGCTACGGAGGAGGAGGAGGATGGGATGCGTGAGGGCTTATCAAGAGCACGGGAGCCTGGTTTGCGGTCCGCTTCCCTAAGGAAAGGTGGTTGCGTTGAGAACCAAAAGTGGAGGAGGAATTTAGGACAATGGGAAGGTCCTTCGGGGGAGGCCTAGAGCCAGGAAGGAGTGTGGTGTTTAAAGAATTAAGGATAGACCAGCCTCCTGGCGTCAAGAGAACGAGGGAAGAGGTGGCGAGAGATGTTGTGGTCAGGAGTTTAGATCAGGAGGACTCAATGTTGAACTCAAAGGCATGCCATCCTTTCACTTACAGTGTCATATACTCACTGGGGCGTACGCTGTGGGGACCGGATGGAAAGGCGGTAAGGTTGCGTGGGGAGAACGCAATACCAATGAGCAGTCTATGGAGCTCGCCTGGAAATACACGGTGGCGTTTGGGGATGGAGCCCCCTCAAGGAAGAAATGCTGGAACACGGCAAGATCCTCCCAGGGATTCAACCTTTTCCTCTGAAACACCATTGCAATCAATGCCGCCATTGAGCGTGCCCCTGCACGCCCAAGCAAGTCGTGGCATTGACTGCAGGCAGAATGCACACGCCGCGGTGTGTGTCCTGGATCCTCGGACGGATGGGAGTTGAGAAGCAGAGTAAAGAAAAATACTTGACTCCAAGCCAGACTGCCTTTCCTCTTCTGAAATGTAGGCCCTTCTTGGCATTTAATTCGGAATGATTCTCAAACGAAGACAACTTAACGGGCACCCTGCCACCCAAACCGCTTCTGCCTCGGGGATATTAAACTGCTATGTCCGAGAAGCTCAACACTTGGCATAAGAGAGACGGGGCTTCAAGCGCTTGTTCCGCTCCAATCTGTTCATAACCGCTTTGCTTCAGTCTGGACAACTTCATTGCTCTTCCCGAGGCTCCCAGAGAAATAGCCCCCACCTCTTCTGCTTACATCGCTCAAGGGCTCCGCATGCTCTGTGAGTAAGACAGCTGGCAGGGCTCAGAGGCCCTTCTTGGTGTGGACTTCTGAGGCAGTGCAGCTCGTTAATAGCATGCTATTTGCCTCTATAACCTCCACAGCCACGTCGCAGCAATGACTTCATTTAAGAGAGTGAGAACTCCGAGACAGTATTGTTTTCCTTGGTGACCTTAGCAAACAACCTCCTATTGGGTTGATCAAGAAAGAAGAAATGCATTCTCCCATAGTTCTGGAGACCAGAAATCGGACATCAAGGTGTTGGTAGGCCCTCCTCCCTCTGCAGGCTCTAGAGGAAAATCCGCCTCGCCTCTTCTCATGGCAGGTGGTTACTGGCAACCCTGGATATACCTTGGTGTGTAGGTGCATTGCTCCAAGCTCAGCTTCTAAATTACCTGCCAGATTTAAAGTGTGTCTGGGTCTGTTTTCTCTTCTACTAAGAACACAGCCATTGGGTTAGGCCCCACTCAAACCCATTATGGCCTCATCGGAATTTAATTAATTACGTTGTGGAAGACTATTTCGGATGAAGGTTACTGGGGTTTCTGGGAGAATATGATTTTGTGTGGGACATGAAACTCTGGGTGAATATGAATTTGTGGCGGCATGATGCAATCCAGCAGAGACCCACCCTGGAAGATGGAGTGGTGGGATCTGTTGGAGATATTTCTGAACAGAAGTTGTCCTATCCAGAAGCAAGAGAGTTTCCCCCCTTATTTTCATACAGCAGGATGGCCCATAGACACATCCAAGGGTGTGATGGAGATTTAATCTCCCAGGCATCTCTGTCCAAGTGGACCCACCAGTCAAGGTCAGGCCTCCAGAGAAGAATGAAGATGAGAACGGTGAGTGGTCTACACCTCCAGCAGCTGAAGAAGAAAGGTGTGGGTGCACATACCCGGTTAATGGTGGGACACGTAGAGCACCTGCATTGGCGTCCACCATACTTCTCTTAAATTGTGCGCTAGTAGGGGGATGATGGTTAGAGATGACCGAGTGCACCGCTGTATGGGACAGCCACTCTCTTAGAACGGCATTTGGGTAAAGGATGGGCTCTCTGAATTTTCGTGACCTCTCTTGATAAATGAGGTCAGTGGATTTTAAACTTCTTCTCAGAACTGTATTTCTGATACAAATAAAGTCTGCTGGGGGGATTCCATAACCAGAGATTGCACTTTGGAGGACATCTTGGAGCCCAGGAGTGTGTGTCTGGTGGGAGCCCAGGCATGGGATCTGGTGAGGGAATTGAGCACATGGACCCAATCCACGAGACGGTGAAGTCGTCCAGCCATGGCCCTTCATCTCTCCATCTCTGGTCCAACCAGCAGCAGGTGTTGAAAGTCTGTTCAAAGAAAGAGAAGGTGAAGTCGAAATGGAGCAGGAACATAGGGCAGTTGAGCAAGTATCTATGAAGTCGCACTGCTGTTAGTTTCTTTTCTTTCCCAAATGTCCTTGCTCAGGTGGCAATGATGCCACCGTACATTGGCATCCACTGAACAGCAGCTAACAACAACAGATAGCAATGAAGATGCTGCTAGGCATGTCTATTTGAACTGGGTGGGGGGGGGGCAGAGGGAGAATAAGTTTCCAGAGAGTTCAGCAGAAACATGAGGCCAGTGTCCCAGAACGCATGTAAGGGGAGAATAAATAAATTCAAGATGGAATGGTGAGACTTGTCATCTCCTGGGCCAAAGAGCTCCTAGTAGATTTGGCGCTGAGGAAGTACCGATTTGATGAGGCCAATTCCTGGTTTCCTCCATTGCTGGGACCACATCATTCCAGTGGAGGGCCAGCCGAAGGAGAGGTGAGAGGGCAGTAAAGCCAGAGAATGAATGGACTGCATTGCTCATGCATTCGCATGTGCGTAAATGGAATCCTCCGTACACACCACCACCACCCAAGCTAGTGGTACAAAGTATTGCACGTGTTCTGATTAACTACGACCTCGTTATCATGCTTCCCCTTACAATGTTGCCCTTCGGTGAATGAAATCTGGCTCGGGAGCAAATGAGCTCATGTAGGAAAGGGGCTCAGAGGGTGGCAGTGAGCGTTGGGGATTTTTTTGGTTGCTTTTTTCACTCTTTATTCACCCCCCTCCCCCACCTTAGCAAGAGAAAGCTAAGAGAAACTGGTATAGAAAACACAGAGACAGGACTTGAAACAGCCCCACATCCAAACAACGAAAACAGCAATCGCTATATTTCAAAGCCGGCGCAAATTAGACTAAGCGGCCACAGAAGCCAAATGGAAATCGTAACTCTTCCAGTCCCTTGCTGCTCCGACACGTGTAATAGGTTTGGCAGGGAGTCAAGGAAAACAGGGGCCAAGCCAGTATGTTTCAAAGAATCTCAAGACTGCTTACTGTGGGGAAGCCAGATTTCTGCACAGCTCAGAGCGGGGACGTCTGGGCTGGGCTGGACAAATCCTATTCTCCACAGGAGGACAGCCCTGGGCCTCTCAGAGATGGAGAATCTCCCAAGGCGCGTTCGAGCTGTCCATCAGGGACAGAAGTCACATTAGCAGTAGGATAAGAGGTGGAAGAGAAAGCTTCCAGCACACCCAGGACCGGGAAGAAGTGAAGCTAGCCTTCTGCCAGGAAATAGAAGAGTCTGGAAGGCCGAGGAGAAGAAAATGGTCTTGGTTAGATTTGTCACAAGACAAATGGAAAGGATGAGAAGGGGACACTGGAAGGATGTCACCTCAGCTCTCTTCAGGCACTTGGCTTGTTGCTGTTAGGTATCCTGGAGTTGGCTCCAACCCACAGTAACCCAGTGAATGAACAGAATGGAGCACTGCATGGTCCTGTGCCGGTCGCACACTGCCAGTCTCCTGAGCCCATGGGCACAGCCACTGTGTCGATCCATCTCATGGAGGGCCTTCCTCTTTTTCATTTCCCTTCTGCTTTACCAAACATGATGTCCTTTTCCAGAGACTGGTCTCTCCTGACACCATGTCCAAAATATGTAAGACAAAGGCTTGTCATCCTTGCCTTTGAGGAGGACTCTGGCCTTACTTCTTCCAACGCAGATTGGTTAGCACATTTAGCAGTTCGGGGTGCTTTCAGTAGCCCCTGTCAGCACCACGATCAAAACACATCGATTCTATCCAACTTTCACATGCATGTGACGCAAAGGAGAATACCATGGCATGGGTCAGGCACACTTCTATCCTCAAGAGAAAAATCCTTGCTCTTCAGTACTCTAAAGAGGTCTTGTGCATCTTTTGATGTCTTGACTGCGGCTTCCATGAGCTTTGATTGTGGCTCCAAGTAAGACAAAATCCTTGACAACTTCAAACTTGTCTCCATTTATCCTGATATTACCTCTTGGTCCCGTTGTGAGGATTTGGGTCTTCCTCACACTGAGTCGTAATGCATGCTGAAGGCTGCCATCCTTGAGCTTCATCATCAAGTGCTTCAAATCCTTCTCACCTTCAGCAAGCAAGGTTGTGTCATCTGCATGTCGCAGATTGTTAATAAGCCTTCCTTCCATCCTGATGACACATTTTTCTTCATCACCATTAGAAATGTATTTTTCACAAAGAGCCTAAACACACTAAATGGTGAAAAGAGCGCCCCTTCAATAAATGGCGCTGGCAACAAAAAAAATCCCCATCTAAAGAATGAGACAGGAAGCAGATCTCATGCCATATACAAGAACAAATCCAAGGAGGCTTGAGGATCTAAAAGTAAAATCTAGAATTAGAGAAATTATCAGTGATAACATGGGGACACATGTAGGACCTTTACTGTATGGCATAAACCCACTAGCACACCTAATGACAAACACTCCACAGGAGACGAAACAGATGACTTCCGTTAGCTCCTAAAAATTAGACACTTTGTGCATCAAAAGATTTCACCCAAAGAGTAAAAACAGAACACAATAAAAAATTTGAGCAATAAAATATCAGACAAGGGACGCATCTTTGACTTCTATAGAAAAGCTTCAACATCTCTGGAGGAAGAAGAAGAAAAATCCAGTGAAAAATGGACAGAGGATGTGAACAGACAGTTCACCAAAGAAGACATCTGGGCAGCCAACAAATAGGAAGAGATGCTCATGTGCATAAGTTGGATGGGAGATGCAAACCCCATCAATAATGACTTGCTACCTCGCCCCAGCTCTGATAGCAAGGTTCATAGAATCAAAAATGCAACATAAAACACATACTGGAGGGCTGTGTCCACACAGGGATTCTCACACACTGCTGCTGGAATTGTAATAGAGGGGAGCTACCGTAGAAAGCAGTACAGCACTTCTTCAAAGGGGGGGGGCAGGGAGATAGAAATACCAAATGGTCAAACCATCCCTCCACTTGGCATATATCCTAAAGAATTAAGAGCTATAACATAAACAGATATATGCTCACCCATGTCTATTGCCACATTATTCACAATAGCAAAATTGTGGAAACAACCTAACTGCCAGTCGGAGGACAAGTGGGTCAATAAAGTTTATTGTGGGCGCATAAGGACCATGGACTGCTAAACAACACAGATGATCCCGTGAATGACCTCAGGACATGGATGAACTTGAGAGACATAGTCTGAGTGAAATTTGTCAAACACGAAGGGATAATTACTGTGTGAGATCATGTTTGTTTCTAAAAAGTCAAGAAAAGTTTTCCACACTAAAGCAAATGGATTGATAGTCACCAGGGTTGGAGGGAAAACAATATCCCAAAAAGAGGAGGGGGGGGATGATGGAAACAGGCAAGACAATGGGAGATTTTATGAGTTGATGAATATAAAACTGATGATCTTCTATGTACACCTTCACCTACTTCATGATAAAAAGTGTTTTTTTTAAGTGATTGGATTAGAAACCCACCCAATTCTAGTATAATGTGGTTGGCCAAAAAGAAAACCCTATAGCCACACAGGATCACAACTACAGAGATAAGAGTTAGAATCCCAAATTAAACTTGCAGGCTACAACATAATCCGTAACACAATCCCCAAATCCACTGCCACAGAGGAGATTTTAACTCAAAGAAACATCATTGAACAGGGTTGAAATGCCCGGATAGTTTAATAAGATTGACTGCTTTATCTTTATTTTGTAAAGAGACGGAGGGGTTTGAGCCAAAGACCTTTGGGGTAAGAGCAGACCATTGAAACACCAGGGCTCCTTCCTTCTAAAGCAGGTGGCCTTAACAAAACTATTGTCTGTATGAGAAAGGCGACATGACATCTATGCTAGTTTCATCAAACTGTGGAAGTCCAAGGGCACAAAGCTCCTGAGCCGATGATCTTGCCACTGAACCCTGGCAAGAAAGGAACAATGATAATCCATCCCTCAATGGAGAGCCCTATCATGACTTTGCTGTTTGAATGGGTTTTGATTTTAGTTGACATATGGCAGACTGAGCACAATGCTCCAGCCGAAAAGGAAGGATTCTTAAATCTGAAAAAAATAAATAAATAAAAATTTTAAAACCACTGCCTTACCTGATTTATGACACAGTTCTCTCTTTTACATATCTTTTGCCTGTTTCTATTGATGGTATTACAAATATTTGACTGTGCGCATCATAGTGAACTACAAATAACTAGACAAGAATGGAAATTCCAGAACATTTCATTGTGTTCACTCAGAACCTGTACATGGATCAAAAAGCAGTTATGCTGACAGAACAAGGGGCCGTTGCATGGTTTAAAATCTAGCAAGGTGTCCATCACGATTGGATCTGTTCGCCATAATGATTCGCCCTGCATGCTGAGCAAGTCATCAGAGAAGGTGGGCGATATGAGTGAGAATGCAGCAGCAGAACTGGGAGAAGGCTCATGGACCATCTGCAATATGCAGATGATGCCACCTTGCTTGCTGAGCATGAAGAGGAATTGAAGCATTTGCTGATGAAGATCAAGGATTGTAGCCTTCAGTGTGGATTAAAACTCGATGCAAAGAAAACCCCAAACCTTACAACTGGTGACATGATGGTAAATGGAGAAACGGTTGAAGATGTCAAGGATTTCATCTTGCTGGGATCCTTAATCAATGCCCATGGAAGCAGCAGTCAAGAGATCAAAAGATGCATTGAATCAGGTAAATCTGATGTATAAGCTCTCTCTAGAGCAATGTTATCAGCCTTCCTAGTGCTGAGACCCTTTAATACAGTTCCTCATGTGATGGTTACCCCCAACCATAAAATGATTTTTATTGCTACTTCATAACTGTAATTTTGCTACTGTTATGAATCATTATGTAAATATCTGATAGGCAGGATGTATTCGGCGACCCCTATTAAAGGGTTGTTCGAACCCCCAAAGGGGTCACAACCCACAGGCTGAGAACTGCTACTTTAGAGTATTGAAGAGCAAGTATGTTACTTTGAGGATTAAGGGGCAGCTGACCCAAGCCATGGTAGTCTCCATTGCATCCTATGCAAGCGAAAGCTGGACATTAAATTAGGAAGACCGCAGATGAATCGGTGCATTTGCATTGTGGTGCTGGAGAGAAAACATGGAAAGAATCATGGACTGCTAAAAGGACAAAGCAATTTGTCTTGAAAGCTGTATGGCCAGAGGTGAGGGATGGTGGGCCTTCATCTTACATCCTTCGGATGTATTGTCAGGAAAGACAAAACCCTAGTGAAGGACATCATGCTTGGTAGGGGGCCAGCATAAAAGAAGGTGGCCCTGGCCAAGATGGATGGACACGGTGGCTGAAATAATGGGCTCCAATATAAGAACCATTGTGGGGACGGTGTAGGACAAGGCAATGCTTCATTCTGTGATCCACGGGGTCACTATGGGTCGGAACCAACTTGGTGGCACTTAACAATAAATAACAACATAACTTCTATTACAAATGACAACAAACTGGACGGGTTCAAAACAAGGGAAACATAACCTGTCAGAGTTCTGGAGATTAGAAGTCTAAAATTCCGCTGAGCTCTTCTCCCTCCTGAGACTCCAGGGGAGAATGCATGCCTTGCCTTGTCTCTTTTGTAGTGATGGTTCCAACATCCCTGGGATTGTGGCCACATCAGTCCCACATCTGCCTCCATCTTCACATCACCATCTTTGTGCCCTTGCCCTCATAAGGACACTTGTCATTGGACTTGGGGACTTCCCAATAATCCAGCGTCATCTCATCTCAAGATCTTTAGCTGCCCCTACAAGTGCCCCCCTATTATAAAGTCATGTGCATAGGTCCCAGAGATTAGGAAATGGACCTACCTAGTCAGTCCATGGGAGGGTGGCTCGCTGTTTTATGCAGAACCAAAGCGTTGCTTCCTGATTGCACAGAATCCTGAGCGTCAAGAATAGCACAGAGTATTGGGAAGTATCTAACATCCTCCTGTCGACTGGCCCTTCATTCTACCCATGAGCAAACGTAGGAAATGTGCTTCAGAGAAGTGCATCCATTTTCTCACTATTGCACTGTTCATGACCACAGAACAGAGCCAGGAGTCTCATCCAGTTCTTTCTCCTTGTGTTTTTCCATTGCTCTCTCGGGTGAAATAAATGCTACCTCAGTTCCCTGGCTCCCCTGTCTCTGTCTGGTCTGATTAGGTGAACCCCAGACAGGGCAATCCGCCCCATATTGTCACACTGGACGTATGACATCTTCTTTTCTGGAGCTTGTGTCATCACCGAATCCCATTCCGTTTTGAGCACAGCTTTGAGGCACAGTCTGGTTGAGGCCATTGAGTTCTCTTCCTCCACCTTCTGTGTTCTAATGACAATTTATTGGGATCTAAACGGGCATGAGGACATGTTGGCTGGAATCTAAACACGGTGACTGAAGACAAAAAAGAAAGGCTTCTACTCCCTGGTTCCACGTTTGCCATCAGACACAACCGAAACAGGTAGCAGCCAAGAGTCGGGGGAACTGTGAAGGCAGCTTGTGGCCAACCTCCTGGAATTTTACAGAAAACTGATGGTGTGTCTATTGTGTCACAAACACCATGCAAGCATACTTTTAAGGAAAAAAATGAATGGCTGATCAATAAATATCTATTAAATGCCCATCATGCCTTCTAGACCATAGAAGTGGTGCTGAGAGATTAAAAGTGTTTATTTATGGCAAGAATTTCTCTTTGTACCTAAGCAGCTGTGATAGTAATTAGGCTGAGCCGTGGAAAAAACTGAAAGGTCAGCAGTTCGAAATCACCAGCTGCTCCACAGAAGAGCTCCCTATTCCCATAAAGAGTTACAGGCTTGAAAATGCACAGGCGCAGTTCCACCCTGTCCTAGAGGGTTGCTCTGAGTCAGCAGTGACTCTGTGGCAGTGAAGTTGGTTTGGAGTCACTTTTCTTTTCTTTAAGGAGGAACAAGCTATTTTTGATTGGCTACTAACCAAAAGGTTGAAGTGCCACGGATGCCGAGGAAGAAAGGCCTGGAGATCTGCTAAGGAAAGTCTACGGAGAAGTTTGACTCGGCCACACACAGGGGCACCATGACTTGGAATTGACCGGACTCTAATGGGCTCGTCTGTTTGGGAGGGGTTTGTTGGAGTTGCTGTACACTGTGTCCTAAACTTCGTTAGCCTAACCACGGCTAGGCTGGTGTCACGAGTGTAAGACATTGCTTAAGTACAGGGACAGGGAAAACCCCGGGGAAGCCTCAATGAGCTGAACTGACACCATAGGCACGACAATGTACTGAAACGTATCACCTGCCATGCATGACACACATGACATGGGGCCAGGTCGGGTTCCGTGCTATCATACACCAGATCGCCATGACTTGAGCCAACGTGGCCACTAGCAACGGTGTGTGCAGTCAACTCTGAGAGCTGGTGAAGCAGGCCTGGGTTACCCAGAAGTCCGATGGGTGCCTAAGGGACCGAAAAGAGTGTGCCCATTGGATTTCCCAGCCTCAGGAATGCGCCAAAGCCTTAGGCTGACTCTTGAAATAGCTACATTTTCCCCATGCAGTTCAAGTAAGGGGATTTCTGCTGACTGAGGTCGTCCAGAAATTCCCATTGCCTGTGAACAGCAAGACACTTAATGAGATGACACACTTAATGGCGGGGATGTGTGTTCCATGGTGTGTTCTGTTAATTAAAAATTTAATATGTCTGTAGTACGGGGACTTGAGGTCATCCAAGGAAAGGGAATTAAATTCATTCTGTGTGCTTCATACAGTGGCAGGTATGTCAAAGCTCCCAGCAAATGGCAGCTGTTATTAGTGAGGAGTCTGGACCCAGCCCTGCTGCATGAAGCTAATGACATGGCAACATTTGATAGCATGTTCGCAGGAAGAGGCAGGATGCGGGTCACACGGTGACTCTTGCATCTCAATTTAACCTTTTGAGTGAGTGTCTGGTGCAGTATTGTCTGGTGGGGTCTGATTCTCGGCTGCTTTTCCTCAATAGAGAGAAGTAATACAGACCACTGGCAGAACCATCAGGAGATCTGGCTCTAACTAATTCGGTGGCATTGGAAAAACGTAGCCTTGCCTAGTGGATGAACTTCCTAGGGTGGCCATGCAAACACAAACTGGATAGCCTGAAACAACAGAAAAGTATTGTCTCACAGTTGGGGAGGCTCCCTCGCTGCCATTGAGTCCATTATGATTCATGGTGACCCTGTAGGACAGGGTGGAACTGCTTCTGTGGTTTTCCAAGACGGTAACTCTTGCTGGGAGTAGAAAACCTCGTTTTCCCACAGAGTGGCTGGTGGTTTTGAACTGCTAACCAGCCCAACTTGCAACCCCTATGCCACCAGGGAGCCTGTTTTGGAGGCTAGTAGTCTGAAATCAAGATGTGCTTGGGGTCACATTCCCCCTGGATATGCAAAAGAAGAATCCTTCTTAATCTTTTCCAGTTTCTGGTAACTGCCAGAAACTCTTGGCATTTATGGGCTTGTAGACTCCATCATCACCTTGCATTCCCCTTGTGTACCTGCTTCTCTGGACCCAAATCCCCCCGTTTGTGTATGCATATCATGGAACTCTGGTGGTGTAATAGTTACACACTCAGCTGAGAACAGAATACTTGATATTGTGAACCAACACTGCGTTAGTTTGGGTAGACCAGAGAAACAAATTCATAGGCACTCATATGTGTCTGAAACAGCTTTGTCAAAAGGATCAGATATCAAACATCAAAGAACAAAAAAATACCATATCATTGAGAATGAGGGGGAGTACAGAGTGGGGACCCAAAGCCCATCTGTAGACAACTGGACATCCCCTTACAGAAGGGTCTCAGAGAGTAGATGAGCCAGTCAGGGTGCAGTGTAGCAATGATGAAACATACAACTTTCCTCTAGTTCTTTAATGCTTCCTGCCCATCCTCCCCCCCCCCACTATGATTATCCCAATTCTACCTTACAAATCCGGCTAGACAACTGGAAACACAGGGAATTCAGGACAGATGAACACCTCAGGACCAGTGGTGACAGTGGTGATACTGGGAGGGTGGGAGGAAGGTAGGGTAGAAAGGGGAATCGATTACAAGGATCTACATATAAACTCTTCTCTGGGAGACAGAAAACAGAAAAGTGGGTGAAGGGAGATGTCGGACAATGTAAGATATGACAAAATAATAAACTATAAATTATCAAGGGTTCATGAGGAGAGGGGGATAAAGCGGGAGGGGGGGGAATGAGGAACTGATACCAAGGGCTCAAGTAGAAAGCAAATGTTTTGAGATTAATGATGACAACAAATGTACAAATGTGCTTGACACAATGGATGGATGTATGGATTGTGATAAGAATTGTAAGAGCCCCCAATAGAATGATTTTAAAAAAAGAAAAGAGCCTTATATACAAGAGCAATTGAATATTGAGAAAACCTCCCAGCCCAGTTAAGATCAAGTCCATAAGTCCAATATTGGCCCATACTTATGAGACTAATCTATAAAATCCTCTTCAGACTCATGAAACACATGCAATGAGACCGGATGCAGGAAGATCACAGGCCAGTGGGTCGGAGGTCTTGTGGATCCAGTGGCAGTGGAAGCATCTCAGCCACAGCAAGGGTTTTCACGTGGCTCCTCCGGCTCCAGAGCTCTAGCGTAGGTCCATGTATCTTGTCAACAAAAATGTCTCACAGGGAGTGAGCGTGTTTCCCACCTCCAGCGAGCTATTTATCTTCTTAGTGCCTCCAATGAGGTCATCAAACTGTGGCCTGATTCACAGGCGAGACTCCACTCCTTCACTCTTAAGTCTCAAATTGACAGCAAATTATGTAACTGCCACAAACACAGCGACTCCATGGGAGAGAAATCTGTCAATCTGCTCCTAAAAGGAGGACAGCCTGGAAATCCCTTGGGAAAGTTCTACTCTGTTATGTGGGGTTAATGTGAGTCAAAAATGGACTCAACTACACCTAACAACAATATGGGCACTAGCCATATTGTATTTCCAGTTCATCCTAATCCAGTATGATCTCATGTTCACTTGATTGCCTCTAGCAATATTCTATTCCCAAACCAGTCACATGCATAGGTTCCCGGTGGACTTGGATTTGGGGGAGACAATACTCAGCCCAATACACTTAGGCATCAGGATTTTGAACTGAAAAATGAGAGTGGTGTTTATTTTTTAGCTAGTTATTCTGTGTAGTTGGTTCTGGTTGTGCAGTACAATGATTCTGTGGTCCTTTGTTCAAAGCGATACGTCTTAAATTACATTGGCACCAAAATTATCACACTAGACTTGTAGGACAATTTAAAGACTACAATGTTATCCCATCTAATAAAACAAACTAAGGCCTACAAACATGGAAAAATAATTTAAAGTCATTAAATAATAAATAATAATAATAAGACATTGCTTTATGGCTAGAGATAACTCAAACAGTCCATTATTTTTCACAATATAAAATAAATGGGCTTGATGGTCATTGTTGCTGTTGTTAGGGATTCCAACTCATAGAAACCTGATGTGTATACAACGGGAGGAAACACTGCCAGACCCGTATCACCCTTACATCATTGTTCTAGTGGAGCCCCTGGACTCAGCCATTGTACCAACCCAGCTCCCTGAGTGTCATATTCTCTTTACCAACTCTCTACTTTTATCCTGCAAAATGTCCTTCCCGAGGGATTGATTGCTCCAGACCACATGTCCTAAGTACATGAGATGAAATCTCACCACACTTACTTCCAAGAAGCATTCTGGCTGTACTTCCATCACAGATTTGTTTGTTCTTCTGGCAGCCCATGATATTTCCAAAATTATTTGCCAAACCCATAATTTAAATGCAAGCATTCTTCTTCCGTCTTCCTTATTTGTTTTCCAGCCTTGATGTGCATGTAGGGCAATTTTAAAACCATGGCATGCAGGAACCTTCCTTTAGTCCTCAAAATGATGTCTCTGCTTTCTAACGCTTTAAAGAGATCTGTCGCAGTAGATTTGCTCAGTGTAATATCCTTTGATTTCTAGGCTGTTTCTCTCTCTCTCTCTCTCTCTCTCTCTCTCTCTCTCTCTCTCTCTCTCTCTCTCTCTCTCTCCCTCTCCCTCTCTCGCTCTCTCGCTCTCTCTCTCTCTCCCTCTCTCGGAATCAATGTGAAATGAAATCCTTGACAATGTCCATATATTCTCTGTTTATCATGATGTTATCTATTGGTCTAGTTGGGAGGGTTTTTGTTTTCTTTGTGTTGAGATGTAATCTCTGTTGAAGACTGTTGTCTGTGATCTTCATTAGTAATCGCTTCAAATCCTCTGCATGTTTAGCAAGCTTGGTTTTATCAACTGCATAGCACAGGTTGTTTGTGAATCCTACTCTAATCTTGATGTCATATTGGTTTGAAAACAGTCTAGCCTCTTGGATTACTTATTCAAAATACAGATTGAATAAGTTTAATGAAAGAATGCGACCCTGACTCACACCTTTTCGGATATTAAACCAACATAGCATCCCCTTTTTTCTGCTTGAATAACTGCTTCTTAGTTGATATACAGGCTCTGCATGAGCACAATTATGTGTCTGGGATTCACACTCTTCTCAATATTTTCTATTATTTTTATAATACACACAGTTGAATGCCTTTTCATAGTCAATAACACACAAATATATTTCTGTTATCCTCTGTTTTCAGCCTAGATCCATCTGACATCTTTGATAGCCTTTATTCCACATCCCTTTCTGGGTGTGACTTCAATTTATGGAAGTTCCCTGTTGATGTCCTGCTGGAATTGTTTTTAAATTTATCTTCCACAAAATTGACCTGTATGTTCTGTTGTCTGTTATTCAATAATGTATGCTTTCTTAGATCACCTGGCTGTAGAGTGGACACAAACATGGATCTCTTTAGTTGGTTGTGCCGGTAGCTATCTTCCAAATGTCTAGACATAGATGAGTGAATGTTTCCAGCATTACATCCATTTGTTGAAACATTGTTGAAATCGTCTTGATAGGGGTTGTCAAATGACTGCCCGTGAGCCAAATCTGACTGCCATCTGATTTTATAAAGACGATTCTCCTGGGGCACAGACACTCCATTTATGAATAGGCTAGGGCTACTTTAAAGCCACAACAACAGAGCTGAGTAGCTGCAACTGAGGCCATTTGGTACACAAAGCCTAAAATATACGTCTACATATCTGTCTCTTTAGAAGTAAAGTTTGGTGGCCTGTGTTCTAGAGGGAAAAGGTTGTCTCGTTAAAGGAGGCTGAATCATGAGGACCTTCAGTAGTCTTGGGAGACCGCCAGGAAGGATAGGGTTTAGAAGGGCTTTAGGGAGTTGACAAGTTGTAGAAGGGTGAAAAGAAAGGAAATTCCTGTCCTCACCTGAAGGTGGAGTTGGAAGAAACTTTACAGCTGCCTGTGCAGCTTGCCCTTCAGTACAGAATCATCTTTGGATCACAAAGGACAGAGATATATCTGCTGCCTTTGCTTTTTAGTGCTGTTAAAATAGAAACACCACCAGTGGGTGACTTTAATAAACAGAAATTTATTTTCTCACAGTTTAGGAAGCTAAGATCTGATTTCCAGGTGCCTGTTCTACGGGAATGCTCTCTCTGACTGCTCTGGGAGAAGATTCTTGTCTCTTTCCGTTTGTCTCCCTCAGCTGCTTGGTGACCTTCATGTCGAATCAACCTTTCTCTGTGCCTCCTTGCTTCTGTGCCCACCCTACTGAGAAACGTAAAAGGAGTGGGCTTGAAGCACCCCCAACAATATGATTTCATGAATATGGCAAAGAAACCATATTCTCAAATAGGATCATTGAGTCCCTATTGTTGCGGTTCTTTTTGGCAGGACCCATCGGGTCAGTTCTGACCCATATCAACCCCATACCACAGAACAAAACATACCCAGTCCGGTGCTACTTTCACAATTGTGCCTATGCTTGAACCCATTGTTGCAGCCACAGTGCCAACCTATCTCGTTGAGGGCCTTCCTCTCGTTCGCTGCCCCTATCCTTTACCCAGAATAATGCCCTTCTCCAAGGACTGCTCTCTCCTGACTACATGCCCAAAGTATGTGAGATGAAGTCTCTCCATCCTTGCCTTTAAGGAACGCTCTGGCCATACTTGTTCCGACACAGATTTGTTTGTCCTGGAAATCCATAGTATGTATTTTCAATGTTCTTCTCCAGCACCACGATTCAAATATTTCTGTCTTCCTTATTCAATGTCCAACATTCACATGCATATGAGGCAATTGAAAATACCATGACTTGGGTCAGGCCCACTTGAGTCCTCAAAGTAACATCCTTACTTTCCAATACTCCAAAGATGCCTGCAGCAGACTTACCTAATCAAAGTAATGGGTCATTTGATTTCTTGACTGCTACTCCCATTGATTGTGAATCCAAGCCAGATAAACCCCTGGACTGCTTCCATCTTTTCTCCATTTACCATGATATTACCTATCAGCCCAGTTGAGAGGATTAAGATCTTTACATTGAGTCGTCATCCACACTGAAGGCTGCAATCCTTGATCTTCATCAGCAGGTGCCTCAAATCCTACTCACTTCCAGCAAGCAAGGTTTTGTCATTCCCTCAGTAGTGCAGATGGTTAACTCGCACAGTGGTTAGAAGTACAAGTCCACCCAGACAGCCCTTCTTCAGGGAAGAAAGATCTTGATAATGACTGCTAAACAAATTCAGCTATTGAAACCCTGTGGAGCGCAGTTTAACTCTTTCCCCCATGGTATGGGGTGGAGGGGGGCACCCTGAGTAGAAATAGAATCCCAGCTACACCATAGCAACCCTCTAGTTATATGATCTCTAGATAATGACCTTGGGTCCTGATCACCGGCCTTCCCTAATCACACTCCTGCCAGTCAATACCCATCTTCAGAGCAGCATAAGTCAGCCTCTCTGCTCCAGGGAGAATAGCATTCATTGGTTCCCTTAGCTCCTGGTATCGCTTCTCCAACCTCTTCCCTGAAGTGCAGTGTGTATGCAGGGGCCCTGGCTCAGGCACCAGATAGAACGTTTATATAAACACTCTGTTTCTCCTTTATACAAATCCTTTATACCTCCCTGAGCCTTAGCGCTTCCTCTTTTACATAAAAATTGCATGATTGTTGTGCAGACCGGAGGTGATCATTGTAAAGAGCTCAGGACACAGTAAACCCTCACTAAATTGTAGCGATCTTTATGGGTGTAAGTAGCAGCTTCTGCTAATGAAGTCGGCTATCATGGGGCAATCAGGTCTCACAGCAGCCTTTCCTTCTTGCCAGAATCCCTTGCATTTGTTCCCATAAAAAATATACAATCTCTTTTTCTGGGAAGAGTGAGACCTAAATTGTCCCAACCGAGGTCTGAATGGTCTCCACACTGCCCTTTCGCTTGCACGAGTCTCTCAGTACTCATTTTTCTCTGGTTCAGATGAGTGACTCCATCTGCTTGTGCCTGCTCCTCGGATCCTGGCATCCTCCCTCTGGCCTCCCACTGCCTTGCTGGCTACTCCGAACAGCACAGTGATCTTGGACTAGGGTTGGTCTCTCTATCTTAGCTATATAACGCCATCACAACAGAAATACTACAATTGTAAGGGTTTTTAACAAACAAATCTATTTTCTCATCACTTCAGAGGCTACAAGCCTAGGTTCAGCTTGCCAACTCGAGGCAAAGGTTTTCTCACCACGTCAGTTTTGGGAGAAGGTCCTTATCTTCTTCCAACATATGTGAGCCTGGTGTCCCTTGAAGAGTTCCATGTCTCTCGGCATCATTCTTCCCCCAGGTCTAGAAGGTTCTAAGTGCATCCAGAGGATGAACTCTAACTCTTTATTGTTTCTTGGTGACACTAAGGCTCCTCTCTTATATATTTATGTATCTCTTCGTTCATCATTTATAAGATCCAAGAGGACTCAGACAACACTCCAGAGGCACTACCCTTTGCATCAGATCAGAGCTGTAACCTAAGTAGCTGTGTTGCATCCCAACCTAATCCCTTTTCCAGGGTTTGGTGGATAACATCATATCACACCATGGAGGATGATTGTATTATTACATATCAAATGATGACATTATATAACTTCCAAGCTGCTGAGAATGATGGCCCAGTCACATTGACACACATTTTGAGAGAAATGTGATTCAATCCATTCTGCACTTTCATGTGGCTGAACCATGAAGTTGGTGATTGTGGTGGTTACATAATCTGTTGTCAATTTGATTCTTAATAGTGAAGGGGTGGAGTCTAGCCTGTCAATGTGGTCACTGCTTGGTGACCTCATTTGGAGGTGCTAAGGAGATAAGTAGCTCGCTGGAGGTGGGACACACACTCACTCCCTGGGAGACATTCTTGTTGACAAGACACATGGAGCTACTCTGGAGCCCTGGAGCTGAAGTAGCCACGTGGAAACCCCTGCCAGCACTGAGATGCTTCCACTGCCACTGGATCCACAAGACTTTCTACCCGCTGGCCTGTGATCTTCCTGCATTTAGCATTATTGCACATGATGCATGATTGGTATCACACATATGAGCTAATATCGGATTTATGAACTTGATCTGGACTGGGCTGGGATGCGTTCTCAATGTTCAGTTGCTTGTGTACATAAAGCTTTTTCTTACACACATATGAGTTTCACTGGATTTGTTTCTCTAGTCTACCCAGACTCACACGGTGATGTTCCGTAACCAGGGCAACATAGAGACACTGAGATGCTGGAGACCAACTTCTTCTCTAACTTTATGCTCCTTCTGTCCTCAGTAACGCTACATAATGGAGTCATCCTTTGTTAACAATGATATCTTTCCAAGCATAGTGGAAAGAGCAGGTACAGAAGTGAGCCCAGTAGGGGGACCAGGGTAAAAAGCCAAGGGCGAATGTGTAGTTACGGATGGACTCCAGAAATGTCTATGACATGCTCAGTGTGGTAGATGGAAAAAGGATCCCCCGCAGATAACCCTGCGTTCACCCTAAAACCTATTGAATTTGTTTCCCAAGGTATATATAACACATTACTGCAAAATGGATCACTTTCAAGAAAAGAAATATGGACTCACAATTCTTGAGGCCAGAAGTGGAAATCAACATGTCCCTTGTACCATGCTCCCCACAAATACTCTGGGGAAAGATACTTTCTTGTCTCTCACAGCTTCCAGTAGTCTCAGACATTCTTTGGCTTGTCAAACCATCTTCAAACAGTCCACGTTCTTCTATCTCTCTGTATCGCTTCTGCTTTAAAAGAACACCGCTAGCTCATAGGGGATTAGAACACACCCTCCTGAGTAGGCCCTCATCTTAACTGAACACATCTCAAAGACATTATCTCCAAGCCAAGTTCTGTTCCTAGGTACCAGGGGTTAGGACTTCAATATATCTTTGGGGTAGGAGATATCATTCAACCTGTAGTCCCAGTAAATAGTTCCTTTCCAGGTCAAAAGGAACTTTGCAGTCGCGATTAAATGGAGCACCGTGCCTTCAGGGGGGTTATAATGGATTGTTTGGGCAGGCTCCATGTAAGCAAACAGGTCTTCCAAGTAAAAGACGAAGGCAAAAGAGATCAGGCAGAGGTAACACTGGAAAAACTTGACCTGCCATTACAGGCTGTGAAGAAAGGGACCTGTGAAATAAACAAGCACACAAGTGGCTGCTAAACATGGAAAATTCACTAACGGAGTCAACAAAAAAATTTAAAGTTAAAAGATGACTGGGAGAGAGGATGGTCAAGGAAGTCCACGGAGGTTATAGTTTAAGGAAGTCGAAGTATGTTGAGCACTGCTAAGAGGTTCAAAGAAATGTAAATTAGGAGAGGGCAAAAAAAGAAAAAATATCCTCTTTTCCTTTCGTACTAATCCCACATCTTTTCATTCCCGCCCCACGCAGTAATAATATCCAGTAGCCACAGGTGTGATATTTCTAAAATGCAGGTCATTTCTAGAGTGGCTCACATGTTGCTGCGATTTTAGCATCAGGGTTGTATCCACTGATGGATATTTATACAATCTGTATACTCCAAATAATCAGAGAAACTGGATTATATTAAGAAGAGGGTGGCATCTGGATTGAAGAAAAACTTATTCACAACCTGTGATATACAGATGACACAACCTCTTTTACTTGAATTTTAGGAGTTGAAACCCTTGAAGATCAAGGATTACAGCCTTCAAGACAGATAAAATCTTAATGTAAATATAACAAAATCCTCACAACTGGACCAATAAGTCACATCATGATGAACTGAGTAAAGATTGTAATTTTCCAGGATTTTGACTTGCTTGGATCCACAGTCAATGCTCAGGGAAGCAGCAGTCAAGCGATCAGACGATGCACTGCATTGAACGAATCTGCTGCACAAGACCTCTTCACAGTGTTGAAAAGCAAGGATGTTACTCTGAGGACTGTGATGCATCCGACCCAAGATGTGGTATTTTCAAATTCCTAATATGCATGTCAAAGTTGCTATTAAATAAGAAAGATCAGTGGAGAACAGATGCATTTCAATGATGGTGCTGGTGAAGAATATTGAAAGTATCATGGACGGTCACAAGAATAAGCAAATTTGTCTTGGAAGAAGTACAGCCAGAATGATCTTTAGAAGCGACGGGGGTGCGACTTTTTCTTGTGTGCCTTGGACATATTATTGGCAGAGACCAGTCCCTCGAATGGATATCATCCTTGATTAAATGGAGGGACGACCAAAAAGAGGCAGATCCTCCAGGAGATGGAGTAACATAGTGGCCTGTGACAATGGACTCAGGCATAGGAACAATGATGAGGTTCAGGTGGTGGTTCATCCGATTGTGCACAGGATCGCCATGGCTCTGAGCTGACACAATGGCACAGAACAACGTCAGCAATCCCGTGGACATGACCGTGTTTTGGAAGAGGATTTTCTCTATTAGGCTAATGAAAACCATGTCAGTATGGTGTGTGTCCTAGACTAAAGCACTACCGAATGGTAAGGAGCAGCTTAGACACAGAAAGGAGACTTAGGTGGTATGTAGATACCATAGGAAGATCATCAAGGGACGAAGGACCTCCTCTTAGCGTTCACAGAGAAAGAGCCTTCCCCTGAGCAGTGGCCCAAATCCTGGCCTCTGAAATGATGAGAAAATAAATCTCTGTTCTTTGGAGTCACACCCTTTCGGTATTTCTGTGATCTCAGCTCTAGAAACTGAGGCGAGGAGTGTGTCCTTCAAACTCTAAGAGGTATCCAGAACTTGCTTCTAAAAAGAATAACGTCCTCTTGTCACGGTGAGTCGTAATGTAGGTCCATGTCAGCGGGGACATTCTTTGATGTAGTCTCTTCTGTCTTGGATGATACTTAAATTGAAATAAAAGGCACCTTAACTACACAACGGAGGCGATCAGACTATCAGTCTTCTGCACCGGAAATTTCCCTGTCTTGGGTCTTAAAGGGGTACTGTCCCAAGCCTCTACTTCTGAACTACAGCCCCTATCTTTGTGCTCAGAGGGGTCAGTGACTTCTCCTTTCTTTAGGGGAAACTGGCTGTGTCATAAAGTAACTGGGCTGATGCTGCCAAAGTGCTGGGAAAGTACTAAACCCTGCAGTCCGGGCATTTGGAAGGCTGGAGTGTCTGAGGATCTGAGCGCTTCCTTTGCATAAATAACTTGTGCTATTATCTTAGTTTCTCAAGTCAGAATTTCTTCTGTAAATAATTCACAGGAATGGGAGGTGAGCTAGCTGCGAGGGGAAGTGGTAAATTATTTACAGTGGTGGTGGAAAGTGAAATTTAATACAACCTGGATGGAGAATTCTTCTCATCTCAGCTCATCTTTTCTTCACTCGCTCACTCTTTCTCTCTCACTCACTCACTCTCATTTAAAGGGATGAAAAAGGAGTCTCAAAAGGCATCAAAAGATGAAATGGGAGCGAGGGAAGGGATGAATGGGACTTCACAGAGTAATCTTCCCCCCTCAAATGGCCTCTTCCACTGCTAAACGGCAGTCTTCACCAACTAATTACCAATTACCAGGCCGTCAAACCCTCAAAGCTAAACTTGCCCACCGTGACTGTCTGTCTTCAAAGGGGTGATCAAATGCTGGTACCACTCTCCCTCAATCCTGGTGCTCAAAATAGAAGCTATTAATTTAGCAGAAATCGAGTGGTGGCCTTTCGGGTGACCCTGCACTGACCTCTGAGCCTTCCCAAACTCCTCAAATTAGTGAGGATAGAAAAAGCTGGCCAAGGAAACACCAGAAATCAAGCAAGCCGCCCCTCTGATCCTAAGGGCCCCACATACAGTCGGGAAAAGCATGGAATGTGGCAGGCAGAGCACCGGACTTCGCACACAGGCCCACGTTTGAAGGTGGATTCTGCCACTGACCGTCGTGCGGCCGCAGTGAATGCCTGACGGAGGGGGTTGCTGCTCAAGGTGGTCTTCTTACCTTTGCTCATTGATTTGCCTTTTCAGTGGAGCCAGGACTGCTTGGGAGGCAGTCAGGAAAAAACTGGGGATATGCCCAGGTCTCAGAATGAGGGGTCTTCAAAGGCAGCCACTTGCTATTCCAAATGCACTGTCATTTTCACATGAGTCCACCCAAGAACAACTACCTCCCACAACCCTAAACCGGTTGATCCCTAGTAGATTCTGACTCACAGTGACCCCTTGTGCTTCAAAGTAGAACTGCTCCCCAGGCTGTGGCCCTGAGGTCGCCCCGCCCATTCTTTCTTCCCAGGAATCTCTAAGTGAATACAAATCACCAATCATTCTGTGATCGGCTGAGCATTTAACCATGTATTCCACCCAGGACTCCTTACAACCTCCAAGTATTCAAACCAGGCACTCCTGTAGTAAAAAATACATGAAATATTGGGCATAATTAACTGAACTGAGAAACTTTCTCAGTTTTCCATTAAAGCACCAAGTCATCTTTGCCTCATTTTTACACTGAGTTTGCCAGGATTTACAAGTAAGTGTAAATCAATAAAGCATTCTATTAGCTTCGTTCAGATTTTTCCCAAGGGTTGATAGTTACTTCATAGAAAGATATCCCCAGTAACATGTATGCTGATAGCATTTGGGGTGTCAAAACAATACTCTAAATCATTGTCCAACAAAATCATGGAAATTGTATGTACAGATACAAACAGTGACTGCCTTTGCCCCTTATAGCTTCACTTGGTACATTATTATAATATGAAATAACAAATGCATTATTACTTTAGAAAATGTGATTTTGATTTTATTTAACCTTGACATTATAATTAGAACAATATATTGATTGTTTTAAATTTTTATTGAATTAGACATATTATCTATAAATTTCATATCTAAAATAATCAAACCCACTGCCACCACGTCCATTCTGATTCAGAGTGACCCTAGAAGGTGAGATAGAACTGCTCCTTAAGGTTTCCGAGACTACCAATCTTTACCCGAACAGATAGTCTCATCTTTCTTCCAAGGAACTGCTGGTGAGTTTGAACCACCAACCTTTCCGCTAGGTGTCCCATATGTAACCCACTATACTACCAGGGCTCCTCTTAAATTTCAGATCACTAAAGCATACTAAGACATCTCTATATTACAGATACTTTATTATATAAATTTCAATGGAGCATAATCAATATCTATGACACAAAAGTGTATACATCTGAGCTTCTTGAGAAATAGAGTCTGAGGGGGAAATCTACGTTCAAGATGCATTTTGGAGAATATCGTGGGGCCAGCTCTGGGGGATTGAGGAGGGGTTGAGTGGTAATATAGTTACAGTGGAGACTCACATCCCATAGGACACTGCAGTCCTGGGATGGTCCTTGAGAATTAGGAAGGAAGCGGAGTCTCCGCATTCCTCCATTTACTGGTCATTGGATGCAGGTGGTCCAGTAAGAGAAGACATGAAGTTGGGTGAGACTTTTCTTTTACACTAAAGGCAATTCTTGGAGAAGAACTCAGCTAAGAGTCCTTGGATGCCCACATCCCACATGGCAGGAGTTTCTGGATGTGATTCATTTCGAGCAGGCAATTTAGGGCTAGCTTGTCCTGGATTACATTTGGATGACAATACAGAAAGAGTCTCCTAAGGAAGGAGAGTGGTTAGTAGTTGCCAATGAGTTGATTCTGATTCCTGGAGACCTTAGTGCCTTTCCGGATTGTGCTTTGCAGACACGGGGGGTTGATTGGTGGGTTGGTTTTACAATCGGCGCTCACTGGACCCATTGCTGTCAGCAGCCTGTGTGCCTTTGGTGTCTCTGTGTCACGTTTGTTCATATTCACAATATCGCAAGCATTGCTGCACATCATGCTATTGCACAGAGCTTAAGCCGAATGTTGGAAAAGAATTTCTTTGTTGTGAATTTGGTGATGTTTCCCAGAGGGTTCCTTCCACTCAATAACATATGCACATGAGGTTTCATGGAGATGTCTAGTTCTGGCCCCTCAATGTACCATCGGGTCCCCCTTCCATGAGCATTTCATGTTCCTGATCTTCCTTGTTTCCTAACCCTCGCCCTTGGGTAGCTTATATCGGCACTAGAAGACAAAGCAGTGTGTGTGACTTGCTCTACTGCAATGGCTTTATTCTTTACTGCAGTGTTACAGAACCAAACCTGCAATCTCTCTGAGGGATGCCCACATACCCCGTCCGATACCATCGCCATGATGCTCGGTCTGCTTGAGTCCTTTGTGGTCGGTACTGTATATTCTGAGTGCCTCCCAACCTAGCCAGCTCATCTTCCAGCGCCGTATCAGATGCTAGTAGTAGTCTATTACTACACCTAAGGGTTTCATTGGATCATGTTTGGAAGAAGATCTTCAATCATTTCTTCCTGATCTGTCTTAGTCTTGAAGCTCCATTGATACTTGCCTACCATGGGTGACTCTCCTGGGATTTAGAAGACCAGCGCCATTGCTTCCAGCATGGTAGCAACACACCAGCCCCCACGGCAGCACTAAGCGATGGGTGGGTAGCAGAATGATGAAGCATCAAAACAAACACAAAAGATAAAGAAAACAAAATCAGTGTGGCATATGGGGAGGGTCTAGGAAGAGAGACTGGAACAAATGCAAACCTACCTGAATCAGAACAAAACCCAACTCCTGTGTACACGCGAGGTCCAAGTATGTGTATTCTTAGGTATTTGTACAAAGGCTGTTCTCTTTGGTCTCTATGTCCCATGAGCTCACAAACCAGATCCAATATACGAGGCACTGCTAGATCAATCAGCCCTGGTTAATTCCATCATTTACTTGTCACGTGTGACTGACAGGACAACCCAATAAGGCTTACTTTCCTCAGCAACAAAACTGAACAATGAAGTCCTGCAGGATAGCCATTCAGAAAATATTTTAAGGGTAGATATATTGTCTCACTATTTCCAACACGGAAGCAGCCAGCAAGAAATCAAATGATACATTGCCTTGGGAAAATCTGCTGCCAAAGATAGGGAATCCAGGACAGATGACCCCTCAGGACCAGTGGTGAGGGTGGCGATACCGGGAGGGTGGAGGGAAGGTGGGGTAGAAAGGGAGAACCGATTACAAGGATCTACATATAACCTCCTCCCTGGGCTATGGACAACAGAAAAGTGGGTGAAGGGAGACTCAGACTGTATAAGTTATGACAAAATAATAATAATTTATAAATTATCAAGGGTTCATGAGGGAGTGGGGAGCGGGAAGGGAGGGAAGGGGGAAACGAGGAGCTGATATCAAGGGCTCAAGTAGAAAGAAAATGTTTTGAGAATGATGATGGCAACAAATGTAAAAATGTGCTGGATACAATGGATGGATGTATGAATTGTAATAAGAATTGTATGAGCCCCCAATAAAATGATTTTTTTAAGTTTAAAAAGCAAAGATGTCACTGAAAGGACCAAAGTGCACCCGATTCCAGCCAGAGGGTTTTCAGCTCCTCCATGTGCATGTGAAAGTTGGAAAGTCAATGAGGAAGACCACAGGAGAATGGATCCCTTTGGCCTGTGATTGTTCCAGACTATTGAAAGTCACACAAACAACCAGAAGAACAAACAGCTTTGCTTTAGAGAAGTATAAAAATGGTCCTTAGACGCAGCAATGGTGAGGTTTCATCTTGCACACTTTGGACGTGTTATTAGGAGTCAGTAGGACCTAGAAAAAGACGTTATGTGGTAAAAGTAGAGGCTCGATCAGGAAAAGGGGACAATCTTCAAGGAGAGGGATGGACACAGTGGCTGCAACCAAGGACTCATATCTTAACAATTGAGAGGCTGACACAAGAAGGGACAGGCTTTTATTCTGTTGTCCTCAGGGTCCCTCCTAGTCAGACCGGAATCGATGGCGCCCAAAAGCAAGAACCCCCACCACAGACCAACTGACGCCAGGATGCATAACTGCCCCGGGCCACATAGGGAGTAAGTCTGAAGGCATTGTTTGACATCTGATCTTCTGAACGGTAAAGCCGATGATAAACGTGGCCTTTGTGAGATCCATAGAGGATGCACCCGATAGGACAGGGTAGAACTGTCCCTGTGAGTTTCCAAGATGAACTCGTTTTTTTAAATTGTTTTATTAAGGGTTCATACAACTCTTATCACAATCCATACATAAATCAATTGTATAAAGCCCATTTGTATTCATTACCCTCGTCATTCTCAAAACATTTGTTCTCCACGTAAGCTCCTAGCATCAGCTCCTCGTTTTCCCCCTCGTCACTCCCCCCTCCCTCATGAACCCTTGATAATTTATGAATTACTATTTTGCATTATCTTACACTATCCAACGTCTCCCTTCATGCACTCTTCTGTTGTTCATCCCCCAGGGAGGAGGTTATATGTAGATCCCTGTAATCAGTTCCCCCTCTCTACCCGACCCTCCCTTCACCTTCCCAGCATCTCTCACCACTGGTCCTGAGGGGATCATCTGTCCTGGATTTCCTGTGTTTCCAGTTCCTATCTGTACAAGTGTGCATCCTCTGGTCTAGCCAGATTTGTAAGTTAGAATTGGGTTCATGACAGTGGGTGGGGTGGGGAGGAAGCATTTAGGAAATAGAGGAAAGCTGTATGTTTCATCGTTGCTACACTGCACCCCGACTGGCTCATCTCCTCCCCGTGACCCTTCCATATGGGGATGTCCAGTTGCCTACAGATGGGCTTTGGGTCCCCACTCTGTAATCCCCCTCATTCACAATGATTTGATTTTTTGTTCTTGGATGCCTGATGGGTCATCCCTTTGACACCTCATGATCACACAGGCTGGTGTGCTTCTTCCATGTGGGTTTTATTGCTTCTGAGCTAGATGGCTGCTTGTTTATCTTCAAGCCTTTAGGACCCCAGACGCTATATCTTTTGATAGATGGGCACCATCAGCTTTCTTCACCACAATTGCTTATGCACCCATTTGTCTTCAGCGATCCTATCTGGGAGGTGAGCACACATGATATGATTTTTGTTCTTTGATGCCTGATAACTGATCCTTTTGGCACCTTCCAAGATGAACTCTTTAAGGCAGTGAAAAACCCCATCGTTTGCCCTTGGAGTGATTGGTGCTTTTGAACTGCCGACCTTGTGGATCACAGCCCAGTGCAGTACCACTATGCCACCAGGGCTCCCAAAAAGGCTCCAATATCTCTTACAACAGTGACATGAAAGGGCCTCAGAACTATTGGGGGAAGCACACAGCCAGGAAGGAGAGACAGGCAGGGCAACCATGCATGTCAGTAAGCCTAACCAGTGTATGGAAAGCGTCTGTCATTAGTCAGCGCCGTGTTTGCAGCAATGTTCCGCTTTATCCACTCAGGGCTTTCTATTTACCTAATTTTTGTTGTGAACCAGCAAGCTATTCAGACCCCTGCCGGTTACAAGACACTGTGACAGATGGCAGCGCCCAGGCTGGGGACTACGTGGCTCTTTGCAGCCAATGAAACTAGCCAGGAAAACAGGGAGGTTGTGAATGGTGGTCAAATTCAGCCTGGTGTCCTTGGGTTTGTTTGCAATGCATAGTGCAGGCATCAACTCTATTTTCCAACAAGCTTATTATCTAGTAGGGCCAGGAGTCCCCCAACCTCTTGTTAGGATGAGACACACATCCAATGAGTCCCATTGACGGTCACCATGTTGCCTGGTAGAAACATACAGAGGGATACCATTAAGTCGTGTCACCAGGCTAGTGACATAAATGAATCAAAGAGAAGCAAAGATGGGCACAGGCAGGTGTGTAGAAGGATCAGGAAGGTAAGTCACAGACTCATTGGGGAGTCAAAGATGTGTCAAAGCACCTTTACTCATCTGGCTGCCCCAGGGTAGGGCAAATGATCAAGATGTTGGTTGCTAACTCAAAGGCCTACCTGGCAGTCATTCCACTCTGACATCCCTGGGGTCACCATGAGTCAGAGATTTCCCCACATCCCAGAGGTCAGCCAAAACCTATAGCAGTGATGTAGTTAGACTCCAGGCTGAACCGAAGCAGGGGAAGCAAGGGTTATGTTAAGGTTTCACCTAACTACGTCAGTCCCTTCTCAGGCCTATGCTCACTTGCTTTAGAAATCTTGCCTCATAAGCCTCAGGATTTTAAAATCAAGAGAATGCTCCCACCTTCCACATTCGTATGATTTTCATAATCGGCAAGATACTGTATTTGATATTCTTTAAATATCAATCTAAATGCAATATGAATTTTGACTGTGCCATGTTCTTACTGGTTTGGCATCTATAGTCATTTTTAGGTCAGGTCCTTCAAAAGCTTGTACCCTCTCGGGCCCCCGATCCTAGTACTAATGGAGAAATCACTCTGTGGTTTATGTCACCTTGGGTAAGGTCTTGGAGAGCCCGACAGAGCCTCGGTTGGTTTCTTTCCCGACAACTTTTGGAGAGCAGCGCTAACATTGGTGAAAGGCTGGCAAGTGCACGGGACAGAAGAGCCACGCAACCAAAAGGCCTTAACTCTGGGCATTTCCTCGAAAGCCAGGAGGAATTGAGTGGGGCAGAAAAGTCACCATTAACTCCACAGCTACTCTTTGTCAGAGACCGAGAGATGCTTTTTCTGTGGTGCCACAGGCAGTACCTCCAGACATGATTCTGGGGGCAGGAAGCAGAATACGTGCCCGCTTGTAACCAGAAACATGGCTACTCAGTGTGGAAGCAAGACTGGTCCAGAGGCAGACAGAGAGGAAGGGGCATTTTGTAAAAGTGTGCAAATGGGCATTTGGGGGGACTAAGGAGTGAGAGGATCATGAGTTTTCCTCCCGTGTCTTTTCCCCAGCATTATGGAGGTGAAGTGATTCTCTCTGTGATGATGAAGAAGCAGATGAGGGTTTCAAAGTCTAGAAAAAGCCAAAAACCATGCTACAGTTGATGTCCTTGGAGGAGCCAGGACTAGAAATACATTCCAACCGCAGTCCAACCTCTTGGCATTGAATGTTAGGCTTCAGAGGTCCAAGGTACAGCTGACCTGGAGTTCAGTGAAAGTCCTGTAGCCAAAGCAAGGGTGGTTCACAGGTGAGAAAAAAAAGAAAGGGGATAAAATCTGGAGAGGAAAAAGGAAATCACAAACATCTGTAGAGTATTCTTTATCTCATTAAAATAAAAACAGCTAGGAACAAGTCATGTGATCACCCACCAAGATGACCAAACATTAGCCAGAGTAAGTGACTTGCCCAAGTGATAATCAAGGTCAAGGTCCAATCAACGAGACAGCACTAATGCTTTGGCACATATAGAATGGACTCCTTAGAGTTCTATTTTACAATAAGAAATACTAAATCTCAAGAACTTGATCAAAATCATAAAGGGATAGCGGTAGAGCCAAGTTCTGAACTATATGATTCCATAGTCCAGCCCTGTCCTCCCTGTAAGTACCGGGCCTCAGCATAGCACAAAGGTTTACAGGTTGGTTTGTTCATTTTTAATCATTTTAAGATAATCACCGGACATGCACTCAATTCAATACTAAGTGCTCTTCCCTTCTTAACATACGCCATCATCCTGTGGGTGGGGGAGGGGGAAACATAAGCAAGCGTAATGCCTTCCAGGTTATAAGTGAGAAGATGAAAGTTCTAAGATACGATGTAACTTGTCCAGGGTCATATAGCAGGTAAATGCCGTGCTGATACAGGAACCCCAGGCTGTGAGCCTTCTAAGTCTACATTGGTTTCACTCTGAGAACTGCTTCTGCACTGTTCCCATTTGCCCTGAAGCAAGCCACATCCCCTGGGACCCACACAACCAGGTGTCTCCTGAGGTCTGAGTTCTATGCAGGTGACAAGCCAGAGAAATTTTATCCAGGAGCTTCTGCAAAAAGCAATACAGGGTGACCTCCCCCCGCCCCCCCCCACCGCCTTCATCAGAATCAGAGTGTTTCTGAACTCCACACTTCATGCGTCCTCCATGCTGATAGACAAAGTGAATTTCCATCAGCATAAGTTGAACAGAGGGAGAAAGAGGTACCAGTGACTTCTAGCTTTAATGACAAAGCTGTAATTGTGTCCCTGGGCCAGACAGCTGCCAGCTTCCAGAAGAGGGCGATGATATAGTTTAAGTTTTAAGAAGGTTTTGTTTAAAAACAAACACAGAGAAAGTCCTAGCTTCACTTACTTGCCTCTACCTTGTCCAAGGTGGGAGGGAAAGCCAGAGGAATCATAATGGGTCAAGGCACCAGCTGAATAAAGTAACGCAGCTATGCAGCTCCCACTGACATGCAGGGTGAGAGGTAGACCAGAAGATGAGTTGGGGGAAACTGCAATCACAGAAATAGAGGGCCACGCACTGAGTCAAAGTCATAAATAAAGCAGAACTTTGCATTAATGGCCATGGCATGGGACGTGAATCTTTATCCAAAATCTAATGGGCAGAATCAGGTAAGAAGCAGCTCGCGACTTGCTTTTGAGTGATGTCTTGGAAATAGTTCATAACAGCCATGAATTTCAATTTGCTTCGTAATGCCATCCAAAACAGAACCTGATAAGGGAGTAATCAGGACATCAGACTGCAGCAAACTTTGAAAGACTCGGAGCAAATTCTATGGAAGCAAATCAATAAGTGGGTAAATGGGAATGTTTCGGTCAGGCACCGCACTCCATCCACGGGGGATGAGCAGGAACTATTGGTAAGGAGAATGGTCTGACCTGGGGGCAAATCCAGTGAAGACAAAATAACAGAAAGAGGAACAGAGTGTTACAGGGGGGCACCGGGGCAATCACAATGCATGTCACTGTGAGCAGTGCTATTATAATTATGTTATACCCACTGAGGAGCAGATGGAATTCCAGAAAGTAGCAAGGAAGTGACTGAGAAGTAGAGAGCCCAGGATGCCCATTCAGTTCCAGTTGGTGCTTGATGACTTCTAGGGGTTCAATGGTTTTCCCTTAAGTCTTAAGGATGCAGAGGAGCCCCGGTGCCCAGTGGTGATGTGCTTGGCTGGTAACTGGTTCAAAGTCACTGACTTCCCCGTGGAAAAAAGACGTGGGAATTGGCTCTTGTAGAAATTCAAGCCTTGGACACCACAGGGGTCAGTTCTATCCTGTGCTGAAATGGAATCCACTCCACAGTGCAAAGCTGCCATCAGCTACCCTTTCCCAAAGGTAGCTGCTCTCCTGAGAGCGCTCTCAGGGTGGTATGCAGGACCTCCGCCACTCTCCCTCCAAGCAGCTGCTGAAAACAAACACATTCATTCAATGAGTAATACCGTAGAATCAAAATAAATGACTGAGAGATAAGAAAACATAACAACCTTGGGAAAAGTACAAAGGGATCACCTATTTTAAGGGGTTCCTCAGATTATAGAAGGAGCCCTGGTGGCATAGAGGATGACACACTGAGCTGCTACCCACAAGGTCAGTGGTTTGAACCCAGTAGACATTCTATGGGAGAAAAATGAGGCTGCCTGCTCCCATAGAGACTTACAGCCTCAGAAACCCCCAGGGACAGTGCTCCTGTAGGTTGTGAATGGGTGTCACCTCGGTGGCAATGAGCTTGAGTTGAGGATCACTATGGTCCTCCATCAGAGAGGCCCAGAAGACAGGGATGTTACAAGAAGCCCAGGTTCTGCGGCCAGGCGGACAGGGTTTGAATCCCAACCTGGCACCCGTTAGCAGGACTGCCGCTGGCCAATCATTTCACATGAATGGCCCCCATTTTCTCTTGTGTAAAGAAACGAGAATCTACCAGGAGGATTTGTTTTTCACATTTAAGAGTCTAGTCTCTGTTAGTGAGCTATGTGCATGTGCATGTGTGTGTGTGTATTTGTATGTCTGTGATGGACGTATGTACGGATCGCATACAGGATGGCCCCTGGTGTCAGCAGTGGTCAAGCACTGGATCACTCACTGAAGTGTGATGGGGACAATCCATTCCTAGGAGCTTCAGAAGGAGACTGATCGTGTGCTTCTGAAAGCCCGCAGCCTGGAAACCACATGGGGTTCTCAGGAGCTGGAATTGAGTTGACAGCACCTGGGGTTGGTCACAAGGAGTCTGACTTGACTCGATGACAGTGAGCTTTTTTTTAGTCATAGTTTTGAATCACATCCATAAAGTGTACTAAGCATGATGGGTATTCCATCGGGAGTAGCTGTTGAGAGTTTTGCACTGGAAGGTTCCATGGGTGACCACACTGTGTTTTTTCTTACCCAGGAGTTGAAATTCAGCATGCCTCTCGGCCATTTTTCTAAGAGACTTGTTTTAGCGTTGCTCTGAGAGTCCTTTATATCTGGTGGGTGCTAGTCATTTGTCAGATACGTGGTTTGAAATAATGTCACCCTCTCTGTAGCATGCTGCTCCGTTCCCTTAGCGGGGATTTTTGCAGAGCATTTTTTTAAGAGCTGTGAGATTCTCTTGAATGAGTTTCTTCCTTCTCAAACGATGCTCTCCGTGTCCAATGTAAACATACTTGACCTAACTCTTGCTTCTTGTTACTTTCTCTTATGTTTTCTTATATTTGACAGGTAAGCCTAGGATTCGCTTTTTATTAACTTTTGTATAAACTGTGAAGTTTACGTTGCAGTGCTTTTGTGGTTTTTGCCTCTATACCCAATTTTCCATTGTCATTTGTTGAAAAGATTATGCTGCTCCAGCTCCTTGGAATGTGAGTTGCTAACACACAAGTAGCTAACACAGTTTTGGACAAAGAACTATCGCGTGAGGATTCGTTTTACTTGATTTTAATTTGTACTCTACAGCTGCAATAATCAAAACTGTGTGGTCCTGGAAGTTGTCGGCGTTGTTCTTGTTGGTTCCGACCCATAGTGACACTGCACAACAGAACAAGACACTGCCTGGTCCTGAGCAATCTTCACAAGTTTTCTTATGTGAGACCCCAAGGATGCAGCCACTTGTCTCGATCCATCTTGGCGAGGGCCTTGCTCTCTTTTGCTTGCCTGGCACAAGGACAAGCAGATCGGTGGGACATACTGTAGAGCCTAGAAACAGCCCACAGTAAGTATAGCCAATAGACTCTGGGGGACGTCACAAAACCAACTCGACGGTCTCAGAAGTCCCACTGCCATCAAGTCGATGCTGAATCATTGTCACCCTGTAGGACGGGGTAGAGCTGCTCCTGTGAGCTTCTGAGACTGCAACTGTGTAAGAGACTAGAAAGCTCCATGTCTCCCCTGAGGAGCGGCTGGTGGTTTCCAACTGCTGACCTTCAGCATAAATGCAATGCAACTAGAGGTCATTAATTCAATGATAACAAACAAAAATGCATCCTAACCTAACCCTCCCACTGCATACAAAGACTAATCACAAATGGCTTTACATGTAAATGTAAAGCTTCAATGTTTAAACTTAGAAATGAAGGTACAGGAGGAAGTCTTCAAAACTTGAGCCTGGGTGAAGAATTCTTTAACATGACACCTAAAACATTTGAGGAAAAAATGGTAACTTGGATTTCATCAAATTAAAAACTTTTGCTATAAGAAAATCCCTGGTAAGAGGGAAAAAAAGGCAAGCTGTGGAATGAGAAGCAATATTCACAAACCACAAAATCAGTAAAGGTCTCAAATCTAGAAAAAGAAAATTTTAAATTCAAAACATAACAAAAAAGCACCAAACACTGCAATTAGAAAAATAAATTATGAAGAGACAGTACACCAAAAAGGATATACAAGTGAGTACCCCCACCCCAAAAAAATGATGCTCATTTGTTTTTGTTTTTTTGATGTGAGAGGAATAGTGCATTTGGTGTCCATTTGACCAGATCAAACTGTTAATCAAGTTTTATATTTAGAGGTTCTGAAAAGATTGCATAACAGTATGCAACATAAAGGCCTGATTTGTGGCAGGCGGGGACTGGTTATACCACCACAACCATGCATCTGCTCATGCAGCCATCTCAGTGCAAAAAAGCTTTGGGCAAGAAACCAGCATGCTTTTCTTGCCCCATGCACCTTACTCGCCTGCCATCGCTCCCTGCAACTTCTTTTTCTTTATGTAAATGAAGAGGGACATGAAATGAAAGGATGGCGATGTAATGATGTAGAAGAGGTAAAGAAAAATGAGGTGCTGTCAGCCATCCAAACAGATGACTTTGAAAAATGTTTCCAATAATGAAATCGCAGATTTGACAAGAATTTTAAGTGTAATGGAAAGTACTATAAAAATAGTCAGATTGCTTTGTAAAATAAATGAATACATAACTTTAAAAAAAAATCTGGTTGGCGGGGACCCCTCTTACAGAGGGCAAACACACACATAAGAAGATGCTTTACACAGTAACCAGGAGAAGGCAGCCTATAAATGATGCCATGTGCTAACTGCTTGTCTACAAACTGAGAGGCTGATTCTTCAACACCCCCCACCCCCTCCCCCCCAGGGTTGCCTTGGAACACAGGCCTGGTGATCCGATTTCAAATAAGAAGCTTCTAAAACGCCAATAGAGACAAAGGGATGTGACGGGGACTGGCAGAAAACAGGAAGCTGACAACCATGCATACAAAGAAGAAAAATGTCCTGGAACTGACAGCGGTGATGGTTGCACTACTCGTTTTATTTTATTTTATTTACTTTTAGGAGCTCTCATTTACTCTTTTTATTATTTTAAGTCATTTTCTTAGGAGCTCCTACAGATATGCTAACAATCCATAATTCAACTAGATCAAGCTGAATTGAACAATTGCTCCCACCATCAGTTTCAAAACATTTCTTTCTTCTAGAATTCTTTGATTTCAGCTCCCCACTTTCCCCTCCCTCTCTCACCCTACCCCCCAGGAACCCTTAATGTTTGTTTGTTTGTTTGCCATATCTTACACCATCCAATGTATCCATTCACCTACGATTCGGTTATTTGTTCCCCTCGAGTGGGGTTATACCATCATCACTGCTATCAACTGCCCCTTTTCCCCTTCCCCCTTCTCATCCTGTACCCTCAGGGAATCATTACTCCCATTACTATGTCTGATGGGTTGTCTATCTTGACTTTCATGCACCAAACAAACTTAATTATACAAATGAATATATTCACGTCTAACAAAATTAACGGGGTAAAACAAAAACCATGATAGTAAGGGGAGGAAATATTAAAGAACTAAAAGATAGTTATCTGTTTCCTCAGTGCATACTGCACCATGCATGTGGCATCCCTAGTGTGCGGCCCTTCTGTGAGGGACTGTCCAATTATCTTACACGTAGGTTTTGGGTCTCCACTTTGTCTACATTCCTTCATGTCAATTTGATTGCTTGTTTTTGAACTTCTGATACCTATTCCCTTCAACACTTTATGATCTCACAGGCTGGTATGCTTCTTCCATGTGGGTTTGTTGATTCCCTGCTAGATGGCTGCTTGTTTATCTTCAAGCCTTTAAGATCTCATATACTATATCTTTTAATAGCCAGGCACCTTCAGCTTTTTTCACCACATTTCCTTATGCACCCATTTTGTCTTCTGTGATTGTGTCATACAGTATCATACAGTGCCACATTATTAGAGCAAACTGTCCTTGTACTCGTGTAAAATTTAAGTTGAGGCCCAAAGTCCATATGCTAAAGATAGGTGTATTGTCTCTCTCTATAAAGATGTAAAGATAGACACCTATCTTTATATATACATATCTTTCCTATTTTTCTTTTTTCCTTCCTCCTGCCTCACAATCACGCTTACTCATCATTCACTTCTCAGTAATTTCTGTTGGATACATTTCAATTGATAAAATATGGCCAGAAATGCAACACCTTCTTCACCCTAATTTTACAACCTTTGTTATTCTCCTGTCCCTGTCGTTGTTGGCTCACTGTTCTGCCCACCCCACCCCCACTCCCCTTCCAGGACCCCAAGAACCATTGGTCCTATAGCTGTCTCCCACGGCCAGACATCTGTGCACCAATAGTCATCCCTGCACAGTTCACAATCACAAAGAAATGAAAACAGCCTAGATATCCATCAATAGATGAGTGGAATGAAAAAAACTCTCATATATACATACACAATGTAAAGATGAAGCACCTTGTCTCATAGAACAAGTTGGAGGATATTTTGCTGAATGAACTTGGCCAAGCACAAAAGTGCAAGTCCAACATGAGTCCACTGAGATAAGTTCAAACAGCACAACAGGCATAGGGGAAAATGTTCATATCACACAGTTCCCAGGCTGAGGACCAGATACTCTGGCAGAGCCACACCAAACCCCGACCCCCACCAAAAGAAAAAGATACAGGCAGCAACTTGCTGAAAGACATCTCTCCCCCACAACCCTCTCAGATGCCTCTAAGGCCTGCAGAGGGGTGGGGAAAGGGAAAAGGAAAATGGCAATGGGGGAACAGGGCACTAATCCACCCAAGGGAAGAGTATTGTTTTGGTCTCCACAGGAAAGGGAGATAGGAGACCTCATTCCAGTGCACCTAGCCTTGAGGGCGATGTTCCTGCTCAGAGCAGTTCATTCACAGAGAGGACTGCAGGGCCAGCCTCAGCTGCAGTCATGACATCCCCTCCCTAGATGACAGCACTACATAGCACAACACTGAAGCCAGTCCGCAGCCAGTCTGACCCTCCCACATGGGGCAAACCAAGAGGGGAGTGCAACAGACCTGCAATGGGAACAAAGCTACGAAGTCCCTGAGGAATCTGATTGTAGACTTCTGACTCAGGGGACAGTTCCCGGCACCTCATCTGAACTGGTTGGGGATTACTCACAAGAGGGCCACACTGAAAGTCTAAAGATGGAACAGGTGGGAGGTGGGGCACTAGACCACTCCCTCTGTGACTGCAGGAAGAGCAGTGGGGACCTGTAGGGGACTTGCCTTTTGTCAGGAATGCTGAGCACTGAGAGTATAAGAGCTGTTAGGTAGGTAGCTCCCAGGATATGGAACTCTGAAAGAAAAGGGGGTTGGACATCTACTATGGCCGGATAACAGTCTTGGCACTATTTGTATGGTCTTTTCTTTTTATCTTCTTCTTCGTTCCTTTGATGTCTAGCTATACAAGCTAGGCAGGAGAAACAATCCCAAGGTTACGCAACACTTATGAAAGTGATTGAACTATGGAAATGAATGACATGAATTATATGTTGGTTAATTGTATGTTGCTACTATTGTTAAAAATAAACTAAATAAAATGTGGGGGGAAGCCTACAGAACATGCAGAGAGCTGCCAAGAGTCAAGAGCTGACAAATACAACTGGCTAACTGGTTAGCCATTAGAGAAATTTAAATTAAAGCCACAATGAGATCGCTCTACATGCCTATTGAATGAGTGAAATGAATAGTGACCAAGTGGAATGCTGGTGAGGATGTGGAGAAACTGGATCCTCAGGGTCCTGCTGATGGGAATGACACAGCCCCTTTAGAAAGGTGCCCTGTTGCCAATTAGGGGCTCTCGGCTGAGTTCCGCTCCAGAAGAGCTCTCACAGAAATGTCTCATCTAAGCTTGTTGGTGGTTCTCTAGAAGATTACACATGTATCATAACCCCAAACCCATCACTGCCAAGTCGATTGTTATTGGCCCTAGAGGACAGGGCACAGCATAGGGCTTTCAAGGTCATCATCTGTGTGGAATCAGAGATCAGAGTGTCACTTTTTTTTTTAACCATGTAGAGCAGCTGGTGAGTTCAGCATTTAGTAGTCTGAAAACCACTATTCTGATCCATATCTTTTATTATTTTTTTCATTTCGAGAATGTTATATAAAATCACACTGTGTGTTACCCTTTAGCAGGCCCCTGACCAGGGCCACGCCCACCATCCAACCATACAATCCACAACTTAAACTCAAGGGGACGTTTAACCGGGGGGCGGGTGTGGGGGAGTACAGTGTGTCTATTTTCACAAGGATGTTCATAACAATTTTATTTGTAGAAGCCAAAATCGAGAAACAATGAAAAGGCCCCTCCCATGGAAAAGTGTAGTTAATAGCCTCCCATGGAGTACTACTTGGCAATAAAAAGAAATGAACTATTAATACATATACTTTGGATGGATAATAGGACAAACATGTTAAATGAAAATAAGGCCACTCTCAAAAAGTCATGGGCTGTATGATTTTATATCAGTTTCTCAAAATAAATAAGTAGAAATATCTATGTATATACAGCTAGAAAACAGATACTGGCTTCCAGAGGATAGAGACTGTAAGGGGGAGGGGTGGGTGGGACTGAAAAGGGGTCGCTCTAGGGAGATGCTATAATATCCGAATAATTTGAAGTATTGATTACAGTGGTGGTTACACAAATCAACCCAAGTGCTTTATGCGGCACAAAACTATACATGCACATTATGCCAATGTCAGTTTTATAATCTTAATGTTGTACTTTAATTCAGTACCTAACTACTTGGTTACTTAATGTAATCATTGTGGAAAACTGGAATTCCATTTAAGCTATAATTATTCAAAAAATATGGTGTTCTTGTCCATTCACTCACTCGCTGCCATCAAGTCAGTAACAATTTATAGTGGTTCCGAGTTGGGCTGCAATCTACAAGGTCAGGAATTCAAAACTACCAGCCACTCTGAGGGAGAGAGATGGGACTTTCAACTCCCATAAAGAGTAAAAGTCTCAGAAACTCACAAGGGCAGTCCAATTCTGCCCCAAAGTTTTGCTATCAGTTGTTTGTTCTCATTAGATGCCATTAAATCAGCTCAGACTCACAAGAGTTCAACCGGACAAGATCACTCTCATAATCACAGCTATTTCCAGTCCATCGCTAGAGTCACTGTGTCAGTCCATCTCTGGAAGGTCTTCCTCGTTTTCATTGAACCTCTACTTTACTTTGCTTGATAACCTTCTGATAACATATTCAAAGTACAGCGGTCCATGTTATAGTCACTATTCCTTGCAAACACCATACTTCAAGTGCATCAGTTTATCTCCACCCTTCCTTGTCCTGCACCATTGACATAGGAGGGCATCTTGGGCCTCGGCCACAGCCCCATGCGCTTTGTTTTATTTATTGATACATTTCAGAAAGATGTGACAATCGGCTTCCAGAAAGATGGCAGCCTTGGAAACGAATGGAGGAGTCCTTTCATTCTCTGGAGGACCTGCCCAATGGCAATAGGTTTGGGTTTTCATTCCAAAATAATCATGCTTCCTAACAAAAGCTCCACAAGCCCAGGTAGCTTTAACAAACAGAAGTGTATTTTCCCACCAGTTAACAAGTCTGTTGAAGATGCCGTCTCTAGGGGAGTTTTCTCTCTGTGTCAGGTATGGTGGAAGGTTCTTGTCTCTTCATGAAATACCTGTTTTCTTGTTCCTTGGAAAAATCCATGTGACTTGTCATCAATTTTTTTTTACCATTTTGGCTTCTTTTGCTTCCTTGCTTAATCTTGAAATAGATTGATTTAGCACACACCCTACTCTAATCCTGTCTCAAGAACATAACAAAGAGAACCCATTACCAAATGTGATTATAACCGCAGGATATAGATCAGGATTCGTTACATTTATTTATGGGGAACACAGCTTAATCCATAATAAATAGGTTTAAACTGCCTATAGTAAATATTTTTTTCTTGCATGCATAGTGCTTGCAATGTATGAGGTGCTGTTGATTTAGTCTTGACCCATAGAAATACCATCTGCAAGAGAACAAAACACGGCCCCACCCAGTGCCATCCTCAGATTCAATGCAATGTTTGAGCCCATTGTTGTCACTGCCTGTCAATTGCCATCTCATTGACAGTCGTCCGCTTGTCAATGACCTTCCCGAACATGATGTCTTCCTCCAGGGACTGGTACTTCTAGGTAATGTGTTCAAGGTATATGAGATGAACTTTGCTCTAAAGAGCATTCTGGCTATATTTCTGCTAAGATAAATATGAAATGTGTTCATTCTTCTGACGGTCCATAGTATAGTCAATATTCTTTGTCAACACCGTAATTCAAATGCATCAATTCTTCTTCAGTTTTCCTGTGTTCTCAGAATCCATGCTTTTGAATTGTGGTGCTGGAGCAAAATGCCATGGGGTGCTGAAAGGGCAAACCCATCTGTCTTAGAAGACGTATGCCCAAAGTGCTCCTTAGAGGCAAGGATGGAAAGACTTCATCTTACATACGTTGGATATATTATTGGGGAGACAAATCCCTGGAGAAGGATATCATGCTTGATAAATTGGAGGGACAATGAAAAAAGAGGAAGTCCCTCAACAAGAGCTAGAATGGTCAATGTAAGTGCTTTGTTAGCAGTTTTCACAGACACATGGAAGGACTGGTTTCATGGGTTCTGCTCCCTAATTACCAGCTATCTCTTAGGACAGTTCATTCCAACAAGTGTCACTCATGGCAATGGCATGACTGTCTTGCACATCCCTGAATCCTCAGAACATAACACCTCTTCTTGCTCTGAATGAAGTCTCAGATAGCCATGGAACTGAAAGTCCCTTCACATCTCTGAGTCTCCTTATTCCTATTGCAAAGTGATTGCTTCCTTCATGTTCTCTTCTTTGTTTGTGCCTGGGAGTTCTATTGCCATAGTTAAACATCCCCTGTGAACCAAAAGGTTGGCAGTTCAAAACCTTCAACTTTCTCCACAGGAGGAAGATTTAGGATGTTTCTATAAAGATTACACCGTCCAGAATAACAAATTATTCAGTGGCAACCAATAATAATCATCCTGCTTTGGCTACCTCTTGCCTTCCATGAACTGGCAAACGTCACACTGACATATGAAAGAGACAAATTTAACACGTGTATTGAACTATAGTGGAGAGTTCACAAGACCCCTTTAAAGTGTTAACAAGCAAAGCTATCACTTTGAGGACTAAGAGGTGCCTCACCCAAGCTGTTGTATGTCCTTTCTCTGTTGTATGTCCTTTCTTTTGTTCGTTCGGTTTATTTTATTTTAACAGTTTTATGGATTGACACATGATTCACACATCGTACAAGTCAATGGTTTAAACGTATTAAAAGGAGTTGTACAATCATCACTACGATCAATTTTAGAGAGTTTCCTCATTTTTGTACTCATTATCATTAGCTCCTTTTTCCTCCCAAACGCACCTGCCATATCTGTCTGTCTCACTGCCATCGAGTCAATGTGGACTCATGGCACCTCCCTGTGGGTTTCCAAGACTGGAACGGTTTACAGGAGCAGAACATCCAGTCTTTCTCCCGCAGAGCTGCTGGTGCTTTTGAAATTTCGACCACGCAGATTGCAGTCATTTGCATAACCACTACACCACAAGGGCCCCATCCTGCCATAACCCTAGCAAACTCTAATTCAGATACTATTTCTCTAAATTTACTTGTTCTGTACTTCATATTTCACACCCCACAATCAAAACCACAATAACATTAAATAAAATAGAGAAAGGCCGCGATCAAAAAGAAAGCAGAAGATAATAAACATTTGAATAAGTTTGAAAAGACTCAAAATAAAGAAAAAATGATCAGGCAATCAATGTTAGCCTACCAATGTCAGCATCGATCCACTTCCCAATGCACTTTTCCCATAGCAAAACTACTCACCGTCTGGGTCAAGAGTTAGAATTTACCAGACGCTTGACCTATGTGGGGACTCTGCCTATGTATGTTGGGCTTTCACTGAATTTGGAATAGCTTCATAGGCATGGGAAAGCTGGACAATGAATAAGCAAGGCAGCAGAATTGATGCATTTGAATCACTTTACCTATATTCACATCTCAGATCATTGATAGAGTTGTGTGGTAGCTACATAATCGGGTGTCGATTTGGGACTTCAGAGGATTAAGAGTGAAGGGGTGGATTCTAGTCTGTCAATCAAATCATAGCCAATGAGGACTCTGTGTGGGCATGGCCTTCTCCTAAGAATTCTGGGAATTCCTGAATGAATCTCCTTCTGGAGGTGGGAGAGACTCTCTCTCATTACTCACTCCCTTGGAGACACTCTACTGACAAGGCTGACTCACTGAAAGACATCTTGAGGAGAAGCCACGTGGACCTACCCTGATGCAGCCCTGGGTGCTGGAGAAGCCACATTGAGACCCCTGCCAGTGCTGAGCTGCTTACAACGCTACTGGATCCACGGGACTTCCCACCCACTGGCCTGTGATCTTCCTGAATTCAGCATCATTGCATGTGTCTCATGAATCAGAAGAGGACTTCATAGTTTGGTATCGGACAAATGAGCTAATATTGGATTTATGGACTTGATCTGGACTGGGCTGGGTTATTTCCTCAATATTCAACTGCTCTTGTATATAAACCTCTTTCTTATACACATATGTGTGTCTATGAATTTGTTTCTCTAGTCTACTCAGACTAACACAAGTTGGAAAGTCAAATTGGATTTCCAGCAACCCATCCTTGTCTCATTTACTCAGAGATCCCTGTGGGAATCTGAGAATCAAGAGAATCATCTAGGAATGGTCAGGTTCATGGCTTAAAATATGAAAAAGATGCTAGGTTCCCAGAGGACATTTTTCTTTTCTTTTTAGGGTTTTGTTATTTTGTTTCTTAAAGTAAACGGGGAAGGATTTACCAGTGCAATGTGGCATGCACATTAATCTTGCAATGACTGATATTGAGGAAATCCATGCCACATTCAACAGGGTTGGTCTAAAAAAGGGTTGAAGGGATATGACCTTGCCTATGCTACAGAATAAATTCCTTTAAAATAAATATAAAATGCAACCATATTGACAAAAAAAATCAAACTTTGGAAAATGCATTGAAAGGGAAAATGTGAAAAAATAAATGCTCTGAATCACTAGTATACACTAGCACATTTTTTGAAGAGCAATTTAGCAGTACCTAATAGGACTGAAATTGCAAATAATTATAAATTTAAAGCACATTGAGTATTTGTATGCTGAAAAAAATGGTCATATAAATTAAATAAGACCTAAATAAATGGGGAGAGATGTGGTATTCATGGGTTTAAAGACTCAAAATTGTAAAGATGCCAGTTCTCTCCAATTGATCTATAAATTTAACATAAATCCAATAAAAATCCTAGCAGGACTTTTTGTAGATAGATAAAATGATTTAAACATTAAAGTCAACAGAACTAGAGTAACTAAAATGATCTTGAAAAAGAAGGAAGAAATTGAGGGATTGTGCCAATTTTATGACTTATTATCAGCTACTGTAATCAAGACAGTGCGGTGTTTGTGAAGGAATAGACACATCGATCAATGGCACAGATTAGAATCCAGAAATAAACCCTATTCAAATATGGCCAACTGATTTCCAACATGCACAAAAGCAATTCCATTCTCTTTTTAATAAATGGCTCTGGAATAACCAGATTTCAATAAGCAGAAAAGGTAGTTCAATCCATATCTCTCACCATGTACAAAAATTAACTCAAAATAGATCACCGATCTAAATATAAAATGATGAAACTGTTTGCATTGAGCGAATATGCTGCTCAAGACCTCTCTAAAGCATTGAAAGACAAGGATGTTAGTTTGAGGACTCAGGTGCACCTGACCCAAGCCATGGTATTCTCAATTGCCTCTTGTGCATGTGGAGTTGGATATTGAATAAGGAAGATCAAAGAACTAAAGCATTTGAGTTATGGTGTCGGTGGAGAATGTGGAAAGTATCGTGGGCTGTAAAAAGAACAAGCAGATCTCCTGTGGAGGAAGGACAGCCAGAATGCACCTGAGAAGCAAGGCCAGTGGGACACGGTCTTGCCTACGTTGGACATGTTATCAGGCAAGACCAGTCTCTGAAGAAGGTCATCACGCTTGGTAAGGCGGAAGGACAGTAAAAAGAGGAAGATCTTTGACAAGATTGACTGCCACCGTGGCTCCAACAAAGTGCTCAGACAGTTGTGAAGCTGGTGCAGGACAGATGGTGTTTCATTCTATTGTACATTGATGACTCAGAACAGGCTTGATGACACCAAACTACAACAGCAAGAGAGCCAGTGTACAAAGTGCGTGGTCACCTAACTGATTGATTGCTGTCTCAATTTGAGTTTCTCTCCCATGATACATTATGTCTTGGTAATAATGCATAGTTCTTAAATGTTCAATGCAACAACATTGTCTGAAATGTTCTTTGAACACAAAGTATAGGGCAAAATCCAGACGTAGAAGAAAGAGACCAGAGCCTAATAAGTAGAGGTTTGGGTTGACAAGAAAGAAGGATTTGGGAAATGGTTGCATTTGTTTTATATCTTGATCGTGGTGGTGGTTATTTGATGGTATTTCATTAAAACTCAAAGAACTGTACATTAAAAATGCTAATCTTACAAAACATTAATAGTTTATAAATTATCAAGGGTTCATAAGGGAGGGGGAGATGGGAGGGAGGGGAAAATGAGGAGCTGATATCAAGGGCTCAAGTAGAAAGCAAATATTTTGAGAATGATGATGGCAGTAAATGTACAAATGTACTTGACAAAATGGATGGATGTATGAATTGTGATAAGAGTTGTATGAGCCCCCAATAGAATGATTTTTAAAAGTGCTCATCTTTTAATGTGTGAATCAGACCTCGACAAAAATGCATATAAATAAATACATACACAAACACACACACGCACAAACACATAATATGAACTTGACCCTTAGAGAAGTTCAGGAGGGAGAGCTGAGATTTCCCAGAGGCTGACAATGCTACAGTTTTATTATATTTTGAGACCCACATATCTGATCATGGTACCTAAGCAGTATTATTATATTAGTTTGTGCACATGCTGTTCCCTCTGGCTGGAATAGTGTTCCCCAGCATGGTGAAGTTACATTGCTTGATATGGCTCCTTTCACCCTATTCTGTGTAACTCACCCAGTGGATGAGTGTGTAAATAAGGGAGAAAGGACTCTACGAGCCCATTGGTCAGTTTTGTTGTTCTGCTGGGTATTAAAAGCAAGCCTTCTCACAAGCAGGAAGAGGAATCCCATGACCATCAAGCAAGGAGGTCTACCAGGAGTCCCCTGGTAGTGCTGGCCAAATGTCACGGACGCCGGCCACCTCTTTAGGGACACCTCAGAAGCTCCCTGCCAGGGTGGCAGGCAGTGCCTGGCTCAGCACAAGGGTCTGGCCCCCTCCCCAGGGAGTTCCACACTCTCTCCATGATTTGATTTTCTGAAAACTACTTGCAAGTCCAAAGGAACGGTGCTCTGCTCCCACCGTGTCCATGCTCTCCTCCCACTGTGTCCCTCACAGGAAGGGCTTGAACCTGTGGAGCTAATCGGAACTACAGATTTTCCTTTCAAAATGTTACCACTGAGGTCCGGGGGTTCTTCTAGAAGTACAACTCTGTGGCTTGGGGACAATTTAAGCAGCACGACACTGCTCCATCTTGTGTTTCCTGCCAGAATGGCTGACTGATTCCAGACGGACCGAACCAGTATCTGAAAACCCATCGCTCCAAACCAGGGAAATCTCAATATTTCCTGCAGGTGAGGCGGGTTTGTAAAACAGGGGGCAGCAACCAGCTGCTGTGGACCCAACTCTGACTCACGATGATCGCCTGTGTGTCTGGGCGAAGTGATGCTCCAGGGCTGAGTTTATCACCAGGGCTTCCTCCCCAGGAGCCTCTGAGTAAACCTGAAAAGACAGTGTCTTTTCTTGGAGACCTCCTGTCCCTCCTGTGGACCGAGGAAACAAGGGAGACTTCAGAGAGGGAAAAGGCTTCAGCAGGGCCAGAGGACCTGCAGGAACAGAGTCAATCCTCCTAACCACAGTGCCTTCATTTCTGCTAGGGGTCTGTCCATCCCAAACCTCACAGCGTGCAGCGAAGTGTCCAAAAGGCAATGCCCAGTCCAAGGAGAGAAGAAAGTGCTCATGCTCCTTGACTAGGAGTCCTGCCCCATCTAGAGCCTTTGGGGGGATATACATATTCCACTTACTACCCTAAGTTGTATGAATTTTCTGACAAACCAGAGGCAGGAGGTCAAATAATGCACGTGATTAAAAAAAATGATAGGGAGATGGGGATGTGGGTACGTGTGTGCTTGCTGCCAGACGCAGCCCACGGCCACCATGGTCCTTTCCCACCGAGAGCCTGTGAAATCCAGGATGCCTGGTGACTTTTATGAATCTGTGGGCCGTCCTTAGATATGGAGATATATATAAATATATAGTCCCTGTTGTCCTTCACAGCTGAAGACAAAGCTGCTGGCAATGTTATTTCCCACACGGGCGAATTAAAATATTGGCAAAAATGATGCTCCCTGGTGGCAGATGGGAGCAGCCTCTCCAGCTCCCTGGCCCAGAACAGAGCCGGTGTGCAGACAGCCTGGCTGGTTCCACAACTATGGGCCTTTGCCCTGCTGCCCAAGTCCTCTTGTTCCTTCAAGTTCCCCTTGTTTCCTGGGTCCACAGATTCCTGGGTCCACAGGAGGAATGAGGTGTCTGCTTTTGGGCCCACTGGGGGAGAAATAAAACCGAACATGAAGTTGCAGGTATTTCCGCCCCACTCTACCAGTGGGTCTGTTTCCAAAGCATTGACAAACACATGCAGAGACAGAGGCGAGAGATGGGGGCTGAGTTCTAACTTGAGTGGCTTTCACTCTCTGGACCAAATGACAAAGCTTTCTTTGTCGTTTTTAGCTTCCTGCAGGCGCCGCCTTTGTCCTCCTCCGTATGCGATATCATGCCCCAGCCCCATGACCCATCCTTCTACACCCGGGCTGACGGACCCACCCAGCACTGGTCCCCGTGGTCTCTGCGTATGGCTTCTGGCCTTCCTGCCTCCTCTCTGATCCCATCTGCATCCGCAGCCCATCTTCATACTGGGAGGACGGATGAAGGAACGCAAACCTGAGCGAGTCATTCTGGTACGTGGAGGTACCACCAGCTCCACTGCCAGGTTCTCTCTCCTCTCCATCTGATGGAGACCTGCTCTCACCCCTGGGCACTGAGGGTCCCATCAGTGATATCCTCCCCAACATGGGCTTGCTGATACCCCTGTGCTGTGACCTTTGCTCCCTAATCTGACCCATAACCATCCTATACAGGGTTTATGAAACAATACATCTTTCTTGGAGCAGACAGCCTCATCTTTCTCCCATGGAGCTGCTGGAGGTTTTGAACTCCCTTCCCACTACTCTCTGCCAGAATCTCTCCTACTTATCTTCTCAGTCAAAACTCAAACAAGTCTTGGCAAGCGAGGGCCCTCAGGTCACATCTCACCTGCTACTTGCTTTCCTTTACTCCAATCCTGTCCATAAGGTTTCTAGTGGCTAAATCCTCAGAAAGAGATAGCCCATTCCTTCTTCGTAGTCTGGAATCTAAGATGAAACATCGATGACCCTGTTGCATTTGACATTCTGATGACATCGGCTGCAGCATCACGACAACACGCAAGCCACCACAATGCAACAGACTAACAGACCACTGGTCAAAACATAGCATCGTGATTAACTGGGAAAAGATTAAAGCTGTCAATGATTTCACCTTATTCCTGGAAGCACAGTCAAGAAGTAACACGATGCATCGCCTTAGGAAAATCTTCCCAAATAGTTCTTTAAAGTGTTGAAGAGCAAAGATGTCACTTTGAGGACTCAGGTGCACCTGATGTCGTGGGATTTTTCATATTCTCATATTCATGTGAAAGTTGGGCAAGGAAGTTGAATAAGGAAAACCCAAGAAGATTTGATGTATTTGAATTATCATGTTAGTGAAAAATATTGAAAGTACTTTGAACTTCCCAAAGAACAAATCTTACAAGAAGTACAGCCAAAATGCTCCTTAGAAGCAAAGATGGTGGGTGAAGGGAGACATCGGTCAGTGTAAGACATGAAAAAAGTAATAATAATTTATAAATCATCAAGGTTTCTTGAGTGACGGGTGGTGGGAGGGGGAGGATGAGGAAATGATACCAAGGGCTCAAGTAGAAAATATTTTGAAAATGATGAGGCAACAAATGTACAAGTGTGCATGACACAAAGGAAGGATGTATGGATAGTGATGAGTTGTACAAGGCCCCAATAAAATGATTTTTAAAAGAAAAGAAGAAGCAAAGATGGTGAGATTCCTTCCTATATACTTTGAACACTGTGTTAGGCAGTGTTCTCGAGAAAAATGAGACCAGGACCCAGGATTATATATACATATGATAGATTTATACAGCACAAAGGAATATAACAGCTAATTAGTTCACACAGCAGTACAGAGGGCTCAGTTCAACTCACTTCTGTGAAACAGTTACTATAGTGGAAGTCCTTCAACTCATGAGGGCTGTTGGGTCCAAGGTCAAGGAAGGAAACAGCAGAGTCTTCCCTGAAGCAAGGCAAGCAGAGTCTGCCCACAGGCAGCAAGCAGCAGGGTGGGTCAGCAACAGGAGCTCAGCAAAGCAGCTCCCAATGTTGAACACAGCAATGCAAGGAGACAGAATCCACCAGCCTCAAGCTCGATGCACCGACAGCAAGCGACATGATTAGCAGGCTGGCCTGGCCCACTGGTGGTGTCGCTCACAGATTGAAGCAGAGAACTTAGCTACAGCAGCAGTTCAAACACTCCAGCAAGCCCCAATCACCAGAGAGCAAGACAGATGGGGGCGGGCCTTGCAGAGTCATTTTTCTCTTTACCCTCCAATCAAATTGCAACCTTATTGATCCCACATGTTCCTATTGGCCAGGTTGGCACAAGGCACCTATCACACACATGGTACCAGAAGAGGCCTGTCCCTGGGAAAGTGCATCATGTTTGGTAAAGTTGGGGGTCAACCATAAAGGATGAGACTCTCAATGAATTGGACTGGCATGTTGGCTGCCACAATAGACTCAAATAGATAGCAACTGACAGGATGGCACAGGGCCTGTCCTTGCTTCATTCTGTTTTACAAAGAGTCAATGTGAGTTGGAACTAACTAGAGAGTCCCTAGTGACAGCAGCAGCAACATCAAGGAGCCTTGGTAGCTCTGTGGGATAAGAGTTGGGCAGCTAACCACAAAGTCAGCAGTTCAAAACCCACAGCAGCAACGTGGGAGAAAGATGAGGCTGTTTCATTAACCCTCTATAGGGTTGCTATGAGTCAGAGTTGACTCAATGGCAGTAAGTTTGGTTTAAGATATTAATTAAATCCAAGTTCTACACAGAACCCAAATTTAGAATTATTTAGATTAAAAATGTAAGTCAGATCAGGTCATGAGCCTAGCTCTCATCCTCTATGTCTCCCTAATGCTCTCAAAATAAGTTCCAGATTCTCTGCCCTACTTCCAGGCCACTGTAGTCCATCCTTCCCTGCCTGCTCCCTCTGTTCGTCCCAAGCAATCTTCCTTCCATCCCTCCAACTAGCCCAGCCTCAGGGACCTCGGCCTAGCTTCTCTGATGTTTCCGGATGGGCCCCTCCTCGTCCCTTGGACTTTAAGTACGCTCACCTCAGAGATGACCACTCTCTTTAAATGAAGTCACCCTCATCTCTCCAGCGCATCGTTGTACTTTATTTTCTCAGTTGTGCATTGTTAGTTCCCATCGAGCTGTCTCCAACTCGCGGCAGCTTGATCTATGAGAGAACGAAACATTGTCCACCCCTGTGCCATCCTCATGATTGTGGCTGTGTTTGTGCCCAGTGTTGTGTGACTGTGTGTCCCCGCCTCTTCGCAGAGAGTTTCTCTCATTTGAGCAAGTTCTCCACTTCATGTGATGTCTCTTTCTAGTGACTGAGCTGTCTGGGTGATGCGCCTAAAGCAAGAAAGCCTAAGTCTCATGATGCTAACTTCCAAGGAGCATTCTGGTTTTATTTCTTCGATGACTGTTTTATTCGTTCTTCCAGCAGTCCGTGGTGTGCTTGAGATTCGTTGCTAACACTACAATTTGAGTACATTAATTCTTCTTGCCTAGTATAATTCTTCATACTAGTGTTTCCTTCTCTGCTGCATTTTTCAGTATGGGTTCATTCTTTCTCCCACTTAAAGGGAATCCCCCTGAGGGCAGAGATCTGTTCTGCTCTGCTCCTCGGTTCTGGTTAATAATAGATGCTCAGGAAGGATGTGAGTGGCACAAAGGTTATATTTACTGAACCGTACTGGATGCTAAACAGCCGGTGAAACATTAAATCATTATCTCATATAACCTGCGCGGTACCCTGTGAGGTAAATATTGTCATCCCAATTTTACAGTTGGAGAAATCAAAACTCAGGGAGGCTAATTATCTTTTTAATGCGTAGATCACTATTAGCCATGACTATTCATGCTCTGCTACTGTATACTAGTTCTGGTGGTGTATTTTTCTGGGAAATGTCATTTTTTTTGGTTTGTCTCTTCTGAGCCTCAGCAAACGGAACTAAATAAACCTCATACTTGGTTCATGGTGCGGTTCCTCTAAAATATTCACTTTCTTTAGGAGGCTGGCCTCTGACAAGTGGTGATGCTGCCTGGATTTTACTGAGCGGACGTCTCCCTGGACTGGAGCTTGTTGGTTGAAATGATACGGGTCTTAGGAAATCTCTGAATCTTAGCAGGGCCAGGAGCACTGAAGGTCATCTCATCACTTTTCCTCACCCCACAGGTGGGAAAGCGAAGGTGAGAGATGGGCAGCCTTCTGCCACTAAGACCTCCCAGTGATTTCTGTTACTTAAAGGCAGATTACAATGGAAGTCACATCTCTCATGTGTTAGATGGGAACTTACATTCCCTGAAGCCTCCTTCATTTTCCACGAAGAGTGGAGACAACCAGAAGACCCAAAGTAAACCCTGAATTTTTGTTCAATATTTTCCTCTCACACCCCCCCCCCCGAAAACCATCCCGTTCCTTTAAACTCCTTTTAATGCTCAAACAATGAGCACCTCTGGGTGGTCCTAAGCCAGTCGATATTTTTCACCAGCACCAACAGATGGCGAGACTGAGGCTTGCTTATTTTGGACGTGGTGTCAGGAAAACCCGGTGAGTAGAGAAAAGTACCACAGTTGGTAAAGTGGAAGTTCGGTGAAAACGAGGATGAAATGGACTGACGCAACAGCCACAGGAGTGGACTCTGACACACCGATGATCGTGAAGATGGCACAGGACCAAGCAATATTTCATCCGTTAGACCTGGCGTTCCCAAGAGTCAAAGTCAACTCCCGCGTCGGCTCACAACATCAACTGTGTGATCAAAAGCAGACCTCAGGGTGCGTGGAGTGAAGTGAGCTTTCCATTCCAGAGTGACAGCCCTCACTGTGTTAAATGTGCCCCGCTCAGCCCTCCCTGGGAAACCCTAAACTAGACTGGTCTACTAGGATTGCTGCCAGCTGTCCTGGTGTCCATGGACCTCTTAGATCTATCCATTGGACTTTCTTTCCCCACCACTCCTCAAGACGCGAGAGTAGCATACCTGGACCCAGTTGTGGTAAACTGAGGACTTGGTAGAAAGTATATGACCTTATTTCTACACGCATAGCCACGGACGTAGAAAATTAGTCCTATTTTGAGAAAGATCTCCATTGTTTCGAGCTAGAAATGTTTTCAAATATACTTTCTCCAAGCTGAATAATGCACTCTCCCACCCCCCACCCATCCCCCCACAATGGCCTTCTATTCCGGAACAGTCTTGTAGGAGCTACCATAATAGATGAATCATTCCTGTGTCTGGCTCCTTCACTATGCCTGAGGTTATCCATAGATAAGAACGATCAGGTTTTACAGCCAACCACTGTAAAATGTAGCAGACTCTGTTTTAGCATCTCTTGCTGATACAATCAAAGCTTACTACCCCTTGGGTGGGGGACTTAGGAAGGTTAGGGGGGCAAGTGGTCAAAATGGTGATTCACCTCACTTCTTATTGGGTTACCCACTTATGATATTACCTATTAACTCTGTAATATGTTAGCTGTGTGACATGTATGCCTTGCGAAAGAGCTGTAAGCCCGTTATATAAACCCGTTAGAAGATACATTGACCCTCTCAGTCCTGACGTGGAGCGAGGAGTCACTGTCTGTCTGTCTGTCTGTCTTTAATGTTTTCCACAATTGCCAAGTCACTCCCTGAGCACCTGTTTGAGTGTTGGGGACCCTCGCATACCCCAACACTCTGTGGTCCCTCACTGGTCTCCCATACTCCATTTACTCCCACTCCCTTCACTCCCTGTGCAGCAGGCAGAATTTGACCCTCTTAGCTTTGTTTCCAGCTTTCTGTCGGCTTTCTGCTCTGAGAAAAATTCAAATGTCTTGCTGTGGCACTAGAACCCGATGTGAGCTGTCCCTTGTCTACATGGGTACCACATTTTAAACGTTCTTCTCACTCACTGCCATTGAGTACATTCTGATTCATAGTGACCCTACAGACAGAGTCGAACTTACCCCTTTGAGTTTCTGCGGTTGTAAATCTTTATGGGAGTAGAAAGCCTCATATTTCTCCTGTGGAGCCATGGATGGGTTTGAGCAACTAACCTTGTGGTACCAGTCCAGGGCCTAACCCACTCCATCACCCGGGATCCTTCATCACTCTATGCTCTGTGTTTGGCCCTCTAGCCACAAGACTTCTTTCGAATTCCTGATGTGAACCATCCCCCTTGCCATCCCTTCAGTCTGTAACTACCATTGTTTCCTCTTCCTCTCACTCTTCTAGGAAGATGCCCTAAAGTCCACTTGCCCAGTCTTCTGTCTGCAGCCCAGTGTCCCTTCCTCAGGGACATATTCCCTGCACACCTGATAGGTCAGCCTCTCTCATTCAACTCTTCCCTGAATGTAAGCACTTACCATACTGTGCCCCTATGTCCCTGATTGCTTGTTTAATATGTATTTCCCCCCCACTAGGTTGTAAGCAGTTTGAGTTGAAGAAATAAAGTCTATTTTTTGTTTATCACCGTACTCTGAGTCTAACACGTCTACACAGAAGGAGATTAATAAATATTGCTAGAGAAATAGAGAGAAGGAAGAGAAAGAAGGTGATGGAGAAGGGAGGAAAGAACAGAGAGAGGCAAGTAGCTAAGTAGAAAGGAAGAATCGATCTCTGTGTGGGGTTTCCCATCTTCTCATCTTCAAGGGGCAATCAGAATGCAGAAAATGGGCAGATCCCAGGACAGCAAAGTCCCCGGCAAGAGTCTGAGGTTGCTTTCCCTGTGTTATCACTAAGCCTGTTATAATAGCTTGTGGATAATAATAATAATACGCATCCTATGGGGCTTTGATTCAATGAGAATGTGTTGGGCACATAATGAAGGGGTGGGAGGAGATGTCATAGCATAGTAGTTAAGTGCATAGCTGCTTGGTTGCTTACCAAAAGGTTGGTAGTTTGAACTCACCAGTTGCTCCATAGGAGAAGGAGGTGGCAGTCCGCTGAGTACACATTTACAGACAGGTAATCTTACGGCACAGTTGGACTCAGTCTCAAAGAGTTGCTTTATGTTGGAATCGATTCAATAGCCATGGGGGTTATTTTGGAAAGATGACAAAGGTGTTGGCTATTATGATTATTATAAGAAAGTGTTAAGATGTACATAGAAAACTAACATTTTTCTAAACACTCACAAATGGCCCTATGAAAATATTTTTTCAAAGTGTTGATGAAATCTTAACAAATCAAGGGGTAAACTGTAGCAGAGCCCTCATATCACCTTAGGGACCCTACACATTGTCCTAGTCCTCTCCCTTCTCCTCTGTCCCTGTATCTGTCCTTCCAGCCATGGCCAACTCCTCTCAGGTATGTGTCTCTCAGCTGAATCTATCCAGAAAATTAATAGATAGGGTGTGCACCTTCAGAACTTCGGTTCAGCATCTCATTTCACCTTTTCTCTCCCTTGCCCTAACTGCCCACCCCAGTGCCGGTCATGCATTTCCTGTCCCGCAAGCTCTCAGCTTTGCAGTGACAGGGCAAAAATAGCCTGCCTCAAACTCTGGAGCTCCACTCTCCCACCTCCACAAAGCCAGATAGCCAGCTCCTCTTTCTTCCCTTCCTCCTCTTCCTGCCACCCTCCCTCTTGTCCCATCAGCATCATCAGCTTCATTTGAATACGTTCAAGTTCAGGATTCCGCATAAGTAGGGGTTGTAGCCATGTGCCTTCCCTTCTCTGAATCGCAGTTTTCTTATCTGCCGTATGAATTTTAAAAAGCAGAAGTGATTTTTCACATGATGGTTGTAAGGATGAAAATGAGATGAAATGGGTCAAGTCTCGAGTATAATATTTGGCATGTAGGAAATCCTCAACAGTGTTTCCATGCTCTCCATAAGGTTTCCAGTGTCTAATTCCTCAGAAGTGGATCGCCTATTCCTTCTTCATAGTCTGTTCTTGATCTGGAAGCTCTGCTGAAACCTGTGTATGTTGGGTGTCCCTGATGAGAGCTGAAATACCAGTGACAAAGCCATCAGCATCACAGTAACATACAAGTCACCACAGTACAACAAACTGACAGATAAGTGGTAGAGAAACCAGAAGAGACCAATCTCTGGAAAATGACATCATGCTCAGTAAAGTAGAGGGGCAGTAAAAAACGAAGGCCCTTGGAAAGATGGATGGACATGGCACCTGCAACAATGAGCTAAGACTTAACAATAGTGAGGATCTCTATGGCCAGGCTGTGTTCATTCTTGTGCATGGGGTCACTTGGGTCAGAAATGACTCAATGGCACCTAACAACCACAAACAACAAATGCCCAGCAAAAGTTGGTTTCTATTCCTCTTACTCCTTGGAAGCTTCCTAAGGCATAGGTCAGTAATAATGCTGGACAAAGAAAAACCATTTCTAAAATTGGAGCACTTTTGTAGAATGTTCACCGTCCACTTTCTATGCCCCTGGCATTGCTTCTGGCAGGGTTGGGCTTTCCTCCAGGTCGGGAAATGGAGTTCTCCTTATCTCTTATCCCCGTACCTAACCTCAGAACCACCCCGTGAGGCTACTATCATTTTCTCAAGGACGGGAACTTTGCCAACCTTAAGTTTGTACCTGGGCCAGCACCCGACAAATAGCTGGTACTCAAAGGGGTTTTCTAAGAACCAGAGTAAAATTCTTATCCTTCCAGAGTTAAAGATTGGATCATGACTCATTCCAACCTTAGCAACCTGGCCGTATGATTTTCTCCTAGCACAAAGGCTAATTCCTTCAGATCGGATCTTTGCCACCCTCTTGGTGAGGAATGACCAGAATTTCCTTTTAGAAAAACTTGGATAGGATGTAGAGTCTGTGACATAAAGTCAACTAATGTGAGTGTACAATAAGACCATAGCATCCTCATGAGAAAGTCTGCATTCAGCTATCTTCAAGAAGTCCTTTTAGAAAAAGTGATGAAGCAAGCTGATGGTGCCTGGCTATCAAAAGATATAGTGTGTGGGGTCTTAAAGGCTTGAAAGTAAGCAAGTGGCCATCTTCCAACAAAACCCACATGGAAGAAGCACACCACACCAGCCTGTGTGAACACAAGTTGTCGAAGAGATCAGGTATCAGGCATCAAAGAATAAAATATCAAATCATTTTGAATGCTGGTGTGTGCAGATTGAGGACCCAAGAGCCATCTATAGGCAACTGGACATCCCCTTACAGAAGGGTTGCAGAGAGGAGATGAGCCAGTCAGTGTGCAGTGTAGCAACAATGAAACACACAACTTTCCTCTAGTTCTTAAATGCTTTCCACCCCCTGCCCCACTCCACTATCATGATCCCAGTTCTACCTTACAAATCTGACTAGACCAGAGGATGTACACTGGTACAGATAGGAACTGGAAACACAGGCAATCCAGGACAGATGATCCCTTCAGGTCCAGTGCTGAGAATGGTAATACCGGGAGGGTGGAGTGGAAACAGGGAGCCAATTACAAGGATCTACATATAACCTCCTCCCTGGAGGATGGGCAACAGAAAAGTGGGTGAAGGGAGACATCAGACCCTGTAAGATATGTCAAAATAATAATAATTGATAAATTATCAAGGGTTCATGAGGGAGGGGTGAGCAGATAGCGAGGGGGAAAAATGAGAAGCTGAAACCAAGGGATCAAATGGAAGGCAAATGTTTTGAAAATGATGATGGCAACAAATGTGCTTGACACAATGGATGGATGGATGGATTGTGATAAGAGTTGTACAAGCCCCCAAGAAAATGATTAAATAATTTTTTTAAAAAGAAGTCCTTTTATTCCATTTTCCTTAAACCTCTGTCTCTGTAAACTGTTAAGCCAATTGACCTTAGTGTCCTGAGATGATGGTCTTAAAGCCCCAGATCCATTGACTCATCATCTCAAAGTGTTTGGTTATGCCTAAGAAGTCCTGGTAACTTAGCCCCTGTATGCTCCACCACAATCATAGACATATTGACACTCAATGTAAACATACAAGGCCACCTGGGAAGTAGTAACTGGGGTCTTAAAAGCTCACAGACAACCATCTAAGGTACAGCTGTTGGTCTCTCCCTGTCCAAAGGAAAAATTCCTGGTGACAATTTTAAAAAGCACATGGGAAATTATAGTTCCGCGAACCTGAGACAAGAAGAACTAGATGATGCCTAGCCCGTACTACCAATCTGGCTGGAAAGGATCATATTATAAGGTTCTTTATAGAGTGGTGGTGAGGGGGGGAAACCAAAGTCATAAAGGAGATTAGCCTTACTAAGTGGGATCTTCAAGATTATGGCCTTTAGTTGCCCTTCAAGTCTGGAACTAAGCTCTCTCCTATGTTACCATAATGAGCTCTTTGTTAAGACAGAAGGGCAGCATTTACCCAAGGACAAAGGGCAGAAGGTTAGGAAAGAAAGAGGATGGGAACAAAGAGCAGAGAGAGGAAATAGAATAAGGGATGGTACATTGAGGTGACAAGACATGGAGGAATTGTCGAATGTAAAACACAAAATCTGCTCTGTCGATCTTTACTTAATTCACAATAAAAAGGATTTGGGTGTTTTGTTTTGTTTTAAGCTCACCTTAAGAGGAATTTATGAACATGTATCTCAGTACACCTCAATGTACCTCTGAAAGGCAAGACTCCTGATGGTCTAAAAGAGCCACACCAATCGTTAGACTACTGGCTAATCAAGCCATGGCTGCAAGCATTACTTCCTGTTAAACTTAGTCACCACCACCCATCTGTCAATGTGCCCTATTGATGTGTGTTGGAAGCTATGCCACCTGCATTTGAAGCACCAGCAAGGTCACCCACGATGAACAGATTTCCACAGAGCTTCCAGAAGAAAAGCACAGTAATCTACTTCTAAAAACGAACCGGTGAAAACCCCGTGGCCTCTTCCGGTCCCTGGCTTTCCGGGAGCTGCAGGCGTCGGTGCAGACATGTCCAAATCCAAGAACCACACCACGCACAACCAATCCCGGAAATGGCACAGAAACGGCATCAAAAAACCCTGGTCACAACAATACGAATCGCTTAACAGGGTGGACCCCAAGTTCCTGAGGAACATGAGCTTCGCCAAGAAGCACAACAAGAAGGGCCTGAAGAAAATGCAGGCCAACAACGCCAAGGCTGCGGCTGCATGCGCTGAGGCCATCAAGGATCTTGTGAAGCCCACAGAGGTCAAGGCCAAGATCCCAATGGGCGTCAACCGCAAGCTCAGCCGACTGGCCTACATTGCCCACCCCAAGCTTGGCAAGCGGGCTCGGGCACGTACTGCCAAGGGTCTGAGGCTCTGCCGGCCCAAGGCCAAGGCACAAAGCAAGGCTGATGCTCCAGCCAAGGTCACGACTCCAGCAAAAGCTCCCACAGGCGCCCCTGCCCCAGCTCAAGCTCCCAAAGGCCCCCAGGCTCCCACAAAGTAGAATTCTCTGTGAGGGCGAGAGGGACTGGTGTGAGCCCTGGGCTGCTGCCTGCATGGCGCTGGTGTCTTCTTGTGCTGTTTGTTGTACAAATAAACCCACGTGGCGTTGTTTTCGGGGAAAAAAAAGAAAGAAAGAAAACCCCGTGGCTCCCAACAGAGTCTTGTCTGGTCGAGTGCTGGAAGATGATCCCCTTTGGCTGGAAGACTTGAAATATTCAATACTTGCAATGAAGAGCATATCAACAATCATGAAGACAGTGCAGGGCTGGAGTCACGAGGAGTCAGAGTCAACTCAACTGAAACTAACAATAAACAACAAAGACAGTCCAGAGCCATGCTTACAGGAAATATTAAATGGATGTATTTAATAAAGGAAGTCTTCTCACCTTCACCAACATCATCTATTCCTCAGCCATGCTGTTGCCAGTTTCTGCACATTATTTAGCAATCTGCCTGCCACACATAGCAACTGATGAGCCAGGAACTTCACGTGCAGCAGAGACATGTCCTTTGGTGGGTCATCCTGCGCTTCCTCTGCTCAGATGCACGCGCCTCTCTCTCACCATCTGAAGCCCAGGAGGTTTGCAAGGAAGTCATTTCTACCTCAGTTCACACTTACCAAGGCAAACCAACGCAGCGTTGAGGCCACAAATTGTAGAAACGTGTTGGCTGTCTCAGAATACCCTAGTCGCAAGCACCCAAAAGGAGTTCATTAAAAACAATGTAATATCTTCAATGCAACTAATGCGCTTCCTCCTGTTCTAACAAGCTCATGAATAATAGATGAAGAGTGCTTCATCTGTTTTAATTAATTTGGTCTTGAAATTAATTCAATCCAGTACAAAATTAGCAGGCAATTAAGCCTCATTGGCCCAACTAGACAAAAATCTGCCAACGCCATTGGCTAGAGAGGCAAGCAGGAAATGGACAGGGGCCACGGCCCACTCTCACCTGCTCCCATGTCGAAAAGGAGCATCAACAATGGGCAAAAGACCACAACGCAGTCCCCTTTGTGGAGGGACCTTGTTACTTATTTCTGCCTCGTCACTAGGGATTTTAGCATTTAAATGTCAGCAAATGCTTGGGGGAGGTTCCAAAGGCATAACAAGATTGCTTTTGGGTATTGTTGTGTTTTGTTTTTAAAAGTGCCAAGTAATGTACGAGCATTTGCCACGCACTAAGGCATAGGATATACTAGCAGCTACATAGAGCACAGTATTTGGGCACTTGCGATAATCACATTTGGAGCTCAGAAATTAACAGTTTTTTCTGTGCATGAGATTTGCAGATCCTTGTTTTCATTATCCACTTGGCAAGTGTGTGTAGAGTTGTATGAATAGCTTATCCTAAAATAGTGTGTGTGTCTCCAGATCTTGCTCCATGAGCACACTCTTTTGAAAACATCATTTTATTGGGGGCTCGTACAATTCTTTTCGCAATCCATACATACATCCATTGTGTCAAACACATTTGTACATTTGTTGCCATCATCATTCTAAAAACATTTGCTTTCTACTTGAGCCCTTAATATCAGCTCTTCATTTTTCCCCTCCCTCCCTCTCTCTTTTCCTCCCTCATGAACCCTTGATAATTTATCAATTATTACTGTTTTGTCATATCTTACACTGTCCGACGTCTCCCTTCACCCACTTTTCTTTTGTCCATCCCCCAGGGAGGAGGTTATATATAGGTTCTTGTAACCGGTTCCCCGTTTCCACGCCACCCTCCCTCCACCCTCCTGGTATCGCCACTCTCAGCACTGGTCCTTAAGGAGTCATTCATCCTGGATTCCCTGTGCTTCCAGTTCCTATCTATTCCAATGTACATCCTCTGATCTAGCCACATTTGTAAGGTAGAATTGGGGTCATGATAGTTGGGGGAGGAAGCATTTAAGAACTAGAGGAAAGTTGTATGTTTCATCATTGCTACTCTGCAGCCTGACTGGCTTGTCACCTCCCCGTGACCCTTTAGTAAGTGGGTGTCCAGTGAGCAGATTTTTCTTAACCATCACGATTACCCTTTAGAATGGGGCAAAATACTGTATATACTCATGTAGAAACCGAGTTTTTCAGCACATTTTTAAATGTAGTTTTTGTGGTAAAATTAGGTGCCTCGGCTGATATTAGGGTTGGCTTATACTCAAGTATATATGGTAAATCTCATTAAAAATCTCTTCAAAAACAAAGATACTAAAGTTCAGAGATGAGCATGAATGACCAAAGCATTAGCAATCGTTTCAAATGGCATCAACTCAGTCACTTATCCAGTGTGTGCCTTCATTCTCCCACGCTCTTCTTGAATACCTCTGGTGATGGGTCACCCATTCCCGCACAGAGCTCCCCATTCCATCTCTAGAAGTGATTGGTAGTGCAAATTGACATTTATCGTTAGTGGTCTTCACCTGTTGGTCCTACTTATAACCCAGTCTGAGTCCTCCACCACATGTTGTCTTCTGATGGCATCTGTTCTTCCGAATTCACCCCGACCCCCACTCCATTCCCATTTCTTCCAGTGACTCTCCATGATGTCACACTGGCCCTTCCTCCAGTTGAGACCCCCTCCTTGGAATCAACTTTAATGAGCAGTGAAATGTTGTAGTAGAAAAAGCCCTGTCTGTCAGTGAAGCCTGGAGTTCAGTATGTGCCGTTTCAAGAATATCTGTAAAGTGACAACAAGCTTCACCCCCTGCCCCTCAACACCCCGTGGGTTCATTGAGAAGATTGAATGAGTTAAATTATAAATAGTACTTAGCATAGGATCCAGCCAAAGTAAGTGTTTGATCAACCATAGCCAAAATAACAATTACAGTTCATTTAGAAAGAGTCCATACATTAAACATTTTCTGTATTAACTCATATGCAATTCACAAGTAACAAGATTATAATTCCTATTTTATAAATGTGCACATGAGCTTCTCATTCTATCGTGGTGTGTGTGTGTTGTATGGTCCTGGAAGCTATGCCACTGATATTTCAAATACCTTCAGGGTCTCCACCATACTGAATAGGGAAATGGAACTTCCCAACTAAGACAGACTATGAGGAAAACAGTCTGGTGAGTAACTTCTGAAATTCAGCCACTCAGAACCCTATGAATCACAAGAAATTGTCCAAATGAACCTTCTAGGGTTGGAAGGGACACAAGCAGCCACAAATATGTCAGCTGTCTTGATAAAGGAGGGAGGATGGGCAGTACTTATTCCCGTTGTGGAAGGGGTCACGATGAGTCAGAGCCAACTCAATGGAAACTAGAGTCCATAGAGAAGGCGCAGATGCACAGAAAGGGTAAGTTATTTGCTGAAAGTTACACAGGTAGGGGTCAAAACTGGTACTTAAACCTACAGTCTAGCTCCAAACTCCATATTTGATAGGCATGTTTATCTTAAGCTGTGGTCCCCCAAACCAAATGTTGTTCAGGTATAGTCTGGTCCAGGGTACATAGCAGATCCTGGCCCCCACTTTCTCTCTTTTTAAAAAATTGTTTTATTAGGGGCTCATACAACTCTTATCACAATCCACACATACAATTGTGTAAAGCACATCTGTACATTCATTGCCCTCATCATTCTCAAAACATTTGCTCTCCACCTATGCCCTGGCATCAGCTCCTCATTTTTCCCCTCCTTCCCCACTCCCCTCTCCCTCATGAACTCTTGATAATTTATAAATTATTTTGTCATATCTTGCCCTGTCCTACGTCTCCCCTCACCCACTCCTCTGTTGTCCATCCCCCAGGGATGAGGTCACATGTAGATCCTTGTAATCGGTTTCCCGTTCCAACCCACCCTCTCTCTACCCTCCCTGTATTGCAACTCACACTACTGGTCCTGAAGGGATCATCCGCCCTGAATTTCCTGTGCTTCCAGTTCCTATCTGTACCAGTGTACTTCCTCTGGTCTAGCCAAATTTGTAAGGTAGAATTTGGATCATGATAGTGGGGAAGGAGGAAGCATTTAGGAACTAGAGGAAATTGTATGTTTCATCATTGGTACATTACACCCTGACTGGCTTATCTCCTCCCCAAGATCCTTCTGTAAGGGGATGTCTAGTGGCCTACGAATGGACTTTGGGTCTCCACTCCACACTCCCTCCTGATTATTTGATCTGATGATGCCTCATACCTGATCCCTTCGACAACTCGTGATCACACAGGGTGGTGTGCTTCTTCCATGTGGGTTTTATTGCTTCTGAGCTAGATGGCTGCTTGTTTACCTCCAAGCTTTTAAAACCCCAGACGCTATATCTTTTGATAGCCAGGCACCATCAGCTTTCTTCGCCACATTTCCTTATGCACCCATTTGTCTTCAGCGATCATATCGGGGAGGTGAGCACACAATTATATCATTTTTTGTTCTTTGATGCCTGAAAATTGATCCCTTCAGCACCTTGTGATCACACAGGCTGGTGTGCTTCTTCCATGTGGGCTTAGTTGCTTCTGAGATAGATGGCCGCTTATTTACCTCCAAGCTTTTAAGACCCCAGATGCTATATCTTTTGATAGCCGGGCACAATCAGCTTTCTTCACCACATTTACTTATTCACCCACTTTGTCTTCAGCGGTTGTGTCAGGAAGATGGGAATCACAGAATGCCAATTGAATAGAAGAAAGTATTCTTGCATTGAGGGAATACATGAGTGGAGGTCCAATGTCCTTAATACTAAACCTATAAATATATACACATAGATCTATTTCCCCATCTTCATATATAAATATATTTGTATATGTGGATGCCTTTATTTAGACCTCTATAAATGCCCTTTGCCTCCTAGCTCTTTCCTCTATTTCTTTTTACTTACCTCTTATCCCACCATCATGCTCAGTCTTCATTTGGGTTTCCGTAATTCCTCTTGGTTACATTACCCTTGACCATGCCCTACCAGGCCTCCTACAACCTCCTCACCACCGATTTGGATCACTGTTGTTCCCTTGTCCCTGGGATTGTTAACACCACTACCTTTCCCACTATCTCCCCCTCTCCCATGTACTCCCAGAACTGTCAGTCCCATTTCTCCCCCAGATTGTTCATCCAGCCTATCTTATTTAGACAGACCTGTGGAGATAATAACATGCACAAAAACAAGACAGAGCAAATCCAAGCAACAATATACAATAAAACAACAACAAACCAATGGGGAAAAAAAACCACAACACAAGAAAGAAAGAAAAGCCTGTAGATAGTTCAAGGACTGTTTGTTGACCTTTAGGAGTGTTTTCCAATCCAGTCTGTTGGGGCACCATCCCCTGGCCCCAAAGTCCACCTTCAGCATTCCCTGGGGACCTTGCCACTCCATTCCCTTGCTGTTCTATTGCACCCCCTTAATGTTTTGCCTCGGTGTGGTGGGATCAGATCGGGCACAATTCCCACACTGTGTCTCCGATGTTGTCCCCTGTAGCCCTATGGGTCAGTGAGCCTGGCCCCCACTTTCTTCTTACAGCTCAAGAGGGTGCTCGGCTTCATTGCCTGGGTTCTCACACAGATAGACCTTTATATGGTCTCACTGAAACATGATACTCAGCCATGACTCCCCACCCTGTGTTTGCTCAGTTGCTTTGTGAATCCAATTGCAAAACTTAACCTTTGGTCTTTTAAAATGCCTCCTCATTAAATTAGATCCAGCATCCTAAGCTGCTGGTATTTTCTGAGATCCTGATTCTCTCATTCAACACATTTTCTCTGCTCCCAACCTAAGTTCTTTCACACATTTGATGAGACTGATTTCTCTAGCTTCCTCCAGGCTGAAAAAAATAATACCAGGTCAGGAAGGGCACCATGCCACAAGAGCCCTCTCTCCAAATTGGCATCAATCTGTTCATCAGCAGCCTCTGGGTAAGGATGAATTCAGGATGAAAATAGAACACTATTCACTTCCTCTTTTAGGCTGAGGCTTTTTCTGTTGTTGTTTTAATCTTTTCTTTTTATCTCAACTAATTTTGGTTGGTAGAATATGTCAAATCAGGGATCTAATCAAACCCTAAATTAAGTGGCATCATGATGGGAGACCTTTAGTTTACCAATCCTGCTGTGTCTCATATCAAGTAAGCTAGCAATCATGTGGGGATAGGTGGAAGTTGTTAAGAAGACTGAAAACTCCCTGAGTGGTCCAGATGCTTTATGCTCAACTGTGAGTCTGAAGGCTGGCCATGTGGGCCCTTCGAGCGATGCTGCAGAAGAAGTCTGCTTCCATAAAGATTAGAGTCAAGAAAAGTGTTGGGTGTTTTCATGCTTATTATTGTCTCTGCATGTCTATCTAGATAAGAAAGGCAAGATAAACAATCCAGAGAAGAAAACAATAGGACCAATGGTTCTGGTGGGACAGGGGAGAGGGGGAAGGGGAAAAAAAAGGGGGTTATAGACAAACCCAGGGACACGGGAGCAACACATGATCTAAAATTGATGGCAAGGAGGGCATAGGATGTCTGGTGAGGTGTGATCAAGGGCAGTGTAGCCGAGAGGAATTACTGAAACCTGAATGAATGCCAAACATGATAGTGGGACAAGAGGAAAAGTAAAAAGGAAATAGAGGAAAGAACTAGGAAGCAAAGGACATTTATAAAAGTCTAAATACAAGCATATACATATGTAAATATATTCGTATGTAACGATAGAGAAATAGATCTATGTACATATATTTATATGTTAAGTATTAGGTAGAAGACGGACATTGGGTCTTTACTCGATTACTCCCTCAACAAAGAATACTTTGTTCTAATAACCTTCCATTCCGTGATACCTTCTGGACACTATCACTGAGGACACCATCTAACTGAGAAGCAACAAAGCCCACATGGAAGAAGCACACCAGCCTGTGTGATTATGAGGTGTCAGTGGGATCAGGTATCAGGCATAAAAGACCCAGAACAAAAAAAAATCGTATTGCTGTGAATGAGGGATAACGCGAAGTGGAGAACCCAAAGCCCATGTGTAGACAACTGGACATTCCCTTACAGAAGGGAAGCAAGGAAGAGATGAGCCAGGGTACAGGATAGCACTGTTGAAATAGACAACTTTCCTCTAGTGCTCTAATGCTTCCTCCCCTCCCCCTCATCCCCAACACTATCATGACCTCAGTTCTACCTTACAAATCTAGTTAGACCAGAGCACATACACTGGCACAGGTAAGAGCTTGCAACACAGGGAATCCAGGACAGATAAACCCCTCGGGACCAATAACAAGAGTAGCAACACCAGGAAGGTAAGAGGAAGGTGGAGGGAGACATATAACCACCTCCAGGGGGACAGACAACAGAAAAATGGGTGAATGGAGTCAGTGTGCGACATGAAAAAATATATTATATATTTATATGGTTATTAATTTTCAAGGGTTCATGAAGGAGAGAGGATGGGGGAGGGGGAAATGAGCTGATACCCAGGGTTCAAGTAGAAAGAAAATGTTTTGAAAATGATGATGGCAACAAATGTGCTTGACACAATGGATGTATGGATGGATTGTGATAAGAGTTGTATGAGCCCCTAATAAAATGATTTTTAAAAGAAGAAGACAAGTGTAGGGAGCAATTCTACCCTATATGCCATAGAGTTGTGATATGTTGGGTCAATTGTACAGCCGCAGGTTTGGGTGTTTGTTTTCTTGCGAAATGAAGATTGGAGATCATGCTTTCAAAGCACTTAGCTTGGTGTCTGGCATCTTGGTGCTGATTATTAAGTGAAGTTCAAAGAGAAGTTCATAGGGGAAGGAGCATTTCAGGTTCAAGGAACTCTGGGGATGTGACTTCATCCATGGTACACACCAAGTAGAGAGGAGGCCATGCTGTAGATAAGACCCAGCCAGGATCCAGACCAAAGATTGGTCTTAAAAGATGAAGTACCTATCCAAGGTTCTCAGTAACTGCGCAGAAATCAAGATGGTGCAGAATTGGAGCTAAAGGAAAGTGTATTTGAGATCCTAGAGCCAAATATGAAGCCAGGTTGTTAGGTGTCATTGAATCAATTCCAACTCCTGGTGACCCCATGCGTATAGAGTAGAATCACTGGCTTCCTTGGATTCTCAAGGCTTTGTTCTTTACAGCTACGAGTGAGCCCCTTCGCTGTTTGCACCTCCCAGGGAAGCCTGCGCAACCGCAAAGAGATCATAGTTGGCATGCGTGAATGTGTCCGCATTTGGAAGACTTAAATTCAGATAGCAGTTCGCTAAAGGAACGCATAATAATAATTATCCTCTTTCACCTTTTCCTCTTTTTTAATCATTTTCTTGGGGGCTCGTACAATTCTTATCACAATCCATGCATACATCCATTGTGTCAAGAACATATGCACTCAAACATATGTTCTCAAAACATTTGCCTTCTGCTTGAGCCCTTAATATCTGCTGCTCATTTTCTCCCTCCCTCCCCACTTACCCTTACCTCATGAACCCTTCACCATTCACAAATTATGATGATTTTGTCATTTCTTACACTGTCCGATGTCTCCCCCCACCTTCTTCTCTGCTGTGCCCTCCCCTTTCACCTTTTCATGGGAGGTGTGTTAGCCCAGAAACAGGAAGGTTTTTTTTTTTTTTCATTGGCGCTCCAGAGAGGTCTTTCTGGACTGAAGGTACTGAACATCCAGCCCAGGTTTCCATCAAGCCCGCTAATCTTAGGAAGTAGAGTCAATGGTGCTGTAGCTTCCAGGAAGAATGGATGTTTTCAATAAAGAGACAACCTCTTTCCCTTTGTGGCCAGTTAAAATATATTATTATCCTTTTTGAAGTTCAGACAGAGTCAGCAAAGATAGTATTTATAAGCAAAAATCATTCATAAGAAACCATAAGCCCTGCTTCTGCTAATGATTGAATAGCAAGCAGTGGGATGAGCTTATTTTCAGGATTCTGCAAAGAAAGTAAGTGCTCTCTGCTTCTATTTCCTGAGCAGCCTGGCATGCCATCTGTCTTCATCTCCTGGAGTTTCCATAACAAAATATTTGAAAGCAAGGGTGTCTCTGAGACACTTTGGTGGTGCTATGGGTTAAGCATTGGACTGCTGGCCTAAAGGTCTGTGGTTCAAATCTATCAGCTGCTCGGTGCTAGAAAGATGAGGTCGTTTGCCCTATTCCCATAAAGAGTTATAGTCTTAGAAACCCACAGGGACAGTTCTATCCTGTCCTATAGGGTCACTATGAGTCAGAATTGACTTGAGGACAGTGAGTTTGGTCTGGAGTTTTGGTCTGCTCCTGGAAAGAGTTACAGTCTCAACAGCGTAATAAACAGTTCTACCCTGTCCCATAGGGTAGAAATAACTCACTGGCAGTGAATTTTGCTTTCACTTTGGGGGTAGCTCTGCTGCTGCTGCTGCTGTTGTTGTTGTTGTTGTTGTTGTTGTTAGATGCCATTGAATCTGTTCAGAATGATGTCTACCCTATGTACGACAGAATGAAACACTACCCGGTCCTGCTCCATCCACACAATTGTTCTTATGGTTGAGCCTATTGTTGTAGCCGATGTGTCTCTCCATCTCATTAAGGGCCTTCCTCTTTTTCACTGCCCCTCTATTTTCCCAATCACGAAGTCCTTCTCCAGGGACTGATTTCTCCTAACATGTTCAAAATGCGTAAGATGAAATCAAAAGAACAGAAATTTATGCCACCGTTCTAGAAGCTAGAGTCTAAATCCATTATTGGTTTAGCTATTCTCTCTCTCTCTCTCTCTCTCTCTCTCTTTCTCTCTCTCTCTCTCTCTCTCTCTCTCTCTCTCTCTCTCTCTCTCTCTCTCTCTCTCGACTGCTGTAATGGAAGATCTTGCCTCATATCTTTCAGCTTCTGAGAGCAGCAGGGCATTACTTGGGTGGGGAAATTCAAGAATGGTTGATACTTAACCAGTCATTGGTCATCTCTATGCAAAGCCTGCTGCCTTCCGTTCAGGAAGTAAGTCCAGTTTCAGTGGTAGACAGAGATATATCCAGCAACTTGACCCCTCTGTACAACTCACTGGCTGTAGACAGAGACACAAGAAACATGTCCACAGCAGCCAAGGAGAATGTACTCTGGTCCAGAGCAACCAACAGCAATGCTGATTTCAGTAGAAAAGGTTTTATTGGTGAGATGGGTGTGGTGTGGGTTACAGAACCAAATGGACAAGTGGAGAGACAGATGTTAAAAGAAATGGGAACCAGGGCATCTCTGGACACTTGGAATTGGCCACCCATGTCCAATTAAGAAACCAAGAGCACTCTTTCATTCATTGTTGTTGAAGTGAATACTTCCCCCATACTCTGGTTATGTGTTGCTCTGCTCAAGCTCCAAGGAGAGAATATTTGATTGGCTAAACTTGAACTTCCTGCCTGTCCTCCAGCAGGAAGTGGGGCATCCTGATGGCCAGTCTCATCATCACGTACATAAATGAGCAAGAGAACATTTCCCAAGAAAACCTGGGTGCTGGTGCCAGAAGAGAGTGTCTCAATGGCACAAGTGGTTTGCACTCCACTACTAACCTAAAGGTTGTCAGTTCAAGCCCACCTAGTAGCACCAGGAGATAAAGGCCTGGTGGTCACCTTCCATACAGAGGAAACACAAGAAAACTTTATGAAACACAGTCCAATTCAGTCACCCGTGGAGATGCCTGGAGTTAGCAATTGATTTGTTTGTTTGGGTCTCTTTTCTTTTTTATTAGTTCTCAGAAGAAGAGTTGATGTTTATCAGGCCAGCAAAGCCAACAATTGTGCTTCACAATGACCAGCAACTAGTCCCCAGGGAGGACTAGATCAGGGAGAAGAATTCGAAAAGCTCTGTGGAAGTGTCTGGATTTGCTGATCAGTGTTGTGGATTTTTGACTTTTTATTTAAAATTTAAATTCCTTGTAGTCATGCATTTCCGCCTTCCCCTGGAAGACGTATGCCATGGCGTGAGCTTTTCTCTTCGCCAGTCAAACCATCTGATAAGCAAACACATTGCCATTTGAAAGGCCAGGTCTGCGAATGGTCTCTTTTTCCCTAAGAAGTAATTCATATTAGGACTTACTGAAGGATGGAAAAAATAACATGCCCCAGTGCTGAATGAGTTTGAACCTCAGTGCCGTCAGCAGGCTCTGGATGTGACAGGAGCTGATCTCGGATTAAACAATTCTTTACTAGGGGGATTGCCGGTTCGCAGTAAGACCTGGAAAAGTGGATCTTCCAGAAGTGGATTCTCTTTCGGCTTCTAAGGGAAACATCCAAACTACTCCACTGACAACCTCACCTGGGAGACATATTCACAGTGAGAGAGGCAGGACCTGGTAGCTGACCTGGGCAGGGTCCCAGCCACAGCAAGAGGCTCTTTCCCTCTGATAAGGGGGAAACCACAGTGGAACTCAGACATAACCTCTTCATACATCTCAGGATGCTACCCTTTCCAGCAAATGGCCAAGGTGACATGACGACTGCAAATGCTTCCTTAGGTGTGTTGGGCAGGTTCCTAGGAAGAAAGGCCTGGTTATCTATTTCTGAACAGTCAGTCAATAAAAGCTCTGTGGAGTGCAGTGCTTCTCTCTTGCTCTCTCTTTCACACACATACACACGAGTCTTCATGAGCCAGAGTTGAATAGATGGAAACCAGTTTGTTTGTTTTTTCACTAGGCATGCAAGTACCTTGGGGGCCAAGGAAAACACAGGAGTGCTCCTAGGACAGGGAAAACACATTTCCAAGATCAGGTAGGAGTCTGCCTTCAGCTCAGGAAATTCACAGCAGTGGAAAAGATCACTTGTTTGGAGCCCGTGTACTAAGTGGGCCTCCTGACTTACCCAGGTACCCACTGGATGATCTCCATTCTTCAGCTCTGAAATGAGAACACCAGACCCTCCCCCACGGGCTTGTCAGGAGGAATGCGTTAGGTAATCAAAGTAAAGCACAGTGTCTGGTGTGCAGTTGGGGTGGAACACATGACAGACATAGTTGCCAGCACCAAAGTGGAGGGACAAGATGCTTGCCTGCGCTTTTATACAGTGAGCCAAATCCATCTCCCCACGCACGAGGAGTCTGATTAATCATCCGCAAAAAGGGCCTGCACTAGGCACTGGTTTCGGTGGTTAACACCCATCACAATAGCTACCAGCTAGAGTTACAGCAACCAACTCCCATCAAGGTGGTTTCTGCATCAGGATGGGAAACCTGACTAAGAACCCCAAACAAAGCTGAGGTGGAATCAGTCTGCATGGATTCCTGAGCCTGGATCCAGCCTGGACCTCTGGCAGCACCCTGTCCAGGTACTGCTGTCGCCGCCTTTGTTGGGTGATCTTAAGAAAACTGTTACTTGTGTGTGATAGCAATGATATGATTCTACGATGTGACCATTCTGTTGGCTCATCAGAAGTTCAGGCCAGATTCAGAAGACGATGTGGAACAAGGGATATCACTGCTGATGTCAGATGGATCTTGGCTAAAAGTAGAGAATACCAATAAGATGCTTATTTATGTTTTATTGACTAGGCCCAGGCATCCCATCGTGTGGACCATAACAAACTACGGAGAACCCTGAGAAGAACGGGAATTCCAAAATGCTTCATTGTGCTCCTATGGAATAGAATAAGGAAAGTCTGTGTGTTTTAAAATCAGGAAAGGTGCGAAATCAGGTTCTAGCCTCTCAGTACAATTATTCAGCCTATATGCTGAGAAAATAATCAGAGAATATGGCTGAGATGAAAAACAATGTGCCTCGGGATTGGAGGCTTATTAACCATCTTAAATGAACTATTTTAACAATTAAAAAATTAACAATCTTTAATATGCAGATGATACAACGATGTTTGCTGAAAGTGAGAACTTGAACGACTCTCTGGGGAAGATCAAGTATTGCAACTCTTCCAGGCGGATCACACTCAATGTCAAGACCAAAATCCTCACAACTGAATCATAAGATCACATCATGATAAGTGGAGAAAAGATTCAAGCTGTCAAGGAGTTTGCCTTTCTTAGATCCACAATTAATGTGCATGGAATCAGCGATCAGGAGATCAAAAGAAGAGTTGTATTAGGGAGATATGTTAAATGAGACCTCTTTGGAATATGGAAAAATAATAGTATATTACTTTGAGGAATAAGGTGTACCTGACACAAGCCATGCTATTTTAAATCACCTCATATGCGTGTGAAAGTTAGACATTGAATAAGGCAGATCAAAGAAGAACCAATGCCTTTAACTATGGAGCTGGAGAAGAACATTGAAAGCACCACAAACTGCAAGAAGAACAAACCAATCTGTCTTGGAAGAATTAGAGCCAGAGTGCCCCTCAGAGGCAAGGATGGCAAGACTTCATCTCGCATGCTTTGGCATGTCAGGGGAGACCAGTGCCTGGAGAAGGACATCGTGTTTGGTAAAGTAGAGAAGCAGAGAAAAAGAGCAAAGTCCTCAAGCTGGATCGCACAGTGGCTGCAACAATGGACTGAAGCATGGGAGCAATTGTAAGAACAGCGCAGGCACAGGTGTGTTCTGTTCGGTTATGCTTAGGGTCGCTATGAGTCAGAACAGATCGGATGGCACCTGCCAATGACAGGCCTGAATACTATCTGCTTCTTGCTTCATTCAGCCCCTGCACCAATAGGCCAGCCAGGGATGGGTTGATGGTGGGAAAGAATGAAGATCTAGAGGTGGAACTCTTTGCTAGGCATGGTGCCTTTGATAAAATGTCTAACCTCTTGGGTTTTCATTTGACTTTTAAAGAGGGTGTGGGTCATAATAATCATGCACATAGTGGTGACTGGCGGTGAGGTTGCGGTGCTTTCTTGTCCATGCCAGATGTTCCTTTCTATATTAGGAAGATTCCCTGCCATTTCTTCTCCACCCACTTAACCCTTTTTTGGGGGAAAAAGGAGAATTTTATCTAACGGTCCATGTCTTAGGCTGAGTCCTCAGCTATTGTTATTGTTAAGTGCCATCTCATCAGCTCCAACCCATAGTGACCCTTTACATAACAGAACAAAACACTGCCCAGTCCTGCACCATCCTCACCATTGCTCCTGTGCTGGAGCTCATTGATGCAGCCACTGTGTCTATCCATCTTGTCAAGGGCCATCCTCTTTTTAGCCGCCCCTCCACTTTGTCAAACATGATGTCCATCTCCAGGGACTGGTCTCTCCTGACAATATGTCCATGTTATGTAAGATGAAGTCTTGCCATCCTTGCCCCTAAGGAGCACCCTGGTTTTACTTCTCCCAATGCAGATATGTTGGTCATTTGAGCAGTTCATGGTACTTTCAATGTTCTTCTCCAGCACCACAATTCAAACACAGAGTTCTCTGGAGAAGCAAAATCAGTGAAGTGTTTGTGTATGCATATAAAGGGAGATTTATCTCAGGAAAATGGCTCATAATGTTGTAGAATTGGAATGTCCCAAATCTGTGAGTCAGCTGTCTGGCTGGAGGTCTTTTGACTCACACTGCCCAATATCAGCACATCAATGACAGGCTGCTGGCTGGTGATCCTGGAAGCAGAAGTCAGATGATGATGAGCCAGCTGCAGGAACCCAAGGGAACAAAAACTTCAGAAAGCTTTTCCAAATAGTCCATCCATATTGAACACAGGTCATGGCCCTAAGGAAAGTCCCTGTCAGCTGATGATTGACTGCTCACGGCAGATTTCATCATGGAAGTGATCGTATTGTCAGATAGCAAAATGAGTGAAATGACCACACCATTACCTAACTCCCTAACTACTCAGAAGCACAGCCTAGCCAAGGTCATATAGGCTTAAGCACTATATTGTGTTACAAATTATAGAGATAGATAGATATACGTGTGTTTTCATTCATATGTATGTGTGTTTGAGTCTGTTTAGGTACGTACAGGGATGCATCATCGTCTGTCTCTTTAACTTGTCTACTCTTTTCTCCCACATATGAGCTGTCGAAAGGAGACCCCTACTTTGTTGGGAAAGAGGCTGGAGTCAGAGAAGGCAGGTAAGCAGTCTGGGTTATACAGCTGGAAGTAGCAGATCCAAGCCTTTTCCATCAGCTCCATTGGACTTCCAAGCCTTTATAGAGGTGGGACTTCGGTAGCCAGTAACCATAAATCTCTGAGGTTGTGTTTTGACAACACCTCCGTGGAATACTTGATGTACACAGCCCTGAGCAGAGCCCCAAAGGGGCCCGAGGCCAAGGCCATGTGGCCTGGTGCTGGGAAAAGATTGCATCTATCCGGCAAATCTAGGAAGAGGCTTTTTGGGGTTGTTTTTAACTAAAATTTGGGAAGGTTAAGTTTTCAGCCACAACAGGCTGATCAGAAAAACTCTCTCCCCTCGGTGAATTACAGAATAAAGACAAACCAGCTGCCAGGCCTGCTGAGAGCTGAGCCCAGACTTGATTCAGACCCCAGGGGATGAGCAGAGGGCAATCAGATTGTGGGAAGGGAAAGGCTAAAGGGAAGCATGAATCCCCTGCATCCTGGGAGCTGCCCCGAGCCAGGGTCAGGAAAGCACACCAACACTGATGACTCAGCCTGTGGATGTGGGCCACACAGTAATCTCACCCTTCCCCAGCACACCCTTGTTCCACAATCTACTGGTGTCTAACAAAAGTTGCATGTTGGGGTGGATTTGCTTAGCTATACGTGCTCTTCTGACCTTGCCTGCAGTTCTCAGCCACCACCCAGAGCCGTTGAGTTGAGTCTGAAGCACAGTCACCCAGCAGGACAGAGTTTTAGTACCCGGTGTAGTTTCCAAGACTATAAATCTTTACAGGAACAGACTGTCACATCTTTCTTCAGCTGAGAGACTGTTAGGTTTGAACTGCTGACCTCTTAGTAAGCAGCTGAGTGCCTGACTACGGTACCACCACGCCCTAACTGTACAGCTCAGGCAAGGACAGCAGTCAGATGCCCAAAGGCCCTTGAACTTTCTCCGAAATTTCACACTAATCTCTTTGTCCCTGGAGATCCTGAGCAGTGGCTCAGAGCGATCAAGCAGTGTCTTTCTACTTAGAAGAGCCAGGACCCAACCTATAAAATCTTGTCTTGTCACTGAACTGTCCAAATATATCTGCTTATCTAGAAGGAAGGGTTGTGTTTTCCCTCCATCATACTTCTTCCTTCTAGTTACCCTCGTCCCAGAAGATAAGAAATGAAGTCCCCACAACATACTCAGACCTTGCCCAAGCAGCTCTGTCTCCCTCAAACCTGGTTCATTCCACCCGGGCTTTTTTTTTTTTTTTTTTTTTTTAGCTTTTTCTAGAACCCACTGACTTCAGCCTCACTCCTCTACTTTGATGGGTCAACCAGCTACCTGCCCAGGTTTCCATCTTTGGTTTTAGTCCTGAGTTCTCATCTCCTCCCTCTGGAAGCGCTCTAAAGAAACTGAGAATTTAGCACTAGCCTTTCAGTTTGGTGTGTCCAAGGCGGTCATCCACGGTATCAGAACTGAGGGGAAAGCCCTGGACACCTCAGTTCCGTGACTTTTCATTGATCATCACACTGGAGTAATTGTGAGGGGAAGCCTTTTCCATTCCATTGAAGAGGTATCTATTATGTACCTGTTATCCATTGCACGGGGAGCTCTGGCGGCACAGTGATTACACATCAGGCTGTTAACCGTGAGGTCAGCAGATCAAAACCACCAGTCCTTGCTCAGGAGAAAGACTAGCCTCCCGATTTCCATGAAGAGTCTGAGAAATCCACAGAAGTGGTCTACTCTGTCCTCTAAGGTCATTATGAGTTGGAATAGACTCTTTGACAGTTAAGCTTGGGGGATTTTTCCCCTTTCTTTTTTATACATTGTAGATCTATTAGACATCTATTTCACACCTACTTAGGTGTACAGCATCTGAAGGGTCATTGTGGTTCAATGGTATAATGCTCACCTGCCACGTGGGGTTTGATTCCTGGATACTTCAATTAAATTCACAGCCACTATTTATTATTGACCATACCATGGAGGGTCAAAAGGACAAGTAGTCTGACTTGGAAGAAGTGTGGCCAGAGTGCTCCTTAGAGGAAAGGATGGCAAGACTTCGTCTCGCATATTTCGGACGTGCTGTGAGGGAGACCATTCCCTGGAGAAGGACATCATGCTTGGTAAGATGGAGAGGCAACATAACAGAGGAAGACCCTCCATGAAGTAGATTGAACTATGGCTGCATCCATAGGCTCAAGCCTGGGGACAATTGTGAGGATGATGTGTGGGATCGGGCAGTGTTTCATGCTGTTGTGCTGTCAGTTAGCTATCAGCAAGGTAGCTCCCAAGTTGGAGCTGACTGGATGACACTTGACAAAAACAACAAAGAGAACATGTGCACGCCAACTGAAGCAGCGTGGTGACTCACCTTCCATGCCGGGCTTGATTCTGGCTACTGGAATTAATGCACAGCTACCATGTGTCTGTAAGGAGAGGCTTGCATGCTGCCATCATGCTGACCAGGTTTCTGCAGAGCTTTGGACATCTACAGACTATAAAGAAAGGCCTAACAATCAACTTCCAAAAATCAGCCTGTGAAAACCCAGTGGATCGCAGCAGTACGAGGGATATCGCTGGAATGGGGCAGTGCTTTATTCCGTTCTGCTGCGGTTGCCATGCATCAAGGGCACTTACAATAACAGCATGTGCACAGCATCGCTTTGGGTAAGCTGAGGGATGGATAGATAGCTCGAATGCTACCACTTAGAGAGACCAGCAAAATAAACTTTTAATGTGTAACCTATGGACCCCTGGGGTGATGTGGTTGATTCCCCGACACAATTTTTTCATAGATTTCCCTCATGCTATGTCGTAAATTGCTTTTGGAGGAATGCATTTTTATGTTAAATTATATTATTAAGGTACTGTTTTACTCCTAACAAGTGTGAAAAACAGAATTGCCCTTTCATGATAGCTAGGCTACACAGGCTCTCCATGAGAGGAAAGAAAGGAAAATAGAAACTGAAATTTGATTTCTTTGTGCCTTTGCTACCCCATGTTTTGCTTGAGCTGGAAAGGGTCATCAAATCTTCCATGTTCTCTGCTCATCCTTGGATGACCAAATGGCAGGATTCACCTGTGGTTCTCCAATTTGCATGCTCTTCCCAAGGAAGCACTAACATCAACCTGACTGAAGCGGCATCTAAACCTTGCCCATCCTGATGACGAACAGTTGACAGGGTGGCTCATTGGTAAAGAACAAAAATGGACCCAAAGCAAAGTCTATGATACTACACCTGAATTGTGACAATAACAGCAATAATTAAAAAGTCAAAACCATACGCCAAGAATGATCATGAGGTCCTGTGTTAGTTGGGTTGACTAGAAAAACAAATCCAGTGACAGTCATACGTGTACACAAAAGAACTTTATAGCAAGAAGTAATTATACCTCAAGAAAGTGCCCAGCCCAGGCCCACTCAAACCCCGAAGTCCAATACATAAATCCCTCTTCAGACTCACACAGCCACTTGCAATAATGCAGAAGGCAGGAAGATCAGAGGCCAGTGTGTGCAGTCATGTGGATCCAAGGTCATTGGAAACATGGCGGGGTTCTAGCAGCATTAAGGGTGTCCAGCAAGCAGGAAGGGGAAGGGGAAGAAAGAGAAGGTTTCCTTATGAGAAAGGCATCCCTCCATGGAGACATCATCAGGCTGTGACCTGATTGACAGGTCTGACTCCATCCCTAGCCAGGAAGGTCTAGTTGACATGAAAGCATCTAACTACGACAGGTGCTTACAGAGTAGACCTGTCCCCACAGGGTTCTCTGGACTGTGATCTTTATGGGAGCAGATAATCAAAGTTATCTCCTAGAGAGCCAGTGGGTGGGTTCAAACTGCCCATCTTGGGGGTTGCAGCCAAGCCCTATCCTTGTGCTTCCAGGCCACCTTCAAAATAATGGTAGCCTTTATCAAACACATTTGAGGAATCAGGCATTTTACCAAGGACTTTACACACACAATAAACCAAATATGCTACCATTGCATCGACTGTCTCCTGGAAACCCCACGTTTAAGTGTACAATTGTTCTGTAGGATTCTCAAACACTGGAATTCTATGCGACAAATCACTGTATCTTTCTTCCAAGGTATCAAGGGATGAATTCCAGCTGCCAATCTTTTGATTAGAAACCAAGTGCAAACTGCCACCGAAGTGCCTCCCAAAAACCAAAGCTCACTGCTGTCCAGATTGGTCCATTCCAGTTCTTTCCAACCCTGTAATTAAAACAATCCTCTCCACAAACTTGCGAGTTAAATGTGATGTCACTCTTTATCGTTTCACATCAGAAAGCCAACGCCTATAGTGATTAAGTAGCTTCCAAGCCCACACAGCTTTCTATGAGACTTTCAGTATTCTCAGCCAACACCATAATTCTAATGGATCAATTCTTCTCAATAGCATAATTCAAATGCATCAGTTCAAATACATATTCAAATACATCAAGTCTTCTGGGCGTCTTTATTTATTGCCCAGCTTTTAAATGTGCAGTGAAAGTCATAGGGCGGGGGGAGCGGGGAGGGAGGGGGGGAAGAGGACCTGATGCAAAGGGCTTAAGTGGAGAGCAAATGCTTTGAGAATGATTGGAGCAGGGAATGTGCAGATGTGCTTTATACAATTGATGTATGTATATGTATGGACTGTGATAAGAGTTGCATGAGCCCCTAATAAAATGTTTAAAAAAAAAAGTCATAGGGCAAGTTGGTTTTTATAGATGGCACAACACTGATAACCAGAAGGGGGGAAAATTGGAGTATTTCATCGTTTTTGGATCCACAAGCAATGTTTGTTCCTGAAAGCTGCGGTCACAAGAATCAAGCCTATGGTACTGGGCAAATCTGCTGCACAAGACTTCTTTAAAGTGTGAGAGAGCAAGGTTTTACTTTGAGAACTGTTGCTGGTTTTAGGTGCCATTGAGTCAGTTTCAACTCAAAGCAACACCAGAACGAAGCACTTCCAAGCTCGGTAACATCCTCACAGTGGCTTTTGTTTGAACCCGTTGTAGCTACTGTGTCCATCCATCTTATCCATGACCTTCCTCTTTTTTTGCTATCCCCCTACTTCTTCCAAGACAGATCAGTTTGTTCTTTTGGCAGTCCATGGTACTTTCCTGTGCCTACTACAATTAAGGCCTTTGTTGAGATGGACTGACACAGTGGCGACAACAATGGGCTCAGGAGTGGTAGCAATGGTAAGAATGGTGTGGGACCGTGCAGTGTCTCATTCTGTGATTCATAGGGCCTCCATGTGTTGGAACTGACTCGCTAGCCCCTAACAACAACAACAACCATCCAAGTATCCAATGGTATTTTCAATTGCCTCCTACGCACGTGAAAGCTAGACAATAAGTAAGAAAGACCAGAAGACTTGATGCATTTGAACTATGGTATTGAGGAGAATTGATGCATTTGAAGATGTCATCATAAGAAACCAGTCCCGGAAGGAGGACATCACGCTTGGTCAACTAGAGGATTGGTGAAAAGGGGGGATGACCTTCAACAAGATGGAATGGCACCATGCGTGCTACAATGGACTCAAAAAAAGCAATTGTGAGGGTGGTGCAGGATGGAGCAGAGTTTCGCACTGTTCTCCATAGACCTGATTTGAGTCAGAGCCAATTGAGCGGCATGTAACAACCATCAAGTCCTGAGTCACAAAATTAAGTTACCTTAATCACCACTCTTTAATTTGGGGGGAGTAGGGGTTTTCTGTTCCACTAATGATAAGAGAGGATTTACTGATGATATCTTGGTGCTGTAGATAACATGGGCGTAAGGAGTGTTCAAGGGTGCAGTGGAATGAAGAACAGCTGTCTGCTCTGTTTAACCCACTGATGCAGTCTCTCAAAGCCACACCAGCTTTTCTGTCCTCCTTGGTGACCTGCCTCCCAGCCGCTCCCCCTACCCCAGAGGGAGAAGAAATAGGTCTCCCACAGCCTAGTCCAGTAAAACTCATTGAGTGTATCACCTTAGGAGGTGGATTTCTTTGTGAAAAATCATGCTTGATTTGAAAAACCTGGGAAACTAATAAAACTTGGATTTTCTTGACACAATAACCTTATCTGGAAGGAGTACAAGTTTTGACGGGGAAATAATGTTCTGTCATATTAACAGAAATGTTTTTCTCCCATACTTCCCAATCTTGCCCTCCACCCTCTACCATGTCACCCAGAAACAAAAGCTTTCTATGTGCTCAGTCCTCAGTGGGGAAAGATGATAACAGGCTAAAACAAACTCAATTGAGTTGCTGAATGCCTTTTTTACAGCCATTATTGTGACAGCAGTCTTGAGAGCCAAATACTTGGGAGAAAAGTCAAGAGTTGAGCCCTGAACAAAACGAAGCATAGACATTAAATAAAAGACTTAGAAGATGGAAAGCAGGAGCATAATAGATTACCTGGATTGAAAGAAGGAAATGGTTTGCCTGATATTTGGCAGACAGAAATGAGAGAGTTGGTTACTGGGGAAAATCCAAGAGGGAGGGACTCCATCTCTTAACTTATCCGTTGTTTAAAAACCAGGGAGGAAAGCATCATTGTTGTTAGGTGTCTTGAAGAGTGGACTCATGGAGACCCTATATACAACAGAACAGACATCACCCTGTCCATAACTGCACTATTTGAGTCCCTTGTTGTAGGTGTTATGTCAGTCCATCTTGTTGTGAGCTGCCTCCTTTCCACTGTCCCTCTACCAAGAATGATGTTCTTCTCCAGGGTCCGGCCCCTCCTGACAACATACCAATGGGATATGAGACAAAGTCATGCCATCCATGCCTCTAAGGAACATTCTAGCTGTACTTCTTCCAAGAGAGTTTGTTTGTTTGGCCCTTGTTGGCACTTTTCAATATTCTTCACCGCCATCTGAATTTCAAATGCATTGAATGCTTCTTTGATCCTCTTTCGTCAATGTCCAACTTTCACATATATAAAAGAGACTGTTGAAAATACCGTATCTTAGGTTAGGCACACCTTAGTCCTCAAAACCACACCCTTGCTTTTCAACACTTCAGAGGTCGTGTGCAGTAGTTTGACCTAATGCAATGTGTTGTTTGATCTCTAGACTGCTGCTTCCATGAGCGTTCATTGTGATCCAAGCAAGACAAAACAGTTTTGCTCTTTATCATGATGTTACCTATTGGTTCAGTTGTACAGATTTTTGTTTACTTTGCATTGCATACTGAAGGCTGAAATCCTTGATCTTTATCAGCAAGCCCTTCAAGTCTTCCTTACTTTCAGCAAGCAAGGTTGTGTCATCTGCATGTTACAAGTTGTTAAAAAGTCTTCCTCCAATCCGGATGCCACATTCTTCCTCATATAATCCAGCTTCTCTGATTATATACTCAACATACAAATGGAATAAGGAGAGTGAGAGAATACATGGCACACACCTTTCCTGATTTGAAGCCATGCAATATTCTCTCAATCTATTTGCTTAATGGTCTCTGTATCCATGTACAAGTTCTTCTTGAGAACAATGATGTATTCTGGAAATCCCATTCATTTCAGGGTTATCCATCATTTGTTATAATGCATATAGTTGAATGCCTTTGTGTAGTCAATGAAACACAAGTGAACATCTTTCTGGTATACTCTGCTTTCAGCCAAGATCCATCTGACTTTAGCAATATTATCCCTTGTTACACAGCTTCTGCTGAATCTCTTCCGAACCTCTGACAGTTCCCTGTCAATGTACAGCTGCAACCATTGTTGAATCATCTTCAGCTAAATCTTACTTGCATGTGATACCAGTGATATTATTCTATATTTTGAGTATTCTGTTGGATCACCTTTCTTTGGAATGGGTACAAACATGGATCTCTTCCAGTCAGTTAGCCCAAGTAGCTATCTTCCAAATTTGCTGGCATAAACAAAAGAGTATTCCAGTATTTCATCAACTTGTTGAAACATTTCAATTGGTTATCCATCAATCCTTGGAGACTTGTTTTTGATAAGAGCTTTCAGTGCAGCTTGAACCTCTGCTTTCAATGCTACTGGTTCTTTCCCATTTCATATCCTCTTGAAATGTTGATTGCTGACTAGAGAAACAAACCCAGAGATACACATATATCTGTAAGAGAGAACATTATATCAAAGAATAATTGTATATTAAGAAAACAACCCAGCCCAGTTCAGATCAAGTCCATAAGTCCAATATTAGCCCATATGTCCAATAACAATTCATAAATTCCTCTTCAGATTCACACAACATATGCAATGGTGCCAAATGCAGGAAGATCACAGGCCAGTGGGTGGAAAGTCTTCTGGATCCAGTGGCGGTGGGAGCATCTCAGTGCTGACGTGGGTTTCCACATGACTCCTCTAGCTCCAGAGCTCTGACACCATTTGTGTAGCTCCATGTGGCTTGTTAAGAAGAATGTGTATCAGAAAGTCTGAGTGTGGCCTCAGTGAGCTGCTATTTATCCCCATAGTGCCTCCAAATGAGGTCATCAAGCTGTGACCTGATCAACGGGCTAAACTCCACCCCTTCACTCTTAACAGTATCATGTTGACACTAGATTATGTAACTATCGCAAATGTCAACTAGTTATTTTTGGTAATGATGGTGTTCAATTTTCATCTCTTGGTGCTTCTTTGCACTCAGTGTTTTCCCAACAGAATCCTTCCACACTGGGACCCCAGGCTTGAGTTTTTTCAGTCTGCGATATGGTGAGCATGCTCTCCTTCTTTTTGTGTTCTCACTCCAAGTCTTTGCACATTTTTAAAAAATATTTGACTTTGTCTACTGGAGCTGCCCTTTGAAATTTTCTCCTCAGTTCTTTGACTTCATAGAAAGCCCAGAGGATTTGGGACGGTCTCAGAGCAAAGAAGACCTGTGTGTTGCTTTCCAGAGTACTCTGGGAATGTGCAAGTCTTGTGGATAATGTGTTCCCAGTGGTATACAAAATTGGTAGTTAGCAATGGATGAAGGAGGAGTCTTAACAGATGGGTTTGATAGTGGCTTCATAAAGTACAGTCAGAGACTCCAGATTCATCAAGAGCGAGCAGAAATGCTGATAAGCATAGTTGACCCCAAAGGGCCTGGGGTTAGCAAAAGGAAATCATTGCGTGCCTGATCACTCAGCAAGAAATCATAATCCATGCAGTAAAACAGGTGTCAACACATGATGACAACTTAGTCCTTTATCACATGTCAACACTAGCAGAGAATGAACTTATGGACCAGAAGATCCATGTCCCTTTTTTAAAATCATTTTATTAGGGGCTCATACAACTCTTATCACAATCCATACATACATCAATCGCGTAAAGCACATTTGTACGTTCATTGCCCTCATCATTCTCAAAACATTTGCTCCCCACTTAAGCCCCTTGCACCAGGTCCTCATTTTTCCCTCTCTCCCCGCTACCTCCTCTCTTATGAGCCCTTGATAATCTTGATAATTTATAAATTATTATTTTGTCATATCTTGTCCCGTCCAATGTCTCTCTTCAATCACGTTTCTACTGTCCGTCCCCCATGGAGGAGGTCACATGTAGATCCTTGTAATTGGGTCCCCCTTTCCAAACCACTCTCCCTCTATGCTCCCAGTATCACCACTCACACAACTGGTCCTGAAGGGATCATCTGCTCTGGATTCCCTGTGTTTCCAGTTCCTATCTGTACCAGTATACTTCCTCTGGTCTAGCCTGACTTGCAAGGTAGGATTAGGATCTAGCCTGACTTGCAAGGTGGAATTCGGATCATAATAGTGGTGAGCGGGGGATGCGGGGGAAACATTTAGGAACTAGAGGAAAGTCGTATTTTTCATTGCTGCTACATCTCACCCTGACTGGATCGTCTCCTCCCAGAGACCCTTCTCCAAAGGGATCTCCAGTGGCCTACAAATGGGCTTTGGGTCTCCACTCCACACTCCCCCCCTCATTCACTATGGTAAGATTTTTGTTCTGATGATGCCTGAAACCTGATCCCTTTGACACCTAATGATTTCACAGGCTATTGGGCTTCATCCATGTGGGCTTTGTTGCTTCTGAGCTAGATGGCCACTTGTTTACCTTCAAGCCATTAAGACCCCAGACACTATATCTTTTGATAGCCGGGCAACATCAGCTTTCTTCGCCACATTTGCTTATTCACCCGCTTTGTCTTCAGCGGTTGTGTCGGGAAGGTGAGCATCATAGAATGCCAATTTAATAGAAGAAAGTATTCTTGCATTGAGGGAGTACTTCAGTGGAGGCCCAATGTCCTTCTTCTACCTTAGTACTAAGCTTGTAAATATATACACATTGGTCTATTTCCCCATCGTCATATATAAATGTATTTACATATGTACATGCCTTTATTTAGATCTCTATATATGCCCTTTGCCTCCTAGTTCTTTCCTCTATTTCCTTTGACTTTCCTCTTGTCCCACCATCATGCTCAGTCTTCATTTGGGTTTCAGTAGTTCCTCTTGGTTACATTACCGTTGATCATGCCCTACCAGGCCTCCCACGCCCACCTCATCACCAATTTGGATCACTTGTTGTTCCCTTGTCACTGGGTTTGTTAACACGACTTCCTTTCCCCCACCTCCCCTTCTCCCATGTCCCCCCGGAACTGTCGGTCCCGTTGTTTTCTCCTCCAGATTGTTCATCCAGCCTATCTTATTTAGACAGATCTGCGGGAATAATAACATGCACAAAAACAATACAGAGCTAAGCCAAGCAACAATATACAACAAAACAACAGCAACAACAAACCAATGACAAAAAAAAGAAAGAAAGAAAATCTTGTAGTTATTTCAAGGATTATTTATTGGCCTTTAGGCATATTTTCCTGTCCTGTCTTTTGGCGCACCATGCCCTGGCACCAAAATCCACCTTCAGCATTCCCTGGGGACCTTGCTGCTCCATTCCCTTGAGGTTCTGTTGCACCCCCTTAGTGTTTTGCCTAGGTGTGGCAGGATCAGATCGAGTGCAATTCTCACACTGTCTCCAGTGTTTTCCCCTGTAGGGCTATGGGTCAGTGAGGGGCGTCATGTCTCATAGTGGGGCTGGCCATCTGGTCTTCTCTGTGGACTGGCTGCTCTAATTGGCATCATCGTCCTCAAGGCCTGGTGGGGCAGGGTGTGCTCCAGTCTCTCCTCCTCCTTCTTCAACTGCTCCCATGTGCTCCGATCAGATATGTCCCTCTCCCGGAGCTACAGATTCAATGCCATCCTTTGATATAAATTCTTCTGGGGGGATGGGCAGGTGTCCACCTAGTATTTTGGATTGGGGCCAGGCCCTCGGACCTCTCCACTGGTTCCCTACTCCACGCCGGCATGTTGCATTCACATCTTAGAGAACTGGGTTGAAATCTGGTTCCTCTTTCCCTGTGGAGATATAAACAATACCCTCCCCTTAGGTGGGTTACTGCTCTGTGGCCCCGTTACCCATTTATTTTTTATTGTTTTTTTTTTTCCTTTAACCACCTCCTTTTTAGTTGTCTACCATGCGCATCCCTGTATTCGGTCTTGTCCCTGCCATATTACCTGGTCCTCACCCTAGGAATGTTTGTATACAGTAGCTTTTTCTCTGTGCCCCTTTTGCATTTTTTTTAAAAGCTTACCTCAGCAGACTCCTGTTGTACTTGTCCTTTTATGTTTGACTTACTTCGCTTAGCATGATTTCCTCCAGTTCTTCCTATGCCGCTATGTGCTTCATACATTCATCACTGCTTTTTAGCTGTACATAGTAATCCATTGTATGTATCACATTTTTTAATCCAATCATCAGTTGATGGATATTTGGCTTCCTTCCAACTCCTTGCAATTGTGAACTGTGCCGCAATGAACATTGGAACACAGATGCCTGGCCTTGGTTTGTTTCTTGTCTCTTCTGGGTATATGCCCAGTAGGGGGATTGCTGGGTCATATGGTAACTTGATTTCCATCTGTTTTAGATATCGCCAGAACGATTTCTATAGTGGTTGTACATACTTACAAGTCCACCAGCAGTGGATGAGAGTTCCTGTCTCCCCACAGCCCCTCCAACACTTGTTGCTTTCTGATTTTTTTAATTGGGCTACCTTTGAGGGTGTTAGGTGGTACGTCATTGTTGTTTTAATTTGCATTTCTCTTATGGTTAAAGATCGGGAACATTTTCTCATATGTTTGTTGGCCATTCGGATTTCTTCCCCTGTGAAACTTCTGTTCAGGTCCTGTGCACACATCTCAAGTGGGCAATTCGTTTTTGTTTTGTTTTTTCTTTTTGGAAGCTAGCAGAATATTGTAGATTTTAGTAATAAGGCTTTTGTCTGAGTGTCATTATATTTTCCCACCCTATGAACTCTCTTATTACTCTCTTGGTGAATTCTTTCAATTTACACAGGTGTTTTATCTTCAGTATATCCCATTTGTCAATTTGTGCCTCCTCTGTGTTTGTGTATTTCCCTATTTCTGATAGCCTATGTATTCCCAGTGCCAAAGTTCTCAAGTTGATCCCAATTCCCGCATTGATGGTCCTAATAGTTTGGGTTTAACTTCAAGGTCTGTGATCCACCTTGAGTTTATTCTTGTGCATGGAGTGAGATAAGGGTCTTGCTTCATTTTTCTGCAGGTAAATATCCAATTTTTTCAGCACCACTTGTTAAAGAGGGTATCTGCTTCCCATTTGATATTTTGGGGGCCCTTATCAAAGATCAATTGTCTGTATGCTGATGATTTTACTTCTGGGTTTTCAGTTCTTTTCCATTGGTCTGAGTATCTGTCATTGAACCAATACCATGCAGTTTTGACAACTGTGGCTGTATAGTATGCGCTAAGGACAGGTAAAGCAAGCCCTCCCACTGTGTCCTTCTTAAGGAGTTCTCTGCTAATTCTGGGCTTCTTCCATCTCCAAATGAATTTGGTCATCAGTTTTTCCATTTCTTTGAAGAAGAGGGTAATTGTATCGGGATTGCATTAAATTTATATAGTTCCTTTGGCACAACTGACATCCTGACTATATTGAGTCTTCCAATCCATGAGCATGAGATATTCTTCCATTTGTTAGGGTCGCTCTTGGTTTCTTGTAATAGTCTTCTGTAGTTTTCCCCATATAGATCTTTTGTTCTTTTAGTCAGGTATATATATTTGTGTTTGACTATTATGAAGGGTACCACCTTTTTGATCTCCTCTTCTTTGGTCTTATCCGATGTGTATAACAGTCCAATGGACTTCTATTTGTTGATCTTGTATCCTTCCACTCTGCCAAACTCCTCTATTACTTCCAGTACTCCCCTTGTGGAACTTTTGGATTTTCCAACTATAAAAGTATATCATCTGCAAATAATGATAGTTTCGCCTCTTCCTTCCGCAGACAAATACCTTTGATATCTCTTCTTTGCCTTATGCTGTTAGTTAAAACCTCCGGCACGATATTAAATAAGAGTGGGGACAAGGGGCATCCTTGTCTGGTACCCTTTATCAGTGGGATTGTGTTAGTCTTTTCTCCATTGACTGACACGTTGGCTGTTGGTTTTTCATATATAGCTTGTGTTGTCTTGAGGAATTTTCCTTCCATTCCTATTTTCTCAAGTGTCTTAAACAGGAATTGGTGTTGGATGTTGTCGAATGCTTTTTCTGCATCTATCGATATATCATGTGGTTCTTATAGTTTTCCTTCTCAATGTGATAAATAATACTAATGTTCTTTCATATGTTGAAGCATCCCTGCATTCCTGGTATGAATCCCACTTGGTCATGGTGAATTATTTGTTTTATATACTTTTGTATTCTGTTGGCTAGTATTTTGTTAAGGATTTTTGCATCGATGTTCATTAGGGATATTGGTCTATAGTTCTCAATTATTGTGGGAATCTTGCCTGGTGTTGGTATCAGAGTTATACTAGCTTCATAGAAGGAGTTTGGGAATTTGCCGTCTTTTTCTATGTTCTGGGAGAATTTGTGTAGCATTGGTGATAGTTCTTCCCTAAATTCTTGGTAGAATTCTTCAGTGAAGCCAGCTGGTCCAGGGGATATTTTTGTTGGTAATCTCTTGATAACCTTGTCTATTTCTTCTATTGCTATTTTGAGATTCTTGATGTCCATCAAGGATAGTCTAGGGAGGGATTGTTTTTTCCAAGTATTTGTCCATGTCTTCCAAATTGTTGAATTCACTGGAGTACAACCCTTCTTAGTGCTGTGTATTTATCCTTTGGATTTCACTAGGGTCCTTTGTAATGTCACTTCTTTCATTCCTTATTCTTGCTATACAAATTTGTTCCCTCCTTTCTTTGGTTAGGTTTGCCAGTTGTCTGTAGATTCTGTTTATCCTTTCAAAGAACCAACTTTTACCAGCATTAATTTTGTCCATAGTTTTCTTATTTTCCCTCTCCTGAATCTCAGCCCTGATTTTTATCATTTCTTTCTTTCTTTCTTTTGCTATTAGTAGGATTGTCCTTCTGACTCTGCTCTAGTTGTTGTAAATTTTGTGCCAGCATATCAATCATGAGTCTCTCTTCCTTTCTCTGGTGTGCATGTATTGCTATGAAACTTCCTCTCATGACTGCCTTTGCTGTGTCCCATATGTTTTGGTACGTCGTGTGCTCATTCTCGTTGGTTTCTAGAAATTTCCTAATTTTATCTCTGATCTGTGCCAGTATTCACTCCTTTTGCAGTAGAGAATTGTTCATCCTCCAATTGTTTGCTATTGTTTCATTTCTTTCTTTTGTTGATTTCCAGCCTTATGACACAGTGGTCAGAGGGAGAGGTCTATATGATCTCAATGTGCTTAAATTTATGTAGGTTTGCCTTATGTGCCATCTTGTGGTCTATCTTCAAATATGTGCCATGTGGGTTTGAGAAGAATGTGATATTTTTTATATTTGGATAAAAAGCTCTGTAAATATCTGTCAGGTCAAATAGTCTAATTGCAGTGTTTAGATCTCTAGCCTCTTTGTTGAGTTTCTTTTCTTGTGATCTATCTTTCTCAGAGAGCGGTGTGTTGAAGACACCCACTATAATTGTTGAGGCTGTGATTTCATTCTTCATCTTTTGGAGTGGTTGACGTATTCAGCGGGTCTCTCATTCGGGGAATATAGGTGTATAATGTTTAATGGTTTTTGTCTATCATTCCCTTGACCATTATATAGTGAACTTCCTTATCTCTTTTTATGGTTTGAACTTTGAGGTCAGTTTTATCCAAGATTAGGATTTCAACTCCTGCTTTTTTTGTATTGCTGTTTGCTTGGTAGGTCCTTCTCCAGCCTTTGATTGTCAGCCTATTTTTGTCTATAGCCTTGGGATGTGTCTCCTGTAGGCAGCAGATTGATGGGTTGTGTTTTCTAAGCCAGTCTGCTAGTCTCAGTCTTTCAATGCTGCGTTCAGGCCATTGATATTCAGGGTTATTATCTCCAACTGTGGACTCTGTGATTCTATCTTATATGTTTTGTGTTGGGTGTTTTCCTACTTTCCTTTCTATTTAGCCTGTTGTGCATGTGTGTGTGTATCATTCTTGAGTTCTTTCCATCCTTAAGCCAATGCTATCTTGGGGTCTGTTTTCTATTTGTTGCCCTCTGGGTGAGGTTGTTCTATGTGGTGTTCTTTTATTCATGCTTGATGAGTGTTGTTCTTCTGCCCATACTGGGTCGGCAGGATCTTTTGTAGGGCTGGGTTTCTTCTAACGTATTCTTTGAGGTTTTCCTTGTCTGGGAAGACTCTTATTTCTCCATCTATCTTGATTGATAATTTGGCTGGGTAAAGTATTCTGGGATTTGAGTGGTTTTCCTTTTGGAATGTTACTCCACTCTCTCCTCTTCTTCATAGTTTCTGCTGATAGGTCTGAGCGTATTCTTATTTGGGGACTTTTATATGTGATAGCTTGTTTTTCCCTGCTGCTTTCATGATTTTCTCCTTTTCCTCAAAGTTGGATAGTTTAACCATTATGTGCCTTGGTGACTTCTTCTTGGGATTCAATCTAGCTGGTGTTCTTTCCGCATCCTGAATGGTTGCCTGGTTTTCATTCATTAAGCTGGAGTTTTCCTCTAAGAATTCTCTCACTATTGTTGCAGATTAATTCTTTGTTTTGTCTTCCTCTGGCAAGCCAATAATTCTAATGTTGTTCCACTTCATAGCATCAGACATAGCTCTTAGGATTTGGCCAGCTTCTCTGATGATCTTATTAGATTTTGGTTCACGTTTGTTAAAGTCTGCTTGGCTGTCCTCCAAGTCACTGATGCAGTTCTCTGCTTCTTCCAGTCTGTTCTCGAGGTCTGTGTTTCTGCTATATATATTTTTTAATCTCTTCCCTAAGCTCCTGTAAATCCCTTTGGTGTATGGCCTTTATCTCCTCTATCATTTCATTCTTTTTCTGTATTGTTTCCCTCATATCCTGTATGACTCCAAGCAGCTTTCTAAAAATTTCTTTCTGTGGCATCTCAATGTCTGCTTCTTCTATGCATGTCATTATGTTCTGGACACCTCCTGCTATTGCCTTTTGTTTCTCCTGTTTTTTCTTTGAGGTCATTGGAGCTGATGGCTGTTTGCATTGTGTTGTTTTAGAGGAGCCAGGTGCCTTTTTGCAGGGAGTCAAAGAGCACTGGCTCTCTCTGGGAGACTTGTAGGAATTCTTTTTTTGAACTGCCTACAACTATTTTCACTATGGAATTAACCTACCAATTTATCCTCCTGTGCTTCCCTCTCAGGGGAGTGCCCCAAAAGGCTGGTGGGTTGCCTGATTTGGTGTTGCGGAGGTTGGGAAGAGGTTCCTGCAACAGCTTGGAATGTTTATGAGTGTTGCCTCAGCTGCCTTATGCCCCAGGTACACAGCAGGAATTCCCCCGTGAGAAGGTGAGAAGTTGGGCAGATTATTCCCTGGAGGGAAATCAGGGCTTTGGCCAGCCTCAGGCTAGCTACACAGGGTAGAGCTTGCCTATCTGGGTGTGGTGCAGGTGTAAATGCCCTAGGCTAAGGGGAGTAGTCTGGAGGTAAGCTTTGGAGTGTTAGAGAACAGGAAAGAGACAACTTGGAGGGAAAAAAATTATGTAAGACTACTTAGACTGTGCAGGGATAATAGAGAAGAGAGGGAAACAAAAGCAACCATGTAGCTGAGTCCCAATCCACGCAAATTGAACTTCAAGGGTTTAGTTCCCACCCGAGGCAGTGGTGGCAGCTATGGCTTTCCGAGAAAAAGCCCCTGTGCAGACCTCCAGGACTGTGGGGGACAGAGAGCAGAGATGGAAACAAAAGCAACAATGTAGCTGATCCCTGATCCCTGCCCATGGAGCTGCAAGGGTACAGTCCCTGGCCCTGAGGAAGGTTGGGGAAAACTGTGGCTGTGTTGATACAAACCCCCTACAGGCTCCAAATGGTCCTGGCTCCGGCAGAGACAGTGGCGGGACCAAGGTCAAGCTTTCCCTGAAGTAAGCCAAAAGCTCCCAGCCCCTCAAAAACTCGTGGGTCTGTGCCTACTTATCTTTATGATGCTCCTCCTGTGTTCCAGGAGCATTGAATTTCCCTCTAAGCAACTCTCCTGGGCTGAATTTTGCAGAATCCCTCTGGTATGTGTCACTCTATCGCCATCTTCCTGGAAGTCCCCCTCCATGTCCTTTTGTTGTCAGTCCCCTGAGCCCACACAAAATCAAATGGAGAGATTAAGCATTCTCAGTCAATTGTGTCCCAAAGAGACTGTAGTTAAAACTAGATTTGACTGGACTTACTTGGTTTTGCGTGATTAAGTGTTCTACTTCCTTTGGGAATCAGGGACAAGAGCATTAAGGAGTTTTGTTTGTTTTTAGCATGGAAAAAAATCAAGCTATATTTTGCAAACCTGCATTTTGGAGACTGGTGTGACAATAAATTTTCAAACCCAAATTTAGGGCATTGCCAAAGAAAAGGCAAAAAAGTCACTGAAGTGAGTTCATTGTGACAACATAAATGATCCAGTTGCTTGAGGTCTTATGGAATAAAGTAGAAGCAGCTTTGCTATCAAATATCACCACTCCTAAAACACAACATTTCCTCTGGTATGTGCAAGCAAATCATGAGATTGGCGGTTATTTCCTTCAAACGTGCAACAGGATGCTACTACCAATGTCTTTCAAAGCAGCCAACTTCTGGTTTCCATCTATTTTTACCTCTTCTATCCCACAAGTCATATTTTGCAAGTCCCATTGGGAAACTTCACTGACCATGCATATCTTGAAATTGATGAATAGCTTCTTTGTTAAGCAAAATTCCACCTGGAGGGAAAAAGAATGGTACTCGTGTCCCAAGAAGAATACCTGTGTTCTTTAGTAACACATCTGGGTTAATGGGAACCATTTTTCTTTCTCTCACAGTATTCCCACCTAGACTCATAAAATAGTAACTCCTACCGGCTTTTCACACATTTTTCTTTATTTCCTGGATGAGAGAAAGTGTCTAGAATCTATTGATCTACTTTATCCACCAGAACAGAGGTTAGAATGTTTTTACTCGACATCTTTCTTCTACTTTCTTCTCTCTGGCATCTTCTACTCAAAGCAAATTGTTTAAGTTCTTGCAGGAGTATACCTCCATCCAGATAGTTACTTTAATCCCAAAGGGAAGAATGTTATAAAAGTCTGTCCAGCGTACAAATGGAAGCCATGTTCTCATTTCAACTTTACCAGCAATAAAGTTTTTATTTTATTTCATACTGTTTGACCCCCATGCAAGTCTCTGCACTGGTTCTAAGTTAGAAGAGAGGAAATGCCCCCTTAGCATCTACAAAAGCTAGTTTCATGATTTGTGAACGTGGTAGACTGGGAAAATGCCCACCAATTCTTCTTGCCCTTGCACTGTCACATTCTCATAATGTAGCTTTTTCCATCGATAAGTAGAATATTCTTCCATGCTTCAAATGTGGGCAGCCTATGTCTGGGCTTTGACCAGTAGGACAAGAGCAAAGGTGACACAAACAAATTTGAAAAGCACTTGGACTTGCTCTTAGAGGCTGCTCTTGGAGCGTGACCATTGTGTGAACAAGCCAGTGGTGTGCCTCTGATGCATAAGAGAACATATGGACGGAGGACTCAAATAGCCCAAGCATCCATCCAAGACAAGTTGGCCATCGTACACCAGCCCTTAATAAACAGTGTGAACCATGCTAATGTGAATGAATTAATGCTAATGAACATAATTTTTGTTGTTATCCATTTGCCTTCATGAGGACTCCAGCCTTGTGCAAAATACAATAAAACATTGTTGGGTCCCGCCCTTTCTCCATGATCTCTGGAACGTTTGAGTCTATTATTGTAGCTATTTCATCAGTCCATCTTATTGACAGCTTCCCTCATTTTCCATTACATGTAGAAATACAAGTCTCACCTTTTCTTTTTCTAAGGAGCATTTTGGGTGTATTTGTATTTCTTCTAAAATGGAGTTGTTCGTTCTTCTAGTTTGTTGTTAGGTGCCGTGGAATTGGTTCTGACCCACAGCAACCTATTCAGAACAGAAAGAAACCCTGCACAGTCCTGCACCGACCGTCCTTACAATTCTTTTGGCAATTCATGCTGTATTCAATACTCTACCCCATCACAATTCACCTGCATCCGTTCTTCTACTGCCACCATTATTAATGCAGAACCATGAATTTGTTGAGTTGTGATCAAAAGAGCCTAGTCCAGAGGAGCCATCAGCTAAGCCTAACCCAAACTACCAACTCATAAAACCAGGATCCACATAGATGGCTGCTGTTTAAGCCACTACACTGAGGATGGCTTGTCACACATCAATCGAGAACTGGTACATTGAAGAAGAAGTAACACATAACAGTGCCCCTCATTGCTCTCTCCACATGGTGCTTGAGTTTCAGACCCAACCAATCTGCCACAGAAAACATACCACCTTCCTCCCCTTTTCAATACATTTTACCAGGAATCAGGAATAGATCCCAAGGCAATTCTCTGAAGAGGCTGACTGGCTTTTAGGGGACAAGTCTTGAAGCATCTGACTGAACTGGCAGAGTCATCTTTTTGGCAAGGGAGAGCTCTACTTCCCAGAAAAATCTGATACAATAGTTCACTCAGTGAGCATTTTTGGCAAAGTACATAAAGCTGAAGATTTTAATGTCAACCCAACATTGACAAGGGTAAGTAGTGTGAGAAAACCATAAGCATTCTAGTAGGGGAAGTTACTCTGGAAGTACTAAACAGTAGAAAGTGACTTCTCAGTTTTGGGGTGAGAGGGGGACGAGGGGGTACAGGAAAAAGTATTTTTGTAGGCTGTCGAGTGTGGCAAAGCCTTGTCAGCTTTCCTGCAAGCAGAAGCATGTTGTTGCTGTTGCTGTCATTTGCCATCCGTCTGTTCTGACTCACAGGGACCCCATGTGTGCAGAGTAGAATCTGCCATAGGTCGCCAAAGGCTGCGACCTTTCAGAAATGGATTGAAGAGCCTGTCCACAGAGACACTTCCGTATGGACTTGAACCATCAGCCGCTGGCTAGTAGGCAAGCGTTTAACCATTTGTGTCACCCAGAGATTCCTCTAGAAACCTGTAGCTACCCAGACACTAATACCTCACAACTGAACTAGATTCATAATCCCACCTTACTGACACATATAGCATCGAGAAGGCTGAGGCTTTGCCAACGACGACCTCATTAACTCTAGGACAAAAGGGATTAGACAAAATAAATTAAACTCAAAGAGTCTTAGAGAATCGCAGGCTCTTTGACACACAACTAACCTTGTCTGACAAAGTGTGCTCGGAGACCTTAATTTGATTTGTGACTTACCTTTGCGAGTCCCAGTGTGGGAGACTTGTTCTCAAGAAAACAGTGTTGAAAATGATTAGATGGCAAAAATAATGTTGTCATGCAAAGACAGCTCCCAAGGTTTTTATTTCTTATTAGTCAAGTGACAGCAGGTTTCTCCCTGGAACTTCCATCTCAACATAATTATGATATATATTTTATGATTCAATTGCAAAAATTTAGATTTATTGTGATTTGTTGGTTTTGGTTTCTTTTGTTTTAAGGAATCAGTCATTGATTTTTGCAGGGATTGGGGAATGAGGAAAAAGAATGCCAACTTTGTTTGCCCATCTGTATATATAAGGGAAATCAAGTTTCTATGCAATTAAATAAATAGCAAGTAAAATTCTGCTTGCCTGTTTCCATGCATGTTTCGGGGAAGAGGACCCCTTAGTCTCATCAGAAGCTCAGAGGGTAAAAGAAAGGGTTAAAATATGTGTCATTTAGAGAGTGTAGGGACTAGTGTAACGAATAGGGAATGAATTAGGGAACCCTGGATTTTGTTTATTTGGTGGTTTGGGGTACTTTGTTCTGCTTTGTTTTACTTTCTTTCGTGTAGTTGGGACATGTTATCAAGAGAGATCTGTCACTGGGAAAGGACATCGTGTTTGGGAAAGTAGAGGGACAGTGAAAAAGAGGCCCCTTGACAAGATGAATGGACACAGTGGCTGCAACAATGGGCACAAGCATAAGGACAGCTGTGAGGATGACACCGAAGTTTATTCTGTTATACGACAGAACCAGCTTGATGGCACCTGAGTACAGCAGTACAGCCCTTACTAGTCACATGATTGGGGAGAAGAAAAGATGGCTGAGCTTTATTAGTAAAACTAATAAATACCATCAGTTACATGACTTCATGTCAACTTATTAAATAGGTTAGAGGGGTGGAGTCTAGCCTGCCAATCAAATCATACCCAATCATACCTCTGGGTGGGCATTGGCCTTCTCCTGAGGATTCTGGGTACTCCTGTCTTCCTCCCAGAGAGGACACATATTCTCTCCCAGGGAGACATTCCTATTGACAAGCCACATGGAGTTATACTGATAGAGCCAGAGCCCTGAATCTGAAGGAGCCATGTGGAGACCCATACCTGCACTAAGATGCTTCTACCACAAGACTTTCCACCCACTGACCTGTGATCTTCCTGCATGGGGCTTCATTGCAAGTGTTGGGGAGTCTGAAGAGGACTCTGGACAGCAAGTTATGACATGTGAGCTAATATCGGACTTATGGACTTGATCTGGACTGGCCTGGGATGTTTTTTAATATATAATTACTCTTTGTATAAACCTCTTTCTTGTAAACATGTGAGTGTTTAAAATTCATTTCACTAGTCTATTCAAACTAACACACTATAGCTAATAAGATCTATCAAATATGATGGTCATAAGATTTGTCACTGCTACTCATTGCCAATTTGGTCTACTATGTTGGCTTCTATTGTGCTGTGATACTGGAGACTATGCCACTGGTATATCAAACACCAAAATGGTTACCCATTATTGACAGATCTCACTGGATCTCCCAGACTAAGATGAGAAAGAAGGGTTTACAATTAATTTCTGAAAGTTATCAAAAAATAAAAATGCTTTAAAAATCATGACAGCGCATTTTCCCACTCACTGGCCATGGATGCATCATGAACTCAACTCAAATCACTCCATTGACTCCATTCTGACTCACAGAACTGCCCTTGTAGGTTTCAGAGACAGTAACTCTTTATGAGAGTACAGAGCCTCCTCTTTCCCATAGAGTGGCTGGTGGTTTCAAACTGCTAACCTGGCAGTTAACAGTCAAGCATGTAACCACCTACACCACCAGGACTCCTTTGGACACACCCTGGAGTGGGGGGGTGGAGGGATCACTTGCTGGAAGAGGACATCACATTTGTGGGCCAGCAAGGGAGGCCGTCTGTGTGGTAGATGGGCATGACAGGCACTATAAAGGACTCAGGAATAATAGAGATTGTGAGGATGACATAGAACCAAGCAACAATTTGTTCTGTTATACACAAGGTCATGATAAGTTAGAATTGACTCACCAACAGCTAACAACAAAAACTTGACGGAATAAGGTATAACCAAACACATACTGCCTTCAAGGAGATTCTGATTCATAGTGACCCCTATAGGACAGATTAGAACTTCCCCTCTGTGTTTCTGAGACTGTAAATCATTATGAGAGCAGAAAGCCTCATCCTTCTTCCACAGAGTGGCTGGTGGGTTAGAACCGTTGGCTTTATAGTTAGCAGTTCAACGTGTAACTCTCTACACCACCAGGACTCCTTAGGAAGAAGGTATATGCCTGCCAAAATATAGAACAATGCAGGAAGCATCAAAAGAAAATGGAAAGAATGTGCAGAGTGACTTTTTCAAAAACAGATTAGTCATTCAACCACTTCACTTAATTTCAGAAGATAGCATATGATCTAGAACAGATGGTATTTAAAGAAGAAAATCAAGCTACCCTGAAGTCATTGGTGAAAAAAACAAGGCTACTGGAAGGGGCTGAATACCAAGGAGATGCTTCAGCAAACAAATGCGATGCTGAAAGCACTCACAGGTCTATACCAAGAAAGTTGGACGACAGCTAACTGGCCAAATGATCCTGGAAGAAATCCATATTTTCACCCATCCCGAAGCAAGGTGAATCACTAGAATACAGAAATTATTAAATAATATCATTAAGATCACATGAAAATGAAATTTTGCTAAAAAGAATTCAGAAATGGTCGCAGCTGTACATTAACAGGGAACTGTCAGAAATTCAAACTAGATTCAGAACCTGAGGAAGTGAAATGAAGGGTATCATGCTAATATTAGATGAGAGCTAATACTTCTTGGCTGCAAGCAGAGAAGACCAGAGAAGTAATTACCTGCGTTTTATTGACCATGCAAGAGAATTAAACTGTGTGGAACATAGCAAATTATGGATAACCTTGTGAAGAATTGGAATTCCAGAACCTTTTGTCATATTCATGGGAACCCTGTATGTAGAGTAAGGAACAGCCATTCAAACAGAACAAGGGAATACTGCATGGCTTAAAAGCAGGAGAGGTGTGTGCCTGGCTGTACTATTTCACCAAACTTATTCTGTGTGCTGATAAAAAAATTTCAGGAACTGGACTATATGAAGAAGACTATGACATCGGGATTTGAGGAAGAACCATTAAATTTTACAACCTATGAGACCACCTTGCTTGCTGAAATAGAGGACTTGAAGCATTTATTGATGAAGATCAAAGACTAGAGCCTGCATAGAGATTGCACCTCAACATGATGAAAACAGAAATCCTCTCAAATGAACCAATAAGCAACATCATGACAACCACAGAGAATGTGGAAGTTTTCAAGGATTTCATTTTACTTGGCTCCACCATCTACACTCATGGAAGCAGCCATCAAGATGTCACACAACGTAGTGTGCATTGGGCAAATCTGCTGCTCATGTTACCTCTAACATGTTAAAGAGCCAAGGTAGCACCTTGAGAGCCAAGATAGACCTGATCCAAGCTATGGCATTTTAAATTTCTTCATATGCATGCAAAAATGGACAATGAATAAGTAAGACCAAAGAAGTATTGATTTTTTGAATTGTAGGGTTGGTGAATATTCAATTTACCATGGCTATGCAGAATGAAATCTATTTTCGAAATTACACCCAGATGCTCCTTAGAAGTGAGGATGGAAAAAGTTCATACCATGTACTTTGGACATATTATCAGGAGGGACCAGTCTCTGGAGAGGGACAGCATACTTGGTAAAGAGAGAGAAAGAGGAAGTTTGCCAGTTACATGGATTGACACTGTGACTTCAGTGACAGCTCAAACATAGCAGCGATTGAGGATGGTGCTGAACTTGGCAGTATTTCATTCTGTTGTACATAAGGTTGTTATAAGTCGAGAGCAACTCAGCAGTTACACAACCTAATGACAGCAAAAAAAAAACAGGTGTGTAGTAGGTGCTCAATTAATCAGTGTCTCTCCTGATCTCTCTACTCAAAATCATTTTTTTGCCTTCCATTCAAAATCATTCACAGTTCCGACCTAACTTCAAACTCACAAGAACTTTATTTACAGTCACTCAATATCTCTTCCCTTATATCCCTAACCACTATGACTCCCAGCAAGTTCCTTGATACTTTCTTGTCTATACAATAGGTACCTACCATTTGGGGTCATCGTGAGCATTAAATGAGATTGCAGACAAAGTGCTGGGAACAGCACTGCATAAGTACTCAATAGATATTAACACAATATACTAGTTATCCTCATTCATCCCCCTCTCTGCCATCATCCCCTGTCTACCTCACTCTGACCTATCCTTTTTCCATGTCACCATCAATGCTGTCTTACTCATCCCTGCTTCTCGAAATCCTGCTCCACCTTTACATCCCAAATACCTGTTCTTGCCCAGCAGAGTTGTAGCCTGTGAGCTACCACGGTACTCACCACATGCCCCTCTTACTGCGCCTACCATATCACATCATGGCTACTTGCTCATGCATCTGTCTCTGAGCACTACTGTGAGTTTCTAAGGGCTCAAACAGTACTTTATTCATCCCTGTATCTCCAGTACCCAGCACGGCGCCCGAAGCATTTCAACTATTCTGAATATATTTGTGCAATTGAGAGAATGAATAAATATTCAGATTCCGGCCTATGAAGCTGCAGTCCTTGTTTGATTTCTTGACTAATTTGTATGCTTTTTGTTTTGAGTAGAGAAAGCTCATTTAAACTGGCTTAAGCACAGGGGACAGGAGGCCTGGTGGTGTGGAGGTTGCACAAGATCAGCTGTGAAAAACCATCAGCCTGTTCCTTGGAAGAAAGACTGAGTTCTCTACTCCAATAAACAGTTACTGCCTTTGACACTTAAAGGAGCAGTTCTACCCTGTCCTGATGGGTCACGCTGAATCAGAACTGACTCGGTGAGTTTCAATTGTTTCTTTGAAACAAAATGGGAAATGCTTTCTCTGACTCGGTCCAGGGTGCCTAGCTCCAGGCATAGCTGGACACAGTGCTGAATCCAACTTACGACTCTGCTTTCTTCTGTGTTGCTTTGTTATGGGTACAAATGGAGGCACGCTGTGTCTTTCATAGCAAAGTCTTTGCCAGTGACTTCAGACTGTCAAACGCTCAGAGAACGTTTCCTTCCTGAAGGTTCTAGAAGAGTCCCAGAACTGCCGCTTGCTGTTGCTTCCCTGGAGGCAGGTGGGACACAGCCCCACATATTTGAAGCCTGGGGTGAAGCAGTTTCCAAAAGAAGATTTGAGTGCTCATCCATTGCTACTGTGTCCATTCCAACTTACAGCGATGCCACAAGACAGGGTAGAACCATCCCTATGGGTTTCTGAAGTTGTAAGATTTCAAGGGAGTAGAAAGTCTCATCTTTCTCTCTCAGAGTAGTTGGTGGTTTTGAACTGCTGGCTTTGCAGTTATCAGTCCAACACTGTAGCCACTATACCACCAGGGCTCCTGTCTTGAGTGTTCTTACTGGAATAAAGAGAAATGGATGATAAACAAAACAGTATGTGTCTATTCCAGCTCCCCCAGTGGGTTTGCCAAACCCTCTTGCTCTTGAACCCTCACCTGGAAATGTGGGCTTCCACCAACTTGTACAACTTGCTTTCTTCAACCTGAGTTTATGGACAGCCCTCACATACGACCCTTGACACTTTGAGGTAACTCCATAGCTACCAGTGGTCTTCCTTTGGCCAATACTGCTGGTGCGAGCTTCCACCTAGGGCCTGCTCCACTTTGCCACTCTGCACAGCTTCCTGCAATGGTGTCTTAGGGGTCCCAGTACAGGACATCAGATCAACTGAAACAAGCAAAGGACCCAGGCAATGCAGAGTTGAAGTTTCACTTTCACCACTGACAGTGAATGGAACGCAAGGCTTCCAGGTACTGCACCCCAGAATGAAGCCAACTTGCCTGCTCGGTCACAAACAGCACCACACATCCACCAACTCCAACAGCCTGGAGGACCAGAGAGCACATCCTTTCTGCAGGCAGACAGGACTGAAAAGAAAAGTGGAAGAGGCCAAGCCCGGGGGCAAGGCAAGAAATCTTGGGTCCTTCTCGCAAGCTAACCAATCAATCAGTGTTCCCCCAGAGGAGGTGTGATGGGATGTGAAGGAGAAAAGTTTGGGTATCGCATTAATGGGTACCCATCTACGTGGAGTGGGAGTTAAATTGTCTTCTCAACAGCCTACCTCGAGCTCAGCTGCTCTGTGTATCGTTGGTACCCACATTCCAACAGAAAATCTCTCCCCTGCCGCTGCAGTCAGAAGTCCCTTATGGAATTGTTATTCCTCCTGAAAAGGAGAAATCTAAAAAGTCTCACCATCCCTGGGAGACCTCACCTCACACCCCCAAAATGGTAGTAAGGGGTGTGGAAGAGAGAACGGGGCGGGCGGGGGAGGGAAGGGGGGGAGGGAGTTGACCCAGAAAACCAACTAGACGGCAATTTCTTTTGTCTTCCAGAAAACGGAGCGTGTGAACTGCCAAAAATATATGCTGACTCTTGGCTTCTCTGCTTTTACATCTAGTGGCATTGTTCTCCCTTGGGATTTATGGTAATTCCTGCTCCCTAAAAGATATCTCTGTAAGAACGCCCATAAATTTAAAGAGCATTGTTTCGATTTTCCTCACTAATTATTTTCCCTCTCAGTTACCCATCAGCAGTTTTTCAAGTCACAGGCTGTTTCTTAGATGCAGCAGAGTACCAGATACAGGGCCCTTGGATGTCAGAGACACCTAATTAAGAGTGAATCCGGCAATAGCATTGATGGGGAGCCTACTATGCACAGGAAACCACTCTAAGTACTATAAGAAGACCCAGGGGAAATAGGAATGCAATGCCCGACCTTGAAGAAAGAGCCATCCCGAAAGCTACTTCCCCTGCATAGGAAATGACTTAGCAAAGTGGGAGCATTTTAATACAGCATTTTGTTGTTGTTGTTGAGGATATGGTCTGCTGTATCATGCTGTGTCCTCTTGATAGACACACATGGGAGGCATTTCTTGATGTTCTCTCTATGAGGAAAATCTCAGTTTCTACTGACAATTTTTTTAACCAGCCATGTTGTTATTGCTGTTGTCTATGCCCGTCCTAGGGAGCCCCAAGTCAATCCAGAACCCCCCTCAAACAGTTTAATAGGACCTTGCATCATAATCATAGTTCTGTTTCATTTTCTTATTCTCATTTTCCTGTAGCCTTCATTTCTTCATCATTGTTGCCTGCTCACTATGTGACAGCCCCTGGCCTTGCAGGGACTCCAGTTTTAGGGAGAGGTCCCAGCTTAGCAGCTCAGGACAGCTGAAGACATTTGTCCTTATAGAAAATCAGGATCTGCCTGTCCTAGACCATGTTCTCTAGAGTAACAATTCCAATGACACTCATATATGTGTAAGAAGGAACTACTATACATCAACAAGTAATTAATATGAAGCCATGGTGGCATAGTGGTTACATGTTGCATTGCTATCTACAGGGTTGGCAGTTCGAAACAACCAGAAGCTCCTCAGGAGGAAGACTAAGCATTCTATTTCCATAAGCCATTGACTTGATGGCAGCAAGTTTTAATCAATCTTATATCAAAAGAGAGCATCCCAACCCAGTCCATCGCCAGTACATACAACTGCTACTAGTCCAGGAGTCCCTCTTCAGACTCATAGCTTCATGCTGGTGACACAGAATCGTGAATCAGGAAGATCACAGGTCAGTGGGGGGCAGAGTGGCTTGGATTCAAGGTCACTGGAAATACAGGAGGGCAATATCAGCTCTCAGGGTCACATGCCCTCATGGGACCACTCCTTGAGGCAAACAGAGATCCAGCAGGCAGGAAAGGGGAGGAGGAAACAGATATGGAGTGTCTGTAGCCTTGCTACAAGCTAGTGACATCCAGGAGGGATCATCAGGCTGCAAATTGATTGACAGGCTCACTGGGAGTATCTAGTTGACATCATCTCTAACTGCCACACTCCCCATGCAGGGAAATGGGTAAGCAGTGAGATAGTAGCGAAGTGACTTTGAATAGAAGAAATTTGAGCAGGAGTGTGTCAACTCTATGATGGGAGAAAATAGACTGGCTTAATCCTTTTGGGCACACATGCCTAGCCCAGTGCTAGGTGCATGTTGGCACTAAACAAAAATATGCTCAAGAAATAAAGGCTTAAAGAATCCTGGTGATGGTACAGTGATTAAGCCCTCAGCAGGTAACCTGAAAATCAGCGGTTGGAATGCTTTCTTTTGATATAAGATGGATTAAAATTTCTCCTAGTGGAAAAGACCTGGGGATCTGCTTCCATGAAGATTGTAGCCTAGCAAACCCTCCAGGGAAGATCGACTGCTGTATAGGGTGACCATGAGTTGGAATCAACTCAACAGCACCCAAAGACAATGGATAGATGCTGATGTAGGGATGGTGCATCCGTGATGTGCTTCTCTAAGGGCCTGGCCATACCTCTACGGTGATGCTGCATACTTGGCCCTCCTAAGGAGGCAGGCAGTAAATAATGGAGAGGAGAGGGATAGGGCTATACATACATAGTGTGGGAACAGCTTTAGACAAAGAGAAGGAGTCTGGAGGCACAGCCAAAGTAGACTATCAGTGGCGGTATTGACTAGAAATACAGCTATATACAAACAGAGCCTGTACCTCCAGGCTGGGACAAATCCCCATAGCTGGGATTCCAATGTGATATGCTTGTCTGTGGGCCAGACTTGGAAGAGCAAGCCAGGCCCAACCCTGGAGGGGCTGGCATGCAAGGAAGAAAGGCTAACCCTTGTCTCCTTCCCACCTTTGCCCTGAAGAACCCCGACATTTCCCTGCCTCCGCGTGTTCCCAGGGTACCTCCCTTCAAGTCGACACACAAATCAAGTACCTTAGAACCATCCTTGAGGCCTAGCATTCTTGCACACCCAGAATCACACTGTCCACGAAGGACTTGAACCCGGCTCCTTCTCTCCATCTCCACCTCCTGCCTGAGCCAGGCCACCATCACACCCAGCCTGGAGAGCCGTCGCCCCTCTCCTCACCTGTCTCGCTGCATTCATTTTCCACACAGCAAGCAGAGTGGTCTTTTTAACATAAATCTAATTGCATTTCCTCCTACTTAAAACTCCCGAGTGGAAATAAGCCTCCATCTAATAATAATGAGGGAAGGGAAGAAAGTGGTTACTAAACAGAGTGCATGGAGGGAGGAGTAGAGACGGTCAAAGGCATAAACCTGACTTGAACTTGTCAGGTGATTGCCCCTCTGATGCACCCTGGATCTGATGTGCTTTCAGCATGTTCTGTATTTCCATTTTGGTTTGTTTTGTTTGTTGTTGTTGTTCATATTAGAGTTTATCTCAGATGTGTTATGTCATTGGGGTCACCCTCTTGAAGTTGTGTTATATGTTTTTTCCACTTTTCCCTACATGAAACCCAGGATTGATTAAACCTCCAGGGACAGCAAGTAGAATATAGGTATCTAGGGGCGGGGGTGATAGAGTGGTACAGTGGGGGGGGGGGCATCCAGGAAATAAAAGAATGCTTGGAAACTGATGTGGTAGCAATTGTATAATACTGCATGATGTGATTAACTATCAAATAATATATGTATTAACTCCCAATTTAAAAAGTAAAATTAAATGATTATTTTTTTTAAACTCCTGAGTGGTGTTCTATTGCCCTTGGAATGAATCCCACTTGCATGAAATATCTATGATCAACTCATGTGTGATAATGGTTACCAAGGGAGGGAGAGGGGGAAGGAGGGTGTCATTGCCTGGGGTACCCTGAGCAGCTATTAAAAGGTGTTAGAAATAATTGGAAATTGATAGTGGTGGTAGCTGTACAACATAGTCAATGTAATTAATGTCACTGAATTCGCATGTGCAAAATAGATGGAAATGGCAGCTGTTTGGTTATATGCAGACAACCTCATCACAATTGTTGGGCAAGCAAAGACTCTCCCTTTGACCTGCAAGGCCTTTGGCCCCTCTCATGTACCGTGAGCTGGCCATTTGGTTTTTCTTTTTATTTCCCACTCATGTCTGTCCACAGCTCCTTCATGAACCTCATGACTGGCTGTTCCTTTTGCCTTTTTGCTTGGAATTCTCTGTTACAAGACATTCCCTGGTTGACTCTTCCTTGTCATTCAGTCTTTGCTCATCCTGTCTTGTACCCACCCACACTATCTTATTACCCCAATGGGCTAATAATAATCAGAAAGATTCTCATTGGTGTATCTACTTACCTGTTCACTGTGCATAAACCCCAAATAGAAGGTGAGCTCCCGGGGGCAGAGAATGGATCTGTCTTGCTCACTGCTACTACCCCAGTGCCTGCAACAATACCCGCCACATAGTGGTTACTCAAGAAATACTTGTCAGATGAGCCCCTAGTCAACCAACCATCATGAACTACAGAGCCAGGGTGGTTCTGAAGCTCCAGAGGAGTGTGGGAAGAGACACAGAAACCAGAAGCCAAGCAAGCTATAAGAGGGAACATTCAGTCAGATGTGGCCAAGTCACTGCCCTGGAGATGGGACCATCATGCAAACACTGAGAGTTACGTCCACCAGAGCAACAACAACAACAACAAAATGACGAAGAATCCACTTGTTCCCCTTCTTTGTATCAACAGACCTCTGTGGTCCCTGCCAGGAGCAAGGCCCTATGTAATGCAGAGGCACAAATGAGCAAACATTGGTTCCTTCCTTAAAGACCACCTGTCAGTTTGTTGTACTGTGGTAGCTTGCATGTTACTATGAAGTTGGAGGATTTTCTGATTGTAATTCAAAGGCAAGCTGTGTTACCCATGGTGGACAGGGTCCATTGGACCAGCGGTTCTCAACCTGTGGGTCGCGACACCTTTGGGGGTTGAACAACCCTTTCACAGTGGTGCCCGATTAATAACAGTAGCAAACTTACAGTGAGGAAGTAACAACAAAACTAATTTTATTGTTTGGGTGTCACCACCACATGAGGGACTGTATTAAAGGGTCACGGCATGAGGAAGGTTGAGAACCACTGCATTGGACAGACTAAACTTGAGTCACTAAAGAGATAGACTTGATGAGGTACTTCCAAAATTAGCCAACACAAGTGCTGTGGATAACAACAGGATACTGTCCACTATCATGCTGGAAGATGGTTCCCTACATTGGAAATCACTCCATATCCAATGATCATGAAGAGGGTACAGGACCAAGCAGCATCTGTTGTGTTGCGCATGAGGTCACCATTCACTGGAGCCACAGCTCCATGGAAACTAACAACAAATATAAGTTAGCCCCTGAGCTGCTAACAACACACTCAGAATATTGTGTGATAAGTCTATGGAATGGGTAGCCTTTGCATCATACAATGAAGTTGGAAGAAAGTCTGTTTGTAATATCCTGGTTTAACCTAAGGCGGCACCATGTGTGATGGGCCTTGCAACTAAGGAGGCATTCTCAAGGAGTGTCTTAGACCTGGTGTCGTAGAAGACCTGAGCCTGTGATGTTTCACGGGCTCCCATCCCTTTGCTTATTGGCATTCTGCTTTCCCAGCTAAACCTCCTCACCTATAGGTATTCCAATTGTCTCCCTATCTCCTTGATATCCTCTTTCAAATCAGGCCTTTCATCTGAGCCGCCTTTGAAGCATGTGTGCTGGGCTTGCTCTTTTCCACTGTTCAAAGTAACCACTGAAACGCTACCTCTTGGCGGTGAGCAGGCAGGCACTCTGGTCCATGGCTGGTGGGAGGTTAAATTGGTTACATGTGTTCGCAAAGTAACTGAGAATTCTGTTTCAGGAGTCTTTTGAAAGTGGCCATAACTTTACTGTGATGAACCACTCCGTTTCTTGAAAATGACCCTAGACTAGGGAAGGGGGATAAAAATCTTGAAGGAAGGATGGTCCCTATGTACGTAGATGCCAGTGAGGTGTTGGGAAGACCCTATACATTCAGTATAAGGGAACAAACTGCTTAACATTTCCATATGATGGAATAGTATGGAACCATTGCAGATGATTATTTTCTTGGCATATGTAAATGCTGGGGGAAAAGGCTGCTGAAATGATGTTAACTGGAATGGAACATCATGATTTACAAGCAACAGGATCATAATTGTGAAGGAAAAAAACCACCTCTCTACTTTTGCCGTCGTGTGGCAGAGGCTGGGAGGTGGTGAGGCAGGCTGCTTTGTGCCGCTCCATCTTGCCGTTGTGTTTATTGTTCCTTACAGTGGGGTTGACGCCAACTCCCTTGTGTAACCGGAAAAGAAGGCCATGTTTCCCATTCAAAAATTAATTCTTAATTGTTTTTAATCTTTAAAGATAGAGAGCAAAAACCCTTTGCGTTCTAGATAGATGTATGTGGATGATTTGAATTAAGATCGTCCATACAGTGCTCCCTAAATAGACAAGTCATAATAGCTTCAATCTCCTCATATGCATGGGAAAGTTGGACATTGAGCAAGGAAGACCAAAGAAGAATCGATGCAGCTGAATGACGGTGCTGCTGAAGAATATTGAAAAGTAACCTGGGCTGCCAAAAGAATAAACAGATTTGTCTTGGAAGAAATACAATGAAAATGCTCCTTAGAAATGAGATGAGGAAAATTTGACTCCCATACATTGGCCATGCTAGGAGTGCCTGGTCCCTGGAAAAGACATCGTGCTCGGTAAAGTAGAAGGGCAACCCAAAAGAGGAAGACCGTTGGTTGAGATGGATTGACACAATTACTGCAACAATGAACTCAACCATAAGATCAATTGTGAGCGTGGTACAGAAGTGGGCAGTGCTTTGTAACATTCTGCAGAGGGTCGCTATGAGCCACAACAGACAACTGCATCTAACAACAACAAAGTGGCAAGAGCAAACACAACACAGCAGCAGGTGCCCCTAGAGACCACTGCTTTAAAAATGCTTACTTCTATTGGGTCCAATATGACAAAGGAGCTCTCTCTTTTGTCACAGTAGGAGCTCTGGTGGTGTAATGCATATGAATTGGACTGCTAACCACAGGGTCAGCAGTTCAAACCCATCAACCACTCCTTGGGAGAAAGAGAAGGCATTCTACTCCCATGAAGATTTATAGGCTTGAAAACCTACAGGGACAGTTTTACTCCGCTCTTTTTGGGTCACCATGCATCAGACTTGATTCAATAGCGGTGAGCTTTTTGCTTGAGTGGCACAGTGATTACGCAGTTGGCTGCTAACTGGAAGGTTGGTAATTCAAATTTAACAGCCACTCTGCAAGAGAAAGACACAGGAGTCTATTTCCATACTGATTCTAGCCTTGGAAACTCTACCGCGTAGTTCTACTCTATCCTGTAGGGTGGACACAAGTCAGAATTGATGCGAAAGCAAAGGGTTTGGTTATAGGCAAAACATTAAAGCACATACATACGTCAGGAGGAAAATAACGGCAAGGCAGCATCACAAACATGTTAGGTGTGTCAAGGCAATGGATTTTCTTAACCATTATGTATGTTTTGCTATGTATAGTTTACCAGGATATAAATAAATACATATGTGTCTATACAATAGTATACATATACATACCTCATGTTGTTGTTAGGTGCTGTCGAGTCAGTTCCAACTCATAGCAATCATATGTACATATGTCCAACAGAATGAGACACTGACCCACCTGCTCCATCCCCACAATTATGATGCCGGAGCCCACTGAGGAGGAGGAGGAGGAGGAGGAGGAGGAGGAGGAGGAGGAGGAGAAGAAGAAGAAGAAGAAGAAGAAGAAGAAGAAGAAGAAGAAGTCCACCCTGTAAGTGAGCCTTTACTACATATAAGGTACCATGATGAGCATGTGAGATGTATTAAGACATTGCATTTTCTAGACCCCCCTAGGACGTATGTATTATGGTTATCTTCATTTGGCAGATTGAAAAATGGAGACAAATGGGTGAGATAATGTGCCTACAGTTATGCAGTAAATAAAAGTCAAACCAAACCCAGGGCTGTTAACTAGATTCTACCTCAGACCAACCTCAGGGAACAGAAAGGAGCTGCCCCATAGGTTTTCAAGATTTTCCATCTTTATGGAAGCAAAGAGGAAACACTCTCTCTTCCATGGAACAGCAGGTGCGTTAAAACCACTGACCTTTTGGTTAGCAGCTACATACTTTAGCCACCACGCCACACCAGGGTGTAATGTAAGCAAAGGTGTTTATTTTCCCTGATAATTAACTCTGACAAAGCAAGACACCCAGACCACAGAGAGAGCTCAGACAATATCTTAGGAATGTTTTATGACTCGCAAAGACGTGCCTTCTTGATTCCGCACTCTGTTTTCCTGGGGGTGGATGTGGCAGCCTCCTCCCCTAAAGATGGTAACACTGTCAACCTGATTCATCAGTTGCTCTCTGGCCTGTAGGACTTCCAGGAGTCCAAATCAACTCAAGGGCAGTGGGAATGAGAGGGAGGCTCTGTTTTCAAAATAGTTCATTGAGTTCTCACAACAGTCTTGAGGGGGGTGTCAGACTGTCCCCTTTTTAACCGTGGGAGTCCCTAGGTAGTCAAAATAAACAACATCATTGCCATCAAGTCAATGCTGACTCACAGTGGCCCCATGTGTGTTTCCAAGACTGTAATTGTTTACAGGAGTAGAAAGCCTCATCTTTCTCCCACAGAGCGGCAGGTAGTTTCAAACTGCTGACCATGCAAATTGCAGCCAGCTCATAACCCCTACACCACCAGGACTCCCCCAAGGTAGTATATATGGTTAATACACTCAGCTGCTGAAGCAAAAGTCGGGAGTTTTAAGTCTATCCAACAGTGCCTCAGGAGAAAAGCCTGGTGATCGAATGCCAAATATCCAGCTGCTGGAAATCCTACAGAACAGAGGTCTACTTGGGCCTCCCTAGGGTACCTGCCGTGAGTTAGAATTTAAGACACCTGCTTTTTTGTTCATTGTCTTTTGAGCTAGAGGAAAGTAAGACTCAGATATTTGAAACCATACCCCCACCCCACGTACAGAGCTAGAACATTAAGGAAAAGGAATTAGAACCCAATATTGCCTGGTTCCAGGCAAGACAGAGTCTCCAATTCAGTAATGAAGTGCTGAGTTCTTAATTGTCTTCACTCCTCATTGTGCACTCATTCTTCCCTGTCATTGTTCACTCCTCAAAAGAGGCCGATACTCGACACTCGAGTATCAGCTTTCCAAGAGTCTGGTGGGAGCACTTGGGGGAGCGGGGCCTGTCTGCTTCTCCCCCTCATCACTGTGGCTGCCTCTCTGGGAGTTAAGAGAAGGTTTATGACTTGCTCTGTTAACCTTTCCCCGCCTTCTTTCCAAAGACTGGATACAGCTGTGTATCTAGAGTCTTGATGATGTGGTCGTTATGAGTTGGGCCAGGCCAGCAGGTCGAAACCACCGTCCATCCCTTGGGAGAAAGACAAGGCTTTCTACTCCCATAGAGTTACCATCTCAGAAACCCACAGGGGAAGTTCCACTCCATCCTATGGAGGCTTTATGGGTTGGCGTTGACTCCATGGCAGTGAGAGGTCTAGTTGGCCTTTTAATTCCCAAATAGAGTCCACCTTTCAAAAGCATTGGGTTCTGGGAATGTTCGTAGCATGATCATCTGATTGCAGTGAGTAATTTAATATGGCTTTTCTAGCCATAGTCTCGATAGCTCTCGCCAAACTCTCCTTTCCTGGGTAGAAGAAAGTGGGGGAAGACACTGTTGGGATTTGATGGGGAGGGTTGGTTAGCAGGATGCAGTGTGATTATGCTCCTGAGGGTATGAAATGCATCAGCTCAGGAGCAGGAATTGGGGAACCTCACTACCAGCAAGACAAAAGACCCAAGGGTGGAGCATGTCCCCTGAACTTGGAGAGCTCTGCACAGGGAACCTCCCTGATCCAGGAGACAGCCGTGACACCGGAGGAGTAAGAAAGGAGGGGCGACAGCAGCAGCATGCCCAGGAGCCAGAACAAGAGAGAGAGCGTTGGACTTCCCAGCCCACAGAGCAAGTAAAGCTGCGTGTTTGGAGGTGACTCTGGCTTGGGGAGTGGGGTGCCTCTGGACATTTATTTGGAGATCTAGGTTTGCTGACCCACAGAGGAGGTGCTGAGTGGGCTAAGGCTTATGGCAGAGTGACGTGTCCTTTGGGGGCATTTATTACCTGCCCTAAAAGAAGTTTTGTAATAATGCCCGGGTCGGGCAGAGGCTAGGCCAGAGTGAGACCTGCCTACAGGCACTGCAGAGAAGAGATTGTCCTGACTAAACAACTGTATCCTGAGCGTGTCCCAGCTGTTAACTTCCCTAATAAACCCCGTTATGTGTGAGTTCTGTGCGGCCATTGCAAGGATCATTGAACCCCGCAGAAAAGTAGAGAGGGCTAAAAAGTAGCAATAACTGAAAAGGAGAGACTGCTGGGAAGACAGAGCAACACTCTTGCAGGATGGCCTCTTTTTCTATGACGGATCCTCCTGAAATCACCAGCTCAATGCTTTCCCCTGAGTTTCCGCCTCCCTTATTTTTTTGAATTGGTTTCTACCGTTTATTGTTTCTATCACATATCAGAAGATGAGGTTTGCTTCATATTTTCTCTAGTTCTCTCTTCGGTATCTTTTCTCTAAATTAGACCATCAAAGAGTCATGTGTTCAAGCCATAGAGGCCCTTAAGGATTCATCAGTAAGAAAATCTTCCCTTTCTGGCTGAAGAATTGAGAAAAGAAACAAAACAAGCCCATCACCTATGACAGCACCAGACTTCTTTCTACAAACTCTGTCGCTTTCAAACTGTATTTGCCTCACTTCCTAAAGTTGTTCAGAAACAGCCAGTTGAATAGAACAGAGACTGTTGTACACGAAATGTGACCCATGAAGTGATAGGCCCAGCCAAGGAGTACTTACGGGTAAGACAGATGGGGCTGAAGAATACACAGGTGAAGAGTGAATTAAATAAAAGTATCAAAATGTGTTGATTTCTAAATATTTGGCACATATTAACTACTTTAATCTTTATCAGGCTCTATAATTAATAAGACAGAAAGAGAGGGGAGAAGAGATGGTGTCCAGTCTGCTCTGACTCATGTTGTTGGTGGTGGTGGTGGGTGGTCCAGATCAACAGCAAGATTATGCCCAACAGAACAAAACACTATCCACTACCTGGTCCTGAGCCATTTTCACAAGTGTTCCTATGCCTGAGCCCATTGATGCAGACACACTGTCCATCCATCTCCCTAAGGGCTGCGATAGGTAGATTTATTATGCCAACCTGGACAATAAACACATGTGGGATTAATAAGGTTGCAGCTGGGGGAGGGAGATGAGCCAGTCAGGGTGAAGTGTAGCAACGATGAAACATACAACTTTCCTCTAGTTCATAAATACTTCCCTCCCCACCCCCCACCCCACCCCACTCTCATGATCCCAATTCTACCTTACAAATCTGGCTAGACCAGAGGATGTACATTGGTACAGATAGGAACTAGAAAAAGAGAATCCAGGACAGATGACCCCTTCAGGACGAATGGTGAGAGTGGCAATATCAGGAAGGTAGAGGGAGGGTGGGGTGAAAAGGGGGAACTGATGACAAGGATCTACATATAACCTCTTCCCTGGCGGATGGACAACAGAAAAGTGAGTTAAGGGAGACGTCGGGCAATGTAAGATATGACAAAATAATAATAATTTATAAATTATCAAGGGTTCATGAAAGAAGGGGAGCAGGGAGGGAGGGGGAAATGAGGAGGTGATACTAAGGGCTCAAGCAGAAAACAAATGTTTTGAGAATAATGATGGCAACAAATATTCAAGTGTGCTTGACACAATGGATGGGTGTATGGATTGTGATAATAATTGTACGAGCCCCGCAATAAAATGATTTTTAAAAAGGAATTTTACGAGTCCCCAGTAAAATGACTCAATGGTTCTGCAAACCTCGCCTTTCTTTGATGATTGGACCAGTGTGTGGCTACCTTAGCTGGTTCTCTGCCTCAACTTGCAAGCTACACTACCTGTGGAACACCCAACCCACGGACCATGTCACTATAGTTTGAGGTTCCTTCAACACCTGTTCACCACACTGTTGGTTTATACATCACTTGAGCTGGGGACTGTCAGACCCTGTCATCTGGATAACTGTTGGTGACTTGCCCTGCTGTTTGCTGCCTGTGGTCAGATTTCCTGCATTGCTGTACAGAAGACTCAGCTGTCTGCTTCATTGACTTGTACTCAGCAGCTCTTGTGAGTTGAAGGACTGCCAGTGTACTATCTCACGGAAGTGAGTTGAACTGAGCCATTTGTACTGTCTGCGCATTAATTAGCTGTTTATTTTCTTATGTTTATCTATCTCTGTATATAATCATAAGTGTCCTGGTTTTGTTTCTCTAGAAAACCCTGTCTACCATAGGGCCTTCCTCTCGTTCATTGTGACTCTATTTAAGCAAGCATGAGGTCCTTCCCCAGGGACTAGGCTATCCTGAAAACATGTCCAAAATACATAACAAAATCGTATCAGTCTTGCCTCCAAGGAGCATTCTGCCTGTAATTCTTCAAAGATAGATGGGCTTGTCCTCTCAGCAGTCCATGGTACTTCCATGTTCTTCTCCAGCACCACAATTCAAATGCATGCATTCTGCTATGGTCTTCCTTACTCAATATCCAACTTTCACACACATATTATGTGATTGAAAATACCATGGCTTGGGTCTGGAGCACATTATTCTTCAGGGAAACATGCTTGCTTTGTAATATTCTAAAGAAGTCTGATGCAGAAGATTTACCTAATGCAATACGTCTTTTGAGTCCTTGACTGCTACCTCCATGAGATTTTTCTGTGGATCCAAGGAAGACAAAATCCTTGACATCAACCTTTTTTTGAAGTATCATGATTTTTACCTATTGGAACAGTTGTGAGGATTTTGGTTTTCTTGACATTAAGGTGCAATCCACATGGAAGGCTGCAAACCTTGATCTCCACCAGCAAATGCTTCAAGTCCACTTCACTGTCAGCAAGCAAGGTTGTGTCATCTGCATACCTCTGGTTGTTAGTAAACTTTCCTCCAATCCTGATGGCACATTCTTCTTAATATAATCCACTTTCTCTGATACAACCCTCACAGCTTTGCTAATTTTAAACCATGTAGCAGTCCCTTGTCTTGTTCGCAGTACTACCTCTTGATCCATGTACAAGTTCCAATGAGTAAAATGAAGTGTTCTGGAATCCCCTTTCATGTCAAGATTATCCATAGTTTGTTATGATCCACACAGTGGAATGCATTGGCACAATCAATAAAACACAAGTAAACATGTTTCTGGTATTCTCTACTTTCAGCCAAGATCCATCTGATATCAACAATGAGATCCTTTGCTCGACGTCCTCTTAATCCAGCCTGAACCTCTGGCATCTCCGTGTCAAGGTACTGCTGCAATCCTTGTTGGATAATCTTCAGCTAAATTTTACTTGCATGTGATAGCAATGATATTGTTCCATAATTTGAACACTCTGTTGGGTCACCTTTCTTTGGAATGGCACAAACACGGATCTCTTCCAGTCAGTTGACCAAGTAGCTGTTTTCCAAATTTTCTGGCATAGACCATTGAGTGCTTCCAGTGCTTCATTACCTTGTTGAAACATTTCAGTTGGTATTCCATCAATTCCTGAGCCTCTGTTTCAGGTGAAAGCTTTCAGTGCAACTTGACTTGTTCCTTCAGCATCACTGGTTCTTGTTCATATGCTACCTCCTGAAATGGTGGTCTGTCAACTCGCTCTATTTGGTACAGTTAATCTGTGTATTCTTTCCATCCTCTCTTGATGCTTCATGCTTCATTCAATCTGTTACCCATAGAATCATTCACTATCACAACTTGATTTTTCCTTGAGTTCTTTCCATTTAAGACATGCTGAACACGTTCTTCCCTTTTGTTTTCCTAATCCTAGGGTTTTGCACATTTCATTATATTTGGCTTTGTCTTCTCAAGCTTCCCTTTGAAATTTTCTATTCAGCTCTTTGACGGACTGATAGTGACTTTCTTCAACAGAATGAAATGTTGGCTGGTCCTTCATCATCCTCATAAGTATCAGCAAGTTTGAGCCCATCATTCTTCCTATTGTGCCAATCAATCACACCCAGGCCTCCTCAGCCTTGCTAGTCTCCAGCTTCACAAAATATAATGTTCTCCTTCACAAACTGATGCTTACTCATGATAGCAGAGTGGTTACACATTGAGCTGTTAACCTCAAGGTCAACAGTTCAAAACTACCAGTTGTTCAGTGAGAGAAAGAGGTACAGACTCAAAAACCCACAGAGACAATTGTACTCTGTATCTGTCGGCATCAACTTAAGGGTAGTGAGTTCGGTATTTATGTTTTTTCATGATATTTTCAAAGGAAACAAGTCAAACAATATCCTGTTGTGATCCATAAAGGTTTTCATTGGCTGGGTTTTTTAGAACTAGATGTACAATGCTTTCTTTCTAGTGTGTCTTAACCTGGAAGTTCCACTGAAACTTGTCTATCACATTTGAAACACGGGTGACATAACGTCTAGAATCCCAGCAAGAGTCAAGCCACCGCTGTCTGGAAAACTGAGAGATGAGAGAGAGAACAATCCATGAGGAAGGTATATTGTTTTTCCTATTAGATGGATGAGAAATCCAAGACACATAGTGTGCTTTGATCAACGTCACACAACCAATAAGTGGCAAAGCCAGAATACAAGCTCTAGAGCCTGTGCATATAAACATTGATTGTATCATTCTGTCTCTTGGTTGATGCTTCTCCCCATAGACCATTGTCCCCAAGAGGACAGGGGCACTACCTCATTCACTACTCTATCCTAAGAATCCAGCAGTACACTCAAAACAGATAGACTATTGGCCTGAATTAACTGAAAGAGTCCTTTATCTTGTAGCCAGCAGGAAGCTGCCATCTTCTGCTTATTCACTGGGTGATCCGGGAACAATGACTTTTTCGGAAATAACTTATGAGCTCCCTTGTATGCTTCCCCTGAAATATTTGTAATAAATTCTAACCTCTATGCCTGTGCTTATAATCCCATGTTATAATACATTGCCTTTGTTATGATAATGAGCCGGGATTCATGTGGATTATATCTTCAGTCTATCTCTTTGGTCAGATCACGGAAATTAAACAAGTGAGCAGAAGAGAGAGGCAGAGAAGATAGATGTTGTGTTAGGTTAGGTTGGGCTAGGTTGTCTTCAGAAACAAACCAATGACACTCATCTATGTACAAGAAAGAACTTTCTCTCAAGAAGCAACTTTCCATAAAGAAGGCACTCGGGCCAGTCCAACTCAAATCCATAAGACAATGTTCGTGGGGCCCTCTTTAGACTCATGCAGCCGCAGACTGAGATGCTGCAAAGTAAAGCAGGAGGCAGAGAGTTCACAGTGCAAAGTCACTGTGGATTCAAGGTCGATGGAAGAATGGCAGGGTGTTGAGAGGTTTCAGAGTCCAGTAATGTGGGATACAAAAATGTTTATCCCCAGATTTTCCCCCCTATTTATTTTATGCCCAATCTAGAACACTGCTTGCAACACATGGTAAATGACTGTGGCACACTTGGAAGCAAGCTGCTTAGACGTTATCTCCCTGAAGGTATCCAGAGCCATCCAGAGCAATCAGACTATTGTCTGTCCCACCACAGGTGGGGCTCACTCCCTGCTGATAAGGGTAGTAGATTGCTTTCCTGAAGGAGAGCTCAGAATAAGTCAAGCCAGCTCAAGGACCAAGGTTAGGCTGCCATCTTGAATCTAGGATCCACCCATCTTGTCACATGTGTACGCCTAATCCCTCCTCTTCCTATTGTGTGTACCTCCCTAGATCATCCCCGTCCATTGCTGTATTGTCTATGATACAAGTCCTTCCTGCGATGTATGTGGTGACCTGTAATGAGAGGGGCTTGTGTGCCCCTAAGTATATATAAGCCTTGGTTAGAAATATACTCTCTCCTCCCTCCTCCACATGGACCACCAAGAGGGGCTGAGGTGAGCAAGCTACCATAAAATGTGTCTGACTCATTTATTTTATTGTCTCTCCTACATTCCCTATCTTCTATGACGTTACTATGATCTCTATATATTATTGCCATACAATTGCTCCTACGGCCCCCCACCCCGATACTGTTAGAGGCTGGTTACTCTAACACAGGAACCCACATGGGCCACCCCTGGAGGCAGACACAGATTCCCAGTGAAGTCCCAACAATGAGAAAGACCAAGTAGCAGAGAGAGAGAGAGAGAGAGAGATGTTCCCAGATTCTTCCTTACAAAAAGGCCACCCAGTACCCCCAAGAGCCATCAACCTGAATGTCAGGTTGAACACCGGGCCTCTACAAGAGGGTCTAGTTGACATAGTATCTAACTACCACAGAGACTAAGAACATGTAGATCTCCAACAAATCAGGAACCAGAACCTGAAGGGACAAGAACCTTCCCCCAAGCCCACAGAGAAAGACTCATTTCTCCCAAAGATAGTCCTGGCCTCCTGAACTGAACTGTGAGAGAATAAATTTCTGCTTGTTAAAAGCTAACCTCTTGTGGTATTTCTGGTATAGGATCCCTAGAGAGTGAAGACAGGATTTAGTAACAGAGGAGTGAATTGTACATGCAGACATTGTGAATGGATGTATGCTGCCACCACAAATAAATAAATAAATAAATGTGAGTTTGGTGACCAGTTGACTGGATACAGTCCATTATTTCACACTGCTCTTCTAGACATAGTCTAAGGAGCCCTAGTGGCATAGTGGATAATGCATTGGGCTGCTAACCAAAGAGTCAGAAGTGAACCCACTGGCCATTCCATGGGAGGAAGTTGAGACTTTCCGCTCCCATGAAGATGTACAGCCGTAGAAACCCAAGGGAGCCATTTTACTCGGTCCTACAGGGTCCCTCTGGGTCAAAATTATAGTCTTTGTAACTCTTACCAAGTGACTGTTTATTCCTCACAGGTCTTGGTAAGGGAAGGTAGAGGAAGATACTGATAGATTATGTGATTCAATTGTGATTGCTAACAAGGTTAATTCTCCTTGCTGTGGCAATTAGGTATAAAATAAGCTAGCTGTGAAGCAGGGATAAAGGAATCCTGCTACCATCAAGAAAAAAGGACCAGGAGTTGACCATGCTCTTTGGACCCCAAGATCCTTCCACACTGAACCTCCTCTTTGATCCAGGAGGCAGCTAGGACACCAGGGGAGCAGTATCAATATGGAAGAGGAGCAACTGCCCCCGAACCAAGAACCAGAGCATGAGACAGTGGTGCACTTCCCAGATCATGGAACAAGTAAAACTGAGTGACTTCAGGCGGGAGGATGGCTCATGTAGTGGAGTGCCTCAGGGCACTTAGGGGGGCTAGGCTTGATGGTAGGCGTCCTGGTGGTATTATGGGTTACGCGTAATGCGTTATAGCCTTGGAAATTCACAGGACCGATACTGTTCTGTCTATAGGGTTGCTATGAGTCATAATTGACTCAGTGGTAGGAAGTTTTTTTAATAAAGGCTTGTTGATCCACAGAGCCGTAGCTGAGTGTCTTTGGGCTGAAGATTATGGCACACCGGTGTGTCCTTTGGGCTCTTACAAACAGTCCTAAAAGAGCTCTGGAACATTGCCCAAGCAGAAGAGAGGCCAGGACAAGTAGCTGAGTGTCCCGGCCCGCGGGACGTTCACCGTACGTCCTGGGGGAGAGAGTGGGAATTGGGGGGTACAAGAGGCACGGAGAATGAGGACAAGACAATATCCTGATCAAGTCCTGTTTTAATGAACAAAGAGTCACAGCTTATAAGGGCCAGCCAAGGGGGCAGCCTCAGCCGCACATGCAGATTAGGCTACCTTGGCAACAGGCCAATCAGGGAGTTCAGGGGAGCGTGCCCTGCCCATGAGTCAGTAAGGGCTTACAGTCTTCAATTAGGTACGCAGAGGAGTGGCATGTACATGCAAATCAAGCATAGGGGAAGACGATCTTTTGCCCAATCAAGGGGATGCAGGACACGGGTGCTTATCTAAAGAGCATTAACCCTTGTTTGCTCAAGCTTTACAGCTGCAGTGCTCTGTCATGTAGGCTGGGGTAGAAGAATGCCCAGAGCTCAGGCTAATAAATTCCAAGTAATGGCCAGGCCTCACGGCTCCAGGCAAGTCCTAATAAATTCCAAGCAACGGCCGGGCCTCATGGCTCCGGACAGCTGAGGGCCAGAGAGACCTGCCTATGAACATGGTAGTGAAGAACCCATCCTGACTGAATAGCCGTGTCCTGAGCTTGTCTGCTGAATTGTAACTTGTTAACTTCCCTGATGAACCTCCTAATCCTGAGTATGGTCTGTGAGATCTGTGTGGCCATTGAAATGAATTTTTTTAGCCCAGCAGAAAGTAGAGAGTGTCATGGGAAGGATGGTTGATGTCAGAAATGATAAGGGAGGGTGATGGGTGGAGGCTTGTCTGACCTCATGGAAATCAGCCTTGAGCTGCTGCTGTCAATCACCCTCCCTCCCTGTGAAGTGGAAAGAGGTCGACATGGTTCCCAGGCCACTTCCACCCCCAAGAGACAGAGACACTCATGGCAGTCTCAGAGTTTACCTGGTTTTCATGGGGGAGGATCAGTGGACACAGAGATGCAAGGTCTTATTCTGCCAACAGCTCTGTCTGTGACCTTGGACAAGTCCCTCAGCCTCTCTGGGTCCCAGTGTCCTCTTCCATAAAGTAAGGGGTTTGGATTAAATGATCTGTAGACCTCAGTCCAGCAGCTTTAAATAACAATCACCCTGTATGACTGGAAAGCAAATACCTTTCAGCCCATCTGGCTCTGGATGGGGGACCCAGCACCGGGCTCTCTGAGACAGCTCTCGGTTGAAATGGAAGCTTTGGGGAGGTTTCTGTTCACTGTGACAAGAACTCACATTCCTGAGGTGTGTTTCTTACCACAGCCTCATTCCATGTAGATTCTCAGGTCATCTACTCAAAAGCTCTACTCAACAGCCAATGTCCAACCTTCACTTGAGGAGGAGGAAGTGCTTCCAGAGAGTATATGGGGACCACGGCACATGGCTGTGTCCTGGGATGAATGAGAAATCTAGAAGAAGATGCTTATGGGTGAGCAGTGACCTCGGGCTGGCATCTTTGCAATCCAGAGCATTTTATCTTATGATCATAAGCAGCCCAGATGTCACATCCATGGTCAAGGCAGGACGAAGAGGGGACTGGACGCATATTGGTCTCCTGGAACAAAGGTCTTCTTCCTCAGGGAAGCAAAGACTTTTGCAGGAATGCTCCCAGCATCCTTCTTTTTGCCTTTCATTGGCTAGCATCGCATTGCATGGCCTGGCTTAACTGCAAGGCATTCTGGGAAAGTGTTTTTGCCTGCCTCTGTAGTGGTGGTGGTGGTATTATTGGCTATCACAAATGCTTAACACTCACTGCTAACCAAAATGTTGGTGGTTTCAATCCACCTGGAATTGTCTGGGCAGAAATACCAGGTGGTCTACTCCCCAAAAAATCAGGCTCCAAAATCCCTCCACCGCACAGTTCTGCTCTGATATTGATTAGCGTCAATTTGACGGCAATTGTTTTTGGTTTGGGAGAGTGTGGGATCACAGTAAAGGAGGAGATTGCCAAACTGTGTGTCAACAGTTAAAGGGCTTCCTTAAAACTAACAGGCACCAAAGCTGAGACTCACATTCAGGTCTCGACTGGAAGCGCATCCTATTAAGAATTCTTCTCCTGCAGTTAGGTTCTCATTAACGGGAGACAGTGTTGTGATCGCATTGGTAGCGCAGACTAGATTCCATTGCTCTAGGTTAAAATCTTCTATGTTTCATGACCTTAAGGAAACTTGCTCAACTGCCTTCTATGAAAGGAGTAACTGAAGATTCAACAAACTTTAACTGATTCTTCCTATTTGTCTGGCACCACGGTCATACATGTATAGACCAGTCCCTGGAAAAGGACATCATTTTTGGTAAAATAGAAAGATAGCAAATAAGAGGAAGGCCCTCAAGGAGATGGACAGACACCGTGTCTGCAAGAATGGGCTCTAACAGAACAAGAACTGTCCGGATGATGCAGGACCAAATGGTGCTTTGTTCTACTGTACTTAGACCTGACTAGGAGTCAGAAGTGAGTTGACCACACTGAAAACAACAATTGTTGAGGCTGGCAGCAGCCATAATAAAGCAAACAAACCCACTGCTACCAAGTCAATCTCAACTCAAAGTGACCCAATATAGGGTTTCCAAGACTTCAAACTTTTATGGAAGCAGACAGCTTCATCTTTCTCCTGAGGAACATCTGGTAAGTATGAACTGGTGATCTAGCAGTTAAAAGCCCAATACCTAAACCACAACCTCACTATGGCTCCTTCCTAACATTAGAATTATCTATGTAATGGTGTTATTTTTGAGGATCTGATCAAACAGTAGGTTTATTGTGCCAACCTGGCCCATAGGAACATGTGGGATTAATCAGGTCACAGTTTGATTGGTGGGCAAAGAGACAAATGGATCAACAAGGCCTGCCCCTCTCTCTCTCTTGCTCTCTGGTCATTGGACCAGCATGTGGCTGCTTTAGAAAGCTCTCTGCCTCAACTTGTGAGATACACTACCTGTGGGACAGCCAACACATGGATCATGTCACTAGAGTTTGAGGTTCCTTCTATACCTGCTTCTCCATGATGCTGGTGTGTACATTGCTAGAGCTTGAGGTTGTTGGATCCTGTCATCTTGCATTGCTTCAGTTCATATCCCATCTGGGCCTGCTTTGCTAAGTTCCTGAGCTGCTGACTATTGATGACCCACCGTGCTGTTTGCTGTCTGTGGGCTGATTCTGTCTGTATTGCCCGAGGGAAGACTCGGCTGCCTGCTTCCTGGACCTGGCAGCCCTTGTGAGTTGAAGGACTTCCAATATATTAACTGTTCCACAGAAGTGAGTTGAACTGAGCCCTCTGTGCTGTTGTGTGGACTATTTAGCTGTTATATTCCTTCATGCTATATAACATGATAGATAGATATAATTACAAGTGTCCTCATTTTGTTTCTCTAGAGAACCCTGTCTAACACACAACCCATATAAATAAAGTACCAAAACTATATATAGTGTCCCACACAAAGAAAGGGTCTTAATTTATTTAGTTTTCTATAATACAATACCACAAATCAGTGGATTTAAAGAATAGTAATGTGCCTCAGAATTTTAAAGTCTCAAAGACCAGATTAAGATGTCAACTCTAGATGAGGCCCTTCCTTGGCAGTAGAACTGGGAGTTCTTTCGCATTCCTGGGCATAACTTTTCATATCTGTTTTCTCTTTTTACAAGACTCCACTTAGACGGGATTAGATTTAGAACCCACTCTACTCTGGTTTACCCTCTTTATCATAATAAAATACAACTATTTCCAGGTACAGGGTGTGGTAGTTATGTAATCATTTGTCAATTTGAGAGGATTTAGAGTGAAGAGGTGGAGTCTAGCCTGTCAATCAGGTCATAGCCAATGAGTCCTCTGTGTGGGCATGGCCTTCTCCTGAGGATTCTGGGAACTCTGGTATTCCTCCTTAGATGCAGGAGACACACTCTCTCTCTGTTCCCTGCGGGACATCCCTGTTGAGAACACACAGGGAACTAAGCTAGTTCCCTGAGCTGGAGGATCCACACGGAGACCCCTGCCAGTGCTGAGATGCTGACAACACTATTGGTTCCACAGAACTTCCCACCCACTGGCCTGAGATCTTCCTGCATTCGGCATCATCGCATGTGTTTCATGAGTGTGAAGAGGACTTTATAGATTGGTATTGGACATATGTGCTAATATTGGACATATGGACTTGATCTGGACTGGACTGAGAGGTTTTCTTAATGTACAATTACTTTTTATATAAAGCTCTTTCTTATACACATATATGTGTCAATGAATTTGTTTCTCTAGTCCAACCACACTAACACACAGGGTTCAGGAGTTCAACATATGTTTGGGGGTACACAGTCAATCTATATAATTAGCAATCCAAAATATTATCACTACCATTCAAAGCAATGATTACTAGCTGCTATTCCTCTCCAGCACTTCCTGGACTTCAGGAGACTGTCACTTGTACATACCTAGATGATGGATGAGGGCCAGCCGTGGTCACTGTTCATGGCAGCCACAGAACCACACGGCATGAGATATAGCCTAGAAGGTACCTAGTGAGACATATGTTCGTGGTCTTAGAAGCCTGAAGTAGAAAGAAAATGTTTTGGAAATGTTGATGGCAACATATGTACAAATGTGTTTAATAGCATTGAATGAGGGATTGTTATAAGATTTGTAAGAGCCCCCCCCAATAAAATGATTAAAAAAATAAATAGATAGATCAATAAAAACCAAACCCACTGCCATTGAGTTGATTCTGACTCACAGGGAAACTACAGGACCAAGTAGCACTGCTCTGGAGGGTGTCCGAGGCTGTACACCATCACAGGAGCAAGCTTCCTTCTCAATGAAGCTGGTGGATTCGAACCTTGACCTTTGGGTTAGCAGTTCAGTGTCGAACCATTACTCAATATTAGAATGCTGTGAAAAGATACAGTTTGTTCCTACCTTCAAGGAACTTACAATCTGTGCCCTCTCTAATCCCCACGGACCCTCTGATGACCACCATGGTTTATTCTGTCCGGAGTCTTGAGGCCCGGCCATTACTTGGAATTTATTAGGACTTGCCTAGAGCCGTGAGGCCTGGCCATTACTTGGAATTTATTAGCCTGAGCTCTGGGCATTCTTCTACCCCAGCCTACATGACAGAGCACTGCAGCTGTAAAGCTTGTGAAAACAAGGGGTGATGCTCTTTAGATAAGCACCCGTGTCCTGCATCCCCTTGATTGGGCAAAAGATCGTCTTCCCCTATGCTTGATTTGCGTGTACATGCCACTCCTCTGCGTACCTAATTGAAGACTGTAAGCCCTTACTGACTCATGGGCAGGGCACGCTTCCCTGAACTCCCTGATTGGCCTGTTGCCAAGGTAGCCTAATCTGCATGTGCAGCTGAGGCTCCCCCCCCCTCCCTTGGCTGGCCATTATAAGCTGTGACTCTTTGTTCATTAAAACAGGACTTGATCAGGATATTGTCTTGTCCTCATTCTCCATGCCTCTTGTACCCCTCCAATTCCCACTCTCTCCTCCAGGATCCACGGTGAATGTCCCACGGGACAGGACAATTCTATCTCTTCGCTCCTCTGACCCCCACTTACTGACCTCATGTCGGTGACTTCATCCAGTCTAGGGAGTTTACTGTCCCAGCAATTCCCACATGTGGCTTTCCCATGTATCCTGCTAATCATGTTTGATGATGATGATAGATTATTGCTAGTGGTTAAGCTTTTGGGCTTTGATCTGCTGGAGAAAGCCTTGGCTTTCTACTTCGGTGAACTGAATTCCCAGAAACCCACAGGGGTCACTGTGAGTCAGTATGGACTCGATGGCAGCTAGCTACGGTGGTCAAGACACACTAGCACTATCCCCAGTGCTTTGCATGTGGCCGCTCATCACCAGAAAGCTACTCTCAGTGGAGTAGAGTCCGAGTCATGGTGACTGCAGGTGTGTCTGGGTAGAACAGGGCTCTCTCGGGCTTGCAAAGGTCGTGGCTGAACTGTATGAGCATGGGAACCAGGAATGGGGACACCAAAGGGACAGGGACGCAGTTGGCCACAGCACGGGGTCTGAAGCACGAGGGAGCTGTTGTCTGTGGGAAGACAAAATAGGGAGAATCTACAAAAGGAAGAAGTGCGTGCAGCGTGGCGTCAGCTTCAAGTGAATCGTTCTAGGAGAAAGGATGAGTCGAAAAGGATGGGTGGGGGTGGGGGTATGGGAGAAAAGTGTGCATTCCCCATCTCCTTGGTAAGTAGTAACACCACAGTTGACTAATTCTGGTGAAGCAGGCGGTTTTTATCTTTCTCGGGAAGCTTGGAAACACTTAAAAACCACCTTGCATTAAGAGCCTCTGAGGCTTGCCCTATTTGAATTAGAAAAATGTCTGGGGTCCCCAGCCTGTGAAATCCCAAAGGCAGTCTCCTTCTACTTCCCGGCTCCTCTCTTCGTCTCTGTAATGTGAACTACAATCATCAAACAACGCTTGGTATTTATCCAGAGAGTTCTTTTCAGTTTTCCCCCTGCCTCTGCCAGGGAGCTCAGAGCTATTAATAGAGCTGATGGCAGTCATTCAAAAGGTTGTGGTTTGCTTTTTTATTTTTATTTGAATCACAACATTAGGCCTGGTGCCAAAGTTAAGAACAATCCGACATAATGCCAAAGAACTCTGGGAATCAGAGCAGTTCAGCTGAAACCCCTTTGTAATGTCGGTTGAAGGAAAATGAAAAACCAAAAAGCCAAACATCAGATCCAGGGATATCGAGTTGATTCTGACTCACGGTGACCGCGTGCGTTACAGACTCCAAGTGCCCCTACAGGGTTCGCTTAGGCTCTGGTCTTTGGGGAAGAAGAGCTCTAGGCCTTTCTTTCACGACACTGATTCAAATGAATGAGCTCTAGGTTTATAACGACCAGCCCCCTCAAAACAAAAACTAAACAAAACCTCACTGGCATGGAGTCGATGCTGACTCCTACGGCTCTCTAGCACAGCATGCTCCTGGGAGTTTCTCAGACTGCGACTCTCTTCGGGAGGAGGAAAGCCACGTGTTTCTCCCAAGGAGCCACTGGTGGTTTCAGGAGCTGACCTGTAGGACCACAGCCCAACGTGTAACCACTGAGCCACCAGGGCTTCACTGTAGCTACCCACGGACCTTAAACAGAGTCCCTCGGGGCCTATGAACCAGAACTATACGTTTGCTTTCTAGCACCTACTACAGATGCAGCGGCGATGTGCTTCTTTGGGTAATAACTCTTGGTTCAAAGTCTCAATTCTAAGCTTGATGGAAGGTAGACAGACCCTTTCCCTCTGGTTTCAGGGGATTTCTCAGTACCTGGCAAATAGTTCTTGGCCACGAAGTAGTTGTTATATGAATGCACGAGTAAATCCACAGTCCAAAGAGGGATCTGAGTTTTCGTTTGCATTAATTCGCTCTCACTTGGCGGGGCACGTGATCAGTAGGCCATTACAGGAAGGCCGGACGGTGCTTATTCGTGATTCGGTGGCTCAGGAAGGTGGCATGCTAGGTCCCTGGAAATGTGGGCCCAACCAGCATAAGGAAGAAGCAAGGGCACCTCAGGGCAGTGTCTGGGGAAATTTGCCTGGATGAATAGCTTGACTCCAGGAAGGGCAGTGGGATGTGTAGACATAGGGTCTGAGGGTTCCACCCATCTTAGACCCACTCTGGGCAGTGGGGCTTATGGAGCAGCCAAATGGATGGGCAGAGAAGAGCCCGGGCAACGGAATGCTGAGCTGGTTTTGTGAGACCACCAGGACCTTGGTGCATGTTAGTGGAGAGTAGGCTGATGGGGTCATGGCCAACTGACTCCGTTAGTAGTCTGGGCATGGAGGGGGCAAATCTAATACCAAAATGGAGGTGACCCGCAGACATAAGAATGATGTGATCCTATAAAGGAATTGGAGTTAAGCAAGGCTCAGATTTTCAGAGGCATTGGGATTAAGGGAATAAAGACAAGTCACCCAAGCTGGGCCTTCCATCCCCATAGAGCATGCAGTCCAGCTGCAGTGTGGTCTGACAAGAGGACACTGTGGGCTGGGAAACACGAGGACTCATGATGTTACTCTTGGTAGTCATAGCAACTAGATAGTTACGAATGGGTGTGAGGATAGTTACTGAATGGATGTATGCACAGGAAAGAGATGGAGACTATGTAGCTACTTCCTGTTGTACCTTGATTTGGGTCAACTTTCTGCGATGTAGAGGCTCCTTAATCTGTACAGACTGGAGACTTCATTCATGAGGGCGGAGAGGAGGTGCAGGCTGGTGTGGGAGGCAGACACAGGGGTTTCTTTACTTTTTAGGGGTTCATGCTCCCTGCTTATATCCATGATTGACGGTACAGTCCTGAGGGCGGGGCTTCCTCTATGTTTAGGACCCTGAGATAGCACTTTCTCGATCCTCTAGAATACAAGTAATAGTCATAACTTTGTGACAATATCAAGGCTGGGGCTCATCTGATGCGGGTTTGCTCTGCATCTTTGGTTAGAATCTGGGCAGCTTCGGGGAGAGATGGGCTTGTGTCCTTCTAGAATTGTGCTCTCGTAGCGTCCATGGGCCCTTTGCCTCCGGTCGGAGCTGAAGGATGGATTGTCACATGTCATCCTCAGGCACTGTCCGCCCCCCCTCCGCTGACACACTCCACAGTGCATGCAGGATATATGTGTGAGGCAGCAGCTTCCATCCGGTCTCCAGATGAGAACAGGGGTGCAGAGCAGGCTCTGAGCCTCCCCACTTCACGAGGAAACACGCTGCCCCAACGCCCTCCCTCTTGATGCACAGGGAGGGTCAAATGGCTTCTCTCACACAGGGCCCTCTCTCCCTGCCAGGCTGCTTTCCTAGGCCTCTGAGGGCCAGCCCGCTCCTCAGGGCGCTTATATCTTGTCCTCCACGGGAGGGCCTCCTTTGAGGCTGGTCTAGGTCGATTTCCTTTCAGCGATCTGAGTGGAAAGGAAGAGTAAGCTCAACTCATAGCTCAGAGGATGGCCGCGGGGAATACTTGATACGCTGCGAGCTTACACTAGGAGCTGGGGTTTCCGAGGAGGTAGGGGCAGGAGGTGGTCAGAAAAAACGCACCACAGAAGGGAGATGAAAACACAATCGTATCCTCTCATGGCTTCAAGGAGGTGCAAAGATGGGAACGTGACCGTTCAAGAAGTGTTTGTGGGATTTTATTCAACATCCCCCCCACACACACCTACATTTTATTTATTTATTTTAACTCATTTTACTGGGGCATAATCCACGTATCATACAATTCAATACTTTGATCAAGAGAATACCACCATCAATTTGAGAGCATTCTCTTCGTTGTTATCAGCTCCCCACCCCCTGCCCCCCAACCTCCTCTGCCATACCCCCAGTGACTGTCTCCAAACGTTTAATTTGCTCGCCCTCCACGAAAACATGTTCTGGCCAAAACACCCCTGGATAATTTGAGACATCTATCAGGAACAGCTGGAAGTGTGGACACGTGGTCTGAGAATAACAATGTGTATGCAATACCGGGGACTTTCAGCGGCCCCACTCTTCCCCACTAGAAGTACTATGTATCTGTAAACTCGATAGAAAACAACCCTGGTCTAGATGCTGTTTTTTAAATGGCACACACACACATCCATGAATACACATCAACAAACCCTATTATTATCCACAACAAATAAATGTACTAGGCAGACTTCTCATGAGAGGAAGTGGCATAAAACAAAGAAAACCTAATCATGCCTAGAATGTGTGGTTAGTAACAGCACAATGCTGGCCAAGCTTTGCTCTCTAATTTCTATATCAAAATCACTACAAGGCCTATGTATTAGGTATGGGACGTAGGCATAAACGGCATTTTACCAGCCTTTTTTTCACCGGCTGTATCAAAAAACAAAAATCTCAATGCCAGTCATTAGCAACCTATCCTACCCTGGAACCCAAGCCCAGCCTATGAGGCACAGAATCTCAGGGAGAAAAGGCCATTCACTGCTGTTTCCAACCTCATGCCCAAGGTCAGTGGGGCTACCTCTTACAGCAACTGAGATGACTTTAATTAAGGAAGTGTCCAATTTAGCAGTTGATGTCTTTCCTCAATAACCATTTTGGCTAACTTCTGCCCCATTTGAGGTTTCTGACAGCAAAACCAAGGATCCTAAAATCCTTAAGAGGACGGGCACCGGATTTGCCAAGATAAGCTATGACCAGAGCAGCAGCAGCACCAGAAAGATGTACACCAAAACCACAAGGAGACGCCATTGCATTTCCACGAGGGTGACTAAGGAGCCCTGGTGGCATAGAGGTTACGAGTTGGGCTGCTAACTGCAAGGTTGGCACTTCAAAACCAGCAGCCACTGCTCAGGAGGAAAGAAAAGAAATAGGCTTTCCACTTCTGTAACAAGTTACACTCTGGGAAACTTACAGGAGCTGTGTTCTACCCTGTCCAGTGAGTTTGGCTTGAGAATGGCTAAGATTTTTTTTCATCTTTAATTAAGAATGACAGAACAACAACTGCTGGTGTGGATGTGAGAAGACCAGGATCCTTATCCACTGCAGAATGGTATAGTCATTGTGGAAATCAGAATGGTGGTTCCTAAAAGAACTAAACAAAATTGAACTACCCTGTGGCCCAGCAATTCCGCTCCTGGACATACACCCAAATGACTTGAAAACAGAGCCACTCAGACAGACACTTTCAGGGTCAGCATTGGTCAGGCAGCACTGCTCACAACCACCACAAGGTGGACACCACCTAACCCACAGGGGAAGGGATGAACAAACGGGATACTTAATTGCAATGAAATACTACTCATCCACTAAAGAAAATAAAGTCTTGATATGTACTACCATGTGATTGGAATTTCAAGACAGTGTGTTGAATAAAATAAATTAGTCAAAAAAGTACAAATGCAACATGACATCATTTATATGAAAAGACAGATAGAGAGAAAGCAAAGATTTAGTGTTTGCCCATGGCGGGTGGGAAGGGGAAAGGTGAGGTAAACAGTGATGGAAAGTTCACAATGATGAAGAACAGTAAAACTGGGGGGGAGTTCCAGCTGGTTATTATAATTGTTGTCAATGCATTATGTATCTGCAACAGTTGAACTGGGAAAAGTTATGTATTTGATATGTTTACAACAAGAACAAAAGAGTAGATACTGTGACTATTTATGTCCAACCAAAAACCTCATGGGACTTAGGTCCTTGGTTGGCAAGTTTAGTCATGGTTCCACAGGACAGACCACGTAAGAGGAGTCAGAACATATTTGGTGCTACTATTCTAGTTCCTAGTTAATTGTGTAGTGCCTAGAGTTTTACAAGCTTGCAAGAGGCCATCGAAGGCATCGGAACTGATCTCTATGTCCCTGGACAGAAGACAGAGAGTCAGAAGGGTGACATGAAATGAGTGGCTAATTGCCTCCATGATCAACCGCCTTCTCTGCCACAATATGATAGTACCCAGCTACCACGAGTGAACATTTTGATCATAGATTTCATAGTAGACTCCTGATTCAATGGCTGGGGTAGGTGGTGGGGATATAGACCATGATTTTAAATTCTCCTATACTCCTGTGTGGTGAAGTGAAATTACTTACTGGTGGCTCTACCACCACGTGTTCGGGACCGTGTAAATAAGGTGCAGAGCACTTTAACTTTAGGGACCGGCCAGTTTCACCATCCTTTAGAGAAGAGACAAACCTTAAGAGCCACAGCAGGGAGATTCTATTGACTTCCAAGCAAGAAGAACCATTGGCTGTACCTGGTGAGGGAGAGATAGCAAGGCAGTAGAGGTGGTGACATAGCAACCACGAGACTGAGCAAAAGCATCCCACCACTGAGGCCAGTAGGTGGTCTTCCTGGTCCACAGAGGTAGAGGCCAATGGACCACATGACTGAGAAGCTAAGGATCAGAGCGGCCTTTGGCTGCTGGCTGAGAAGAGAAGCTGCTATAGACCAAAGACTATATTATTAAGGTTTTCTGATCATGACTTGTGGTAACCTGTTACATTCTCTAACAAACCCCCATAATCATGATTGTGTCCATGAGTTCTGAGCGGTCCTTGTAATGGATCATTGAACCCAATAGAGAAATAGAATGCCTTGGGAGGTAGAGTTGGTGTCTGGGGTGGGGTCAGATAGACTAAAAGAAGGATGGAGGGTGGAGGCATGCCTGACCTTGGCCTGGTCGCACTCAACCCTTGCTGACTGTAGAGTTGGAATATCCCCTCCACGGAAGCTGGAGGAGGTGAGACACAGCCCCCATGCCTCTTCCTCAACTTGAGATGCTCTGGAGCTAATGGGGCTAGAGCAACCCCTGAAATTAGTGTCCCGACGTCTTCTTTAAAATGTGAAAGCATCCCACAAAGGCTTCTCAAAACCAAACAATACCAGAAGGAAAACAAAATGACTCACTGCCACAAAGTCATTCCAGCTCAGTATGATGCTATTGGACAGAGTAGACCTGCCCCTGTGCATTTCTAAAACTTGTAACTCTTTATTGGAGAAGAAAGCCCATCTTTCTCCCTCAAAGCAGTTGGTGGTTTCAGACTGCTGACCTTCCTGATCACAGCCCAATGTGTAAGTACTAGGTCACCAGTAAAAAAAGGCTGCCTTGAGTACAATATTATTTTAAGATCTACAAAATCAAGGTGACAACCAAACCCACGGCCACTGAATCTATTCTAACTCATAGTGACCCTCTAGGGCATAACAGAACTGCTCCTTGGGGCTTGGGAAGCTGTAAATCATTACAAACTCAGAAATCCTCATCGTTCCCCTGGGGAGTTCCTGGTGGAGTGAAACCACTGGTCTTGTGGTTAGCAACCTGCTGTTTAATCCACTGTGTTAGACAGGGTCCTCTAGAGAAACAAAACCAGGCCACTTATGATTATAGATAGATGGTAGGTAGGTAGGTAGGTAGGTAGGTAGGTAGGTAGGTAGGTAGGTAGGTAGAGCACAAAGGAATATAACAGCTAATAAGTCCACACAGCAGAAGAGAGGACCCAATTCAACTCACTTCCGCAGAACAGTTAATAGACTGGAAGTCCTTCAACTCACTAGGGCTGCTGGGTCTTAGGTCAAGGAAGAAGGCAGCTGAGTCCTCTGGGGCAATGCAACAGTCTGACCGTAGGCAGCAAACTGCAGGGTAGGTCACCAAGAGTCAGCAGCTCAGGAGCTTAAGGAAGCCAGCCTGGGGGGATATTGAAATCAAGCAATGCAAGATGACAGATCCGCCAGCCTCAAGTTCAAGCAATGTATACTCCAGCAGCATGGTGAAGCAGGTCTAGAGGGATCCTCAAGCTCTAGCGATACAATCATGGGTGGCTGTCCCACAGGTAGTGTAGCACACAAGTTGAGGGAGAGAACTAACTAAAGCATTTGGCTAGTCCTATCACCAAAGGGCAAGAGAGAGAGGGGTGGGCCTTGCTGAGCCATTTATCTCTATGCCCTCCAATCAAACTGTGACCTGATTAATCCCACATGTTCCTATTGGCCAGGTTGGCACAATAAATCTATCTATCACACCCACTATGTCACCAAATTTTTAAAAAAAGTTAACTTACTATCATTGAGTTGATTTCTGACACTAACCCTTGATGGGAATAAAAAATCTTGTCTTTCTCCAAGTGGCTTTGAATGACTGACCTTCCCATTGGGTAGCCATATGCCAAGAAGTCTCCTTAAAGTGAAAAGGGGAGCTTGAAATATGAAAAAGGAAGCTAGGGACACCTTTATTTTACAGTAACAGGGGAGAAATCATTCAGAAAATGAGTGTATAACTTGAAGAACCTCATCAGCGTCAGTGAATTGCACTCTGACCTGCAGAAATTGTTGAATCTATGTATGTTTTGCTGTGTATATTCAAAATGTAACAGCAAGTGAAATTAAAAATTTAAAGAAAATAAAATTAGAAAGCTACTCAGTGACACTAGAAATGCCAGGCACTTAATAGGCTCGTGTGGCTACTGGCTATGGTATTGGACAGAGCAGATACAGGCCATTTCCAGCATCGTGGGATGTTCTGTTGGACAGTGTGCACTATAAAGTAGTCTAATGGTCTATAAGCTATCTCCTGCATTTCCAGGGACTTAGTGAAAACTATTCATGTACCCACAATGAGATTGCTCAGGTAAAGAAAGGCACCAGAGAGATTACTCTTGGTTGGAACTATACCAGGCCACTATGAGCACTCTGGTTATTCTTCCTGCTGCCAAAGATCACATGGGTGAGCCAGGGAATGGACTCTACCTTGGGTTCAGGTGAGTATGTGCAGTGGGGGAGACCATCATGTCCAGTCCAGGTTATTAGAATCTTATGATGGAAAGTAGGGAGGAATCGGGAATTACACAGACCAGATATATCTGGCCCAGAGAGAGAAGGGGGGTGGCAACAGGAGCCAGAGCCAGGTGTGGGAGGCAGGCGGGAAAGCAGACCTGGACCCAGCAGAACCTGATCCCTGTGATTAGGAAGCACTGCAGCTTCCTGGTGTGAATGTTGAAAGACCCTCTTCTTACGATTCTTGGGTTTGACTCGTAAAAGTAAAAAACATACACTCGCTATGACTTTATATATGCAGTTTACTAGGTGGGGATTGACTAATACTTCTCGGAAGCACCCAAAGTCCATTCTTCCCAAAGTCCTCGGGGGTACAATTGTGTGTCTACCACCTTTCTGCTAGTGTGTCCTACTCTGATGGCTTGCGTGTCGCTGCAGCACTGGAAGCTATACCACAGGTATTTGTAGTATCAACAGGGCTACCCGTGGTGAGCAGGTTTCAGGGGAGCTTCCAAACTAACACAGACTAGGAAGGAAGGCCTGGCGATCCGGTTCTGAAAATTAGCCCAGGAAAACTCTATTCATTCCAACAGAGTCTATCTACACCACAGTGGTGGGAGATGAGCTCCGCAGATAGGCAGGCACTCAAAAGACATGGTGGACAATAATGGACTTGAGCCTGTCAACCCACAGGAAGCTGGCAGCAGACTGGGCAGTTTTCTGTCCTGTGGTACATGGGATCCCCATCAGCAGATCCTGACTTAGTAGCTCTGAACAATCATACTTCAGAACAGATGAAGTCCCTGCTTTTAGATGGATCCTATTTTTTAAGAGAATTATATGAAGGTTCAGGGGGAAGTCAGCCTCACAACTGTATGGGCTAAATTTCGGCTTCCATGGCCAGGCATCATTTATCAGTGACAAGCATGCACACTCTCCATGATTCTTTCTTATTGTCTGTGTGACCTGGGGTGAGTTGCCAGAGTAGCCCTTACTTAGAATTCCTTACCCATCCTCTACGGTTTATGTTTTTAATATATAAATCATTTTGTTGAAGGCTTTATAGCTCTTATAACAATCCATATATCAATTGTATCAAGCATATTTGTACATATGTTGCCATCATCATTTTCCAAACATTTTCTTTCTACCTGAGCCCTTGGTATCAGCTCCTCTTTTTTCCCTCCCTCCCCTCCCTTCCCACCCTTGTGAACCTTTGATAAATTATATCTTATTATTATTTTCTTTTTTATATATTATTATTATTTCCATATCTTATACTGTCCATTGTCTCCCTTCATCTACGTTTCTGCTATTGGTCCCCCTGGTGAGAGGGGAGGGTTATACATCTATCATTTCGATCAGTTTCCTCTTTCTCCCCCTTCTCCCCTCACCTCTTCCCTACCCTCATGGTATCGCTATGCCCATTACTGGTTCTGGGGGGATTATCTGTCGTGTATTCCATGTGTTGAGAGCTCTTATCTGTAGTGTACATGCTCTGGTCTAGCCAGATTTGTAAGGTAGAACTGGGGTCATGATAGTGGCAGGGAGGAAGCATTAAAGAACTAGAGGAATGTTTCGTTGGTGCTATACCGCATCCTGACTAACTTGTCCCTTCCTATTTTGACCATTCTGCAATGGGATGTCCATTTGTCTACAGATGGGCTTTGGGTCTCCATTTCAGCCCTCACATTTGCATCAATATGATTGTTATTTTGGGTCTTCTGATGCCTGATACCTGATTCTGTCTATACCTCCTGATTACACAGGCTGATGTGCTTCTTCCACATGGGCTTTGTTGCTTCCCAGATAGAGCGCTACTTGTTTATCTTCAAGCCTCAATGTTTAATTGAGTTGTGGCAGTTACATAATCTGTTGTCAATTGGAGACTTATGAGTGAAGGGGTGGAGTTTAGCCTGTCAATCAGGTTGATGACCTCATTTGGAGGCGCTAAGGAGATAAATAGCTCACTGGAAGCAGGACATAAGCTCACACCCTGAGAGACATTACAGCTGACACATGAAGCTAGGCTAGTGCCCTGAGCTGGAGGAGCCACATGGAGACCCCTGCCAGCACTGAGATACTTTCAAAGCCACTGGATCCACAAGATTTCCCACCCACTGGCCTGTGATCTTCCTGCATTTGGCATCATTGCATGTGTTTCGTGGATCTGAAGAGGACTTTATAGATTGGTGTCAGACATATAGATTAATATAAGACTTATGGACTTGATGGGGAGTGTACTGGGGGTGTTTTCTCAATATTCAATTGCTCTTGTATGAAATGCTCTTCTTATACACATGAGTGTCTATGAATTTGTTTCTCTAGTCTCCCCAGACTAATGCAGTAATTGTAACCCCAAAGGAGTAGGAGGCAATATGTCAAAGAATGAATGTGACAGTATACCAGTAAAACTTCATTTGTAAATGTAGGCATTGGTACTGATGCAGTCCATGAATAATTGCCAACTCCTACATCAAATGCAAAGTCACAAACTAGAATCAGTACAGGCTTTGGAATCAGATAGGTTTGGTCTCCAATCCTGGCTCCAGCACTGGTTTGGGATGGTTTTGTTCACATCTGTAATACTGGTTCCTTAGCAATGAAATGAGGATCTTGATCCTAACTTTGGAGGGGCACTGTAAGATTACAAATCCATGTAAAATGTCTTGGTGTAGTTGGCACTCAATTGTGGTCCCTAATGTTGGAGGTGTAGTCATTATGAATTAGGCTGCTAACTGCAAGATCAGCAGTTCGAAAGCACCTGCTGCTTCATGGGAGAAAGATGAGGCTTCCCACTCCTATATAGAGCTACAGTCTCAGAAACCCATGGGCACAGTTCTACCCTGTCCAGTAGGGTCACTATGAATCAGCAGTGACTTGATGGCAGTGAGTGAGACTGTCGGTTCTTTTTATCGGTGCGTTTGAAGGTGAGGTTGATTCAGAGACCAGATGAGCACATCTTCGTCACACCTCAAGTTTCTCCACCTTGAGTAGGCACTATCCGACTCTTCACGCTTTATAAGAAAGACCTGTCACTGCCCACATGTCAGTGTATCTTGATCCCAGAAATAAAACAAATGCCAAGGGGAATGCTGAACAGGTTGAATATTGGACCGTGCATGATGTTGGTAATAGTGGCATGAATGTACCCCAGCACAAAGAGCTGCTCTCAAGAACAAGGAAAAAGGGCAGCAGATGAAGGTGGAATGTCCAAAGGAGGGGAACGAAGGGCTATACCCCATCAGGGAGCTCAGGTCCTTGATTTGTTGCTGAGGAATTAGTAAAGGCAGGACCCAAGAAAAACCCCCAAACTGTTGACTCAGAGTTAATCCCTGACTCATGACAACCCCATGTGGATCAGAGCAGAACTGAGCTCTAGAAAGGCTCTCCAGGGCAAGGACCTTCTGAAGACAAGTCACCGGGTCTTTTTTCAGAGTTCCCTCTGGCTGGATTTAAACTGCCAACCTTTTGATTCATCACTGAGCCCTTGACCGTTTGACTTGCCCGGGGACTGCAAGGGCTGGACCAGACGTACATCTGCCTGCTCTGTATTCTCAGGGCTGGGACAGTGCCTTGTGGATCCAAGGACCCTTCTGGGTCCAAGGACCAGCAGAGTTGCAGGATCTCCCCTTTACTTCCCTTGCTCCTATTCATAACCAGTAGGTGTAAACAGGTAGTGAGCTCTACTTGACAGGTGCTCACTCTGAAAGAACGCGGTCTGCGCTGGTGGGGGAGCTCGGGTCCCTCCCATCAGCCTGAGAGAGGCTGGTCCAAGTCTCCAGGGGAAAAAGAGAGGTGACTCCCCCAAATGAGAGGGAGGCCAGAGTAGGGAATGAGGTTGGATGAAGAAGAAGGATCTGAGAAGATGGTGGGAAAGAGATCAATCCAGAGATCAGTGGTGGACAGTAGACAGTGGTGCCACAGTGTTTGTCCACCATGCTGCCATGCCTTTCCCACAAGATTGCCCATCAGATCTGTGCTGGCCACCCAGGAAGGTGTCAGTAGATGTGGAGAATCATGTCTTAGTCACCCACGTGCTGAAGAGAAACAGTACAGGATGCCATTACAGACCTGGGGACAGGGAGTCTCTGCGCCCCCCGCCGTGCAAGGAAAGTGCTTGGACTGCCTTGGGCCATGGGATTGACAGGTTCAGAGTCCTTTGCACCTCAGAGAGCTAAGGCATCCTAATGAATGAAGAGCCAGGATAAGCATCCCAGGCAAAAGAAACAGCGTTTGCATATCTCCTCTTCCACACAGTATCTCTGGCGAGAGCATGGTGGAGAGTGCTCAGGATGGAGACTTGAAAGATGCCTGTGTCAATCCCAGCTCTGTCACTCACAGGCTGCTTGACCTTGAGCCGGTTTCCTGACCTGGAGGAACGTCATTTTCCTCTAGCATGGTGCCTGGTTCCTAATCAGCCTAGACTGCCCTTGGGTGGCTATGCAAATGAGCCAAGTGCTGCAAACAGCTCTGTGCCATGATAGTTCCACTGCTCAGCCAGAGGGAAAGCTGCCTTGGGGGCGAGGAACCCGTTTGGATCTGTCCCTGGAGAGGAAGGAGGAGCAGGGATCCTGCAACCACCTGTCCAAGGCTTTCTGGATTTTTACACATTTCCTCCCCGTGTGGGAAAGGCATGGCGTATCAACAGAAGTAATACTGAAAATAGCAGCTGGTACGATCAGAAGGGATACACCCTGCAACCTGGTGTGTTGGGAATTGCCACCGCTCCACTCTGACTAATAGCAACCACATAGGTAAGCAGCAAGCACTGGCTGGTCCCGTGCCATTTCCATTCCCATGATCTAAAACTGGTGTGTGTTTTGTTCCGAGGTGCCAAAGAGGGTCGCTATGCGTTGTTGTAGGTGCCACCCCCTCTTCCTGTACCCTCCTCACAATTGTTCTTATGCCTGAGCCCATTGTGGCAGCCACGGTGTCCATCCTTCTTGGCCAAGACCTTCCACTTTTATGGACGCCCCTCTGCTTCACCCAGCAGGATGTCCTTCCCCAGGCTATGGTCTCTCCTGACAACCTGTCCAAAGTACCTGAAATGAACTCTCCCATCCTTGCCTCGGAGGAGCATGCTGGCTGTACTTCTCCCGAGGCAGATTTGTTTGTTCTTTTGGTAGCCCATGACATTGTCAATATTCTTCACGAGCACTTCAATTCAAATGCATGCATTCTTCTGCGATCTATTTATTCGATGCCCAATTTTCACATGCATCTGAGGCCACTGTAAATGGTCCCTAGGAGCAGAGGAGCGCCTCTGATTATGCCTTCACCTGTCAGTCACGGGCCAGGAGCTGCTAGGTGCAGTGTGGCACAGACGCCCAACGCCATTGGCTCTTCCTGGGGTCGAGGAGGCTTTGGCACCCAAGACACACTTTCTAAAGGTAGGCGCTGTAAGAGCAGCCCAGAGATGGGAGCGAAGATCTCATCAAAGGCCTCAAGCGGGGAGGCCGGACTCAAGCAGTGCCCACTACACGCCTGGCACAGTTCACAGTTGTGAATGTTAAATGGAGCATCCATGAATGGGTGCCATGCCGAGACGTAGGTACTCAGTGTGTATCGGCCTGAGGCTTTGAACCATTCACCTTTCAGTTATCCGCCGAGTGCTCAGGGATCACTGTAGTTCCTTATGTGAAGATCATAGCCTGGGGAACTCTATATGGAAGCTCTGCTCTGTCGGGTGGGGTTGGAATTGGCCCTACAACACCAGAGGCAACAGCACTACATGCCAGCACTGTTCTAAGGGCTTGGCAGGTGCTCATTCAGTCCTCATATCGGTCCGTTGCATTCCTCAATTTAATGGAGGCAGAAAGAGATATGCTGTTAATCAATGGCAGAGCGGAGGCTCATGTCCACAGCTCTGGACTGCCCTTGGATGCGGCCAAGGCCATGCCCTTTACTGTCCTGTTCACTGTGGCAGCTGCTAGCCACGTGGAGCTCTATACATTCAAAGTGAAAGGTAAAATTATTCAAATTAAAGTTTTAAAGCGGTCTGTCAATCACTCGAGCAGCTGTCCAAGCACTCTGTTGCCTCACATGACTAGCGCCTACTCGATTGGGGTGCTCTGGACCGACACACACATGGGTTTGGATCCTCGTGGGCAAGTCTCCTTTCCTGGCGCTGTTTAAAATGGCAGCGTACGAGCATCTCTTTCTCCCGCGGTGATAACGAAGACTAAAGGAGCTCGACTACAGAGCACCTAACACAGAGCCTGATCCAAAGCAGTCACTCAATACACACCAACGGTGGTTGAGTAAGTGTTGGAGTACTAACCGTAGGTTGGTGGGTCAACCCTCCTCATCATTCCTCATTAGGGAAATGAGGCTGTCGACAGCCTTGGAAACCTGGTGTGGGGCTGCTATGGAAGTAGGTTTGGTTTTACTGGTCTTGTCACTCTGTCTCAAACCCACTGCTGTTGAATCCATTCCAGCTCTTGGCCACCCTACATAATGGAGTAGAAGCACTCTGCGGAGTTCCTGAGACTATAAACTTTACAGAAGCAGACAGCCTCGTCTTTCATCCAAGGAAAATATGATGGGCTTGGGCTGCTGACCTTGGGTTAGCACTTGAACTCTTCACCGACTACTCCACCAGCGCTGCGGAGTGGTGTAAATGGTTAATACAGTCAGCTGCTAGCAGAAAGGGTAAACCTTGAATAAGGAAGACCAAAGAAGGATCAATGGATTTGATTCAAGGTGTTGGCAAAGAATATTGAAAGTACCATGGACCACCAAAAGAACAAACAAATCTGTCTTGGAAGAATTACAGCCAGAAGGCTCCTCGGTGGCAAGGATGGCGAGACTTCATCTCACATACTTTGGACATGTTGTCAGAAGAGACCAGGCCCTGGAGAAGGACAGCATGCTTGGGAAAGTACAGGGGCAGTGGAAGAGAGGAAGGCCCTTGACAAGCTGGACTGGTGCAGTGGCTGCAACCACGGGCTCAAACCTAAGAACAGCGGTGAGTGTGGTGCGGGACCAGGTAGTGTCTGTTGTGTCACTAGGAGTTGAAACTGACTCCGAGGCACCTAACAGCAACAACAACAACAGCAGCAGCAGCAGAAAGGTTGGAGTTGGAGTTCATCCAGAGACACCTCAGAGGAAAGATCTGGCAGGAACTCCTGAAAAATCAGCTCTTCAGAACCCAGTGGAAAGCAATTGTACCCTGGCATACAAGGAGCCACGACGAATCAGTCAATTAAGTGGCAGCTGCAATTTTATTACTATTGTTATTCCTACTATTTATTCTCCTTTCTTTTATTTTATTTGTTTTTGTTTGTTTGTTTGTTGTCCCTGTTACTATAGAGCTGGGAGTGATCATTGAGTTCAACCAACTCCCATGATTGATAAGAAACACTGAGGATCCAAGAAGGAACAGGAAGGGGCAGGGCCACGACTAGACTCTAACTCCCTCGATCCCCTGGATGACTGCCTTTGTCCCAGCACGTCCTATAAAAACAATTCCACGGCCATTTTAGAACTTCGACTTGAAGCTTTGTCTGTTGGGTTTAAATATTCCATCTCTGACCAACCGTGAAACCATGGAAACTGAATGGCAAATTGAAAAGGCAGCAAACAAATTAGCTGGCAGAGCCCCACAAATGATATAATCGTTCCAGCATTTAAGCTGAAGCGACTCTGCGTTTCAGGGAGGGCCTCTCTCAATTGCTTTGGTAAGCCCCACACTTGTGTGTGCCACATTCAGTATCAGCCCACACAGGGCTGCTGCCAGCCACCACATATATCTCAGCCCTACAGATTCAGAGCCAAATCCCAAAGGGTGAAACTTCCCACTGGCCCAGTGACGGACCTTCACCTTCTCATCCTGAGCAGGGAAGTCAAACTGCATAAACATATCTCTGGCTCTGACGGCTCATTTCCCCTTGGAAGTGGCAGAGGGGGGTGGGGAGATAAGAAATATGACCTGTACCCTGTGGGTAGTAGAAAAGAGAAGAAGGTTGCTTGGCGTGGACCAAGAGCAGCATTATAATGAAAATCAGCCAGAAACATAGAAGGCATCTGTGGTAGATTGCCTTAAGGGCCCTGATTCTTCATCGTGCAACATCCTCTGCCATGTAGCTGGAAGCAGTGGCCCTCCACTAGGAGAGAGAATACAGCATTGCCTGGTGTGACTTTCTTTAGCCAATGGAATATGAATACATGGCAGGCAGAATCTTGGATGCTCTTGTGCACATGAGCTTACTACCTCCTGTACTTCTGCTGTCACCATGGAAGGACATGCCTGGTCATCCCCAAGAGAAGAGAGAGAGGTGGATCCGAGATGCTTAGCACATCCAGTCAAGCCCAACCTCACATGGTGTACCGATTTCCCCTTCTAAAAAGATTTCCCAACTCATAAAAACATCCACCAGGCCAATGTTAGTCAAGAACCCAGCTTAGATCAGTGAAACTGGAACTCTACAAATGTATGAACTATGATGATACATGATTATTGTTGTAAACCACAGAAGTTGGAAAGGGTTTGTTACGCAGCAACACCTAGCTGATAGAGCGTCCACAGTCTCTCTCTTCCTCAATGTCCTCATCTAATCCATCAGCAAATCTACCCATTTCGCTCCATTTTCATAGCCACCAAGTTAGCACAGGCCACGATCATCTCTCGTCTAAACTATTGGAAAACCCTACTGCCCTACGCTCTTGCCGGCCTCCCATCCATTCTCAACACTGAAATCAAGACCTTTCTAAAAGCAACGTTGTTCGGCAAGCAATCACTGCTGGGCTGCAAGCTCCTTCTGGCTTTTTGTCTCTTTCTCCACAGGGTTGTGATGATTTATACACAAGTTCCCATAAATTCACTAACTTCCTACGTTATATTTCTTCTAGCAAAACTTGATGACTTTCCCTTCTCCAATGCCGTCTATTTATCTTCTGGTCAATATGGCCCTCAAGATAGATGAGGTAATTTAAGAGAGTGGCAAGTGAGAGGAAGGAAAAAGACCAAGGTCAGGATCAGGCGAGAAAATATCACTGATAGACTTGGGTGGTGTTCCAGTTGGTGTCAATAAATATTTTCATGGATAAATTAGCAAATGAATGCATAAATTAAAGCTCGCCTGCAGTTTTCCTCCTCCTCTCCAGGACAAGCACATCTCCCTTCTCGTTTTAGTTCTTGTCCTGAGAGTTGGACTAGACTAACTTAGTGGCTTGTCCATCAGATGTGGTCAAGGTTGAGGCCCAGTACACTAGCCAATGCACAAAGTTCTTGTCCGTCCCAACTCCCAGAGACCCTAGGTCCCACAGACTGAGTCACCAGTTCTGCATCTTCTTCACCATCACTGGCCATGTTTGAGTCCACCCTTGCAAAGGTCTCCCTCATACTTCCTGAGTCTCCCCTTCCCCAAGAAGGATGGTCTCCTCCAATTCTTGATCCCTGCTGACGGGGACACGGCAAGCAAGTCTGACATTGTTCTCTGGGGGTACATAAGGTGTTTGGGAGCTAAGGTAAAATTGTAGATAGGCCTTCCTTCCTAGGGTGTCTTGGCCCAGAAGCTCTTCTGAGAGTTGCCCACCACGGGTGAACTTTCTGTATTTGTAATGATGGTAGCAGAACTTCCAGCCCGATGGAAACATGCAAACCACTCAGTAAGGCAAACTCACAAAGAGTGGGCTAAACTAAGGAAATTCAAAAATACAGTGACAAATAAACTAACAGTCTACTTATTTTTCATTCAACCATTGTGAATAAGTGACCCAAGCTGATAGGATAATGTATTAGCCTGGGTACTTTAGAGAAACAAATCCACAGAAACTCGTGTATAAGACAGTTTTATATAAAGATTAAGTGTACATCAAGAAAACATCCCAACCCAGTGCTACTCAAACCCACAAGTCCAACATTAACCCATATGTCCAACACCAATCCACAAGTCCTCCTCCATCTCACAAAACACATGCAATGATGCTGACTGCAGGAGGAAAGCCGAGTCAGTGAATGTGTAAATATTTCAGCGCTGGCAGGGGTCTCCACACGGGTGCTCCAGCCCCCAGGGCTGCATCAGGGTAGGTCCATGTGGCTTTTCCTTAGGGATGTCTTGCAGGAAGTAAGCCTTGTCAGTTGAAGCAGGGAACTGGCTAAGGCAGCTGCACCCTGCTCCGACCATCAGAAAGCAAGAGACTGGAGAACTAGAAAGGCAATAAATTATCCCTCTACCCATCAATTAACCCTACATGTGTTTATCGGCCAGGTTGGCACAATAAACTTAAACTGTATCAGATGGTTCTGCCCCATGAAGTAATTCAGAGACACAGGCTCCTCACATTTTATTTCAATGCCATCACCTAGGATGTCACTTTCTCCTGAAAGATCAAAGCTGAGTAAGCACCAGGCCTATGCTTGGGTTCATACGAAGTAGGAGGCACAATATATTCTTGGAAAGAATGGCAAGGAAGTTGCATGTTCTCTTGGTAAGAATTTAACCTGCTTATCATAAACTGTATGTCCAGGACTCTGGGAAATGTTCTCTATAACTTGGGGCTCCTGTGCCCCATGTTTAAAATTTAAAGGTGAGCTATTTCTAAAATAAAGTAAGAGAAGATGGGCATCATCCTAAGAGTTGAATTCAATGAATTGGGTAATTTTTTCCACCAGATATGATGATCCAAGTTGAGGTCCAGCACATCAGTGACTAGCAATGCTAAGCTTTTGAAATAAGACAGATAGCCGCTGTCTAGTGGCTCCCAGTTGCAGGTTTGCCACACCCAAGCTTGGTTGGGGACTGAACGCTGACAAAGTGCCCTGGATCCTCCTGCTGCTGTCTCTGAAATGTACCATCTGCTCCTCGTCACCTACCAAGAATCTAGAATCTTCTTTTCCTATAAAACCCACGTCTGATCATACCAAACCAAGAGGTCCAAAGGAGAGCAGAGCCAGGCTGCTGTTCCTCTTTCTGTGTGTTCTGGTTTTCTTCTGCTGAGGAATATGGAGCCTGAGCACATTCAGAAAGCAAGTAGTGAGGGGGAGGGGGGGAGAGGGGGAGACAAGGGCAAAGAGGCTTTCCAGTCAAATCTATCTCCATTCATCAGGAAAACTAAGGCTTTCCCAGAAGCCTCATCTCACAGAGCCTGAGACCTCAATGGCTGGAACGGTGCCATGGGGATGCCCTGGATTGGCAGGTCAGCAAGGGTCAGAATCCACTCCGTAACAACTAACAAGTATCAGGTAGCTGAAAGAGGGAGGTTGGGCATGGGCTTGGGTCAGCCACCCGCAGTGCCGCTGCCACACCAAGTGGCACAATAAATGGAGTGTGGCCTGTGCCAGCTCTGAGGACTATGCTGTCGTTCTCCGGCAAAGAGTAAGCCGCCAGCTCATAAGGACAACAGAACAAGATGCTGCCCGGTCCTGACCCATTTTGTGATCAGGGAGCCCCGAGGTTTTCATTGGTTGATTTTCAGAAATAGATGTTAATGCCTTTCTCTTCAGTCCATCTTAGTTACGCAGCTCTGCTGAAATCTGTTCCAGATCATGGCAAGTGTCGACTGATCTATGGGTGGTAGTCTTGGGTAACGTGTAAGGGCCAGGCGTTGAACCCCGGCCGCCTACTGCAAAACAGATGAGCTGTCTACCACTGAAGGGCCAACTGAAGGCACTCCAGTCATGTCATTCACTCAACCCCAGCCTGGCCTGGGTGATGTTCCCTGCACTGTCATTGCAGAAGCGCCAGGTGATGTAGTGGATTATGCATTGAGCCACTAACCACAAGGCAACAGTTCAAATCCAGCCACTGCACAGGGAAAAGATGAATTTGTCCCCTCCCATAAAGACTGATGGCTTTGGAAACCCAAAGAGGAAGTTCCATTCTGTCCCTAGTGTCCCTACGAGTTCCAATCAACTCAGTGGCAGTGGGTGTTCTTATTCTATTTTTTGTGGGTTTTGGAGACTTGTTTGTTTGTCTGTTTGTCTGTTTGTTTGTTTGTTTGTTTAATGTTGCTGGCTCTTAAGTGTGGAGTCAAGTCAGGGGAGCCCCTCGTCCGTGAGTCACTGAGGTGAGTCCTAGTCTAAAGGTCTCCGGAGTTCCCTGCTCAAGAACAGGTTTATTTTGCCACGTGTCAAGTAGTTGCCTGAACTCAGCTAAAATCAACTTCAAGAAAGAACACAGCCCCAGAGTGACATCTATCCCTGAGCCTGCTGCACTGGTGAACCAGAGGCTGATGCCCAGTTAACATGATCCACAGCAAAGAGGACCCAAGACTCCAGAGCTACAAGACCCACCCACAAGCAGACCCTCCACACGCTTGGGACATGATCCAGAGAGTAAACCCATGAGATTAATTGGGACCAAAGACACACTGTTATGCAAGCAAGTCCACTTGAACCTTGGGCCCTCGTGGCTTACCACAATGTGTCCCAGACTCTGAAAAGTCAATCATGGTAGATGTAGCTAGGTTCAAATACTATCCCTTTTGTCATTTGCTAGCCCTTTTGACTCATTTTAAAGTTGTCTCAGTTTTTAATATTTCCACTTTCTTTTCAATGGAGGTTTTTCTGTTTTTTCTAGTTGTTGTTATAGGTTTGTATTTTCTTTTCTGTTTGCATCTTGTTTGTGCCACATGCTTTTCTGCACATGAAATCCATGATAGGTAAATGTACAGGCACAGTAACTAGATTAAAAATTACCTAGAGGCATGGCAGGGGAGGATGGAGGGAAGTAGGGCGCTAGCAACAAGTGTATGAAAAGTTGTTCTGAACTTGATCTTGGTGATGATTTCACAATTCTTCTTAATATGATTGAAAGATTACGTTTTACAGTATGTGAAGTACATGCCAGTTAAACTAGTTTAACAACAACTGCAAAATGGAAATAAAATATCCCAGAGTCAATCTACCACTTATAAACAAAAGTACAAATGACATTTTTAAATCTCCACAATAAATAACAAAGGTGATTCTGCCCATGGCAGATTCTCTCTCTGGCATTTATTGAGCCAGGAGCATGCCCCTACCCCATGCTTGTGTATTGAAACCTTCCCCACAACAGGAAAAACCGGGTAGATGATGTTTTCTTTCTCATTTCATAAGCAGAGAATCTAAGACAATTGCAGAGGTTCTCATAGCCAACAAGAAGCAAAGGTTGGATTCAAATCCAGATCCATCTGACTGTACTCTATGTGCCTTTGGCCTCTAAGAAAACTTGCCAGCAATCGTGCTAAATGAGCACAGGAAGTAAGTTTCTTTAGTCTACCCTTGCTAGATTTGAGTAAAGAACCCTTGCCATGGCTTACTGCTTACATCCATACATGCACACATACATCAAGTCCATGGAGCCCTGGTAGTGTGACGAATAAGCATCCGGACAGCAAATGAAAGGCGGGTGGTTTGAACCCCTGAGCAACTCCCTAGATGAAAATCTCAGTGATCAGCATTAATAAATATTTAAAACTACACATGCGCTAAAAAATAATCCACTGTTTTTGAGTTGATTCCAATTCATGGGGACAAGATTGGAGGAGAACCATCCCCTAGTTTCCATGGCAGTAAATCTCTTGGGAAGTACACTGCCCATCTACTACCTGCGAAGGGACTGGTGTGTTCCAACCACTGAGCTTTAGATGAGCAGCCACGCAGGTTTAACCAGTGCTCCGCCAGGTCGTTCAAATAGAACAAGGGCATACTGCATGGTTCGATGTCAGGAAAAGTATGCATCAGGGTAATACCCTTACATCACACTCATTCAACCTGTATGCTGAACAAATCATCAGACAAACTGGATTGTACGAAGAACCATGTGGCATCAGGCTTGGAGGAAGGCTTGTTAACAACCTGCAATATGCAGATGAAACAGCCCTGTTTACATAAAATGAGGAGGAATTAAAGCACCTGCTGAAGAAGATGAAGGATCACCGCCTTCAACGTGGATGACAACTCAATGTAAAGAACACCCAAATCCTCACAACTGGACCAGTAGGTAACATGATAAGCATAGAAATGATTGACGTTGTCAAGAACTCCATCTGCTTTTGTCCATAAGCAATGGTCATGGAAGCAACAGTGAAGAGATAAATGATCCATTACATTAGGTAAATCTGCTGCACACGACTGCTTTGAAGTGTTGAAAAGCAATGATTTTACTTTGAGGATTCAGGAGTGCCATGGTGTTTTTAATTGCCTCCTATGCATGTGAACGCTGGGCATTAGTAGGAAGACTGAAGAAGAATCCATGCATTTGAATTCTGGTACTGGTGGAGAAGATTAGTTATACCATGCACTATCAAATGAACAAATACATCCATCTTGGAAGAAGTATAGCCGGAATGCTCCTTAGAAGAAAGATTGGAGAGACTTCCTCTCCTTTACTTTGGGCGTGTTGTCAGGAGAGACCAAACCTTGAAGGAGGAGATCCTGCTGGGTACAGTAGCAGAGCAGCAGAAAGAGGAAGGCCTGCCACTAGATGGATTGACACAGTAGTTGCATCGATGAGCTCAAATAATTGCAGGTAGGACAATGTTCCATTCGGTGGTACACTGGGTTGCTAGGAGTCAGAACCAACTCAACAACACCTAACCATCACAACAAGTAGAGTGCCTTCCTGAAAAACATAAACAAGTTCACTGAGTCATTTCTTACTCATGACACCCCCATCTAGGGGTGTTGGAGACTATAAATAGTTACAGGAGGAGACACTGTAATCTTTACAGGAACAGAGAGTCTCATCTTGGCCCCAGGAAACAGCTCATCTGTTTGAAGTACCGACCTCATGGTCAGCAGTCTATCTCCTAATTCACAACGCCAAAAGGTCTGTGTAGAGATGACAGCACAAAAGCTCTTATACTGTGGGGCACAACCCCCCATGAGGTTGCATAACGGGATGTCACAAAATTTTTGGTAACAGTTCTGGATCCATAACAACCGAAAAGTAATTCAAATCAAGCCCACAATTAAATCAGAGGTGTTACTGGAAGTATTTGCTCATGTTGCAATGTCTAGGGTGAAAGGGTGTCTTGAGCAGAAAGCTTAAGATGCCCTGATGTGGGGAAGTTCTATTCTGTCAAACAGTTCTGCTATGAGTCAAATCTGCTCAAGAGCATACGACAACATTGGTGAGAAAATGAAAAGATACTGGAATTTCTCCATGAAACTTTTAAAATATATAAATGAGTATATGTATGTGTGTGGTCTTTTATACATGGTCTTATACTCAAGCATGTTCCCCATATTGTTGTAACTGTTGTGCATCCATTGGCCTACATGGACAAAGACGTCAAATGAATACATAGAAAATCTATATAGCAGAAAAAATTCTGACTGTGAAATCTTTTAAAACCTTTATGTATTCCTTTTTAGGTCTAAAGATCCATATACACTTAATATAGCAACATTTTTAATAGTAAAATTCTTCCTTGTTTCATTTACAGAAGAGAATGCACTGACTTGTGGCCATTTTCCACGCACAAAAGTGTGTGTTCAAGTACTCTACCACCTTCTTCAGGGTGAAGTTGATCAAGCATGCCATCAAGGCGCAGTCAGAACTATGGACTATTGCAATGTGAAAGTTGGAAACAAAGGGGAACGAAATGCCGCTGGAAAGGTGGGCTTGGTGACAGAAAGGGAGATGGAGACCACCTTATAGAATTTTGCCAGACCAACAACTTTTTTTAATACCATGAATGATACGCATGGATCTTACTGAAAAGCATTTGTAAGAGTCAAACTGACTATATCTGTGGGAAGAAATGATACTGAAGCTCAGTATTAGCAGTCACAATGAGGCCATGGACCAATTGTGGAACAGACCATCATTGTTCTCATGCAAATTCAAGTTGAAGTTTAACGGATATTAAAGCACTTCCACAAGAGTCGGAATATGACCTTCAGCATATCCCACCTGAATTTTGGGAACATTTCAAGAACAGTTTTGATCCATTAAACACTGAGAGAAGACCTGATGAGCTGTCCTTAAACACTAATGACAGCAGACCATGATGAACATCGTACATGAAGAAAGGCAAACGCCATTTAAAAAAGGAAAGGAGTAAAGATCCAGGTGAATGTCAGAAGACATTCTGGAGCTTGTTCTGGAAAGGAAGGTAGTTAAATCAAAAAGAGGAAATGATGAAGTAGAAGAATTAAAAAGAAAATTTCAAAAGACAGCTCAAGAACACAAAAAAAGTATTATAATGAAATGTGAAAAGACCTAGAGTTTAAAAAGCTAAGAAGAAAGAACTTGCTCAGTATATCTCAAGTTGAATGAACAGAAAAAGCTCAAGCCTCAGATACAATACTGAAGGATTCCACATGCAAAATATTGAAGAATGCAGGAAATATCAAAAGGTTATGGAAGGACTACAAAGAGTCACTATCAAAAGAGAGATAGTCAGCATTCAACCATCTCAAGCGGTAGCATAAAATCAAGAACCAATGACACTAAAGGAAGACATCCTGTGTTAGTCTGGGTAGACTAGAGAAACAAATCCAGGGAGACTCGTGTGTATAAGGAAGGTTTATCTGGCTAGACCAGAGGATGTACACTAGTACAGATAGGAACTGGAAACACAGGGAATCTAGGCCACATGAATCTTCAGGACCAGTGGTGAGAGTGACCATACCTGGAGTGTGGAGGGAAGGTGGGGTAGAAAGAGGGAACTGATTACAAGGATCTACATATAATCCCCTCCCTGGGGTATGGACAGCAGAAAAAGTGGGCGAAGGAGACGTCAGACAGTGTAAGACATGACAAAATAATAATAATAATGTATATATTATCAGGGGTTCATGAGGGAGGTGGGAGGCATGGAGGAAGGGGAAAATGAGCTGATTCCAAGGGTTCAAGTGGCAAACTAATGTTTCGAGAATGATGAGGACACCAAATGTACAAATGTGCTTGACACAATGGATGCATGTATGGATTGTGACAAGAGTTGTATGAGCCCCCAATAAAATGATTTTTTTAAAGAAGAAAGAGGTTTATATACAAAAGAAATTGAATATTGAGAAAAACATCCCAGCCCAGTCTAGCTCAAGTCCATAAGTCTAATATTGGGCCATATGTCTGACACTAATCTAAGTCCTCTTCAGACTCATGAAACACATGCCATGATGCCGAATGCAGGATGATCACAGGTCAGTAGGTGGGAAGTCTTGTGGACCCAGTGGCGCTGTAATCATCTCAACACTGGCAGGGATCTCCACGTGCTTCTTTAAGCTCCAGAGCTCTGACTGCTTCCGAGTAGTTTCATGTGGCTTCTCCTCAGAAATGTCTTGCAGGGAGTGAACCTGTGTCCCACCTCCAGCGAGCTATTTATCTTTTAGCCCTTCAATCAAACTGCGACCTTATGGACAGGCTAAACTCCACCCCTTCGCTCTTAAGTCTCTCTCATACCAACAGAAGACTATGTGACTACCACACACCGAAATTGCAGTGCAGACATTAGCAAAGACAGTGCTCCAAGAGTTAGTGTGTTTCAATAAGCTGAAGTTCTGGGAGCACTCACTCACCTCTGCCAAGAAATTTGGAAGATGGCTCCCAGCCAACTGACTGGAAGAGATCCATAGATGTACCCATTCCAAAAAAGGTGACCCAACACTGTGGAAAGTATCTAACAATGTCATTACTATCACAGGCAAGTAACATTTTCCTGACAGTCATCCAACAATGGTTGCAGCAGTCCACTGACAAGGAGATGCCAGAAACTCAAGCTACTTTCCGAAGAGGATGGGCCACGTCCAAGGGAGGCCTGCATGGCGTTAGGTTGAAGAAGTAGTTTCAGCAGAGTTTTCAGACTAAGATGCTGGTCCACTGAGAAAGGCCTGCAATGAACTGCTGAAGATCAACTGGCAAGATCCCTAGAGATCACAACAGTCCAGTTCACCACTGACCGTGGCGGTGCTGCTGCACTGGGCAGCATTTCCTTTCATTGTACATGGGGACGCCATGAGTGGGGTCAACTCAACCACAACAATCACAGGAGGCATTTGTAAGTGAGGAGGTAAGAGACGAGTTGTGGGGTGAGTTGAGTACATGATCAGTTGATCTAACAGAAAACGCTTCTCTCTGGGGTTAGCAGATTCTCAGAATAAGAATTAATGGTAGGGGGATTTTTTTGCATTCTTACTTATGCTTGGGGCCAAGTCAAAGTTTAGGAGTCTCTGGGGAGGAGAAAATTCTGATTCCAGTTTGCTCAAGTCATATCAATTCGTAAATTATAGGTAATTGTGAACACTTGGTCATCCAATTCTGAATTATGTTAACTTGGGCAGTATTTTCTCCCCTTTCCCAATAGGTAGACTATAGCTACTAGATATTATCGAGTCCCTGTGTTGTGCCAACTGTTAATATACTCCATTGCTACCAGAAAGGTTGGGGGTTTAAATCTACACAGAGGTACTTTGGGGAAAAGTTTTGGCAACCTACATCCAAAAAGGTCACTCCTAAACACCCCATGGACCAATTCTGACACACATGGGATTGCCATGAGTCAGGGCCAATCCCATGGCAACTGGTGTGCCCCACTCCAAAAACATGCTCAAACTCCCTGCCATGGAGTCAATTCTGATTCGTAGTGACCCTACAGGACAGAGCAGAACTGCCCCTGTTGGGTTGGCAAGACTGTAGAGACTGACCCTTTACAGAAGTAGAGAGCCACGTCTTTTTCCCAAGCAGCCACTAATAGGTTTGAACTGCTGACCTTGTGGTAAGCAGCCCAGCAAGTAACCACACCATCACCACAGTGTAGTAAAACTACATGGAGCCCTTCACCGGGAATCTACTGTACCAGGATGTAGGAGGGGTCTGCTAGTGTACTAATTCCCTGTACCCCTTAGCAACTACTCTTGTACATGTTGCTCCTTAAAGCTGAGAGAGGCGCCTGTGTTTATGTTTGTAAAGTGCTTCTGAAGATCCCAGGTGACAGTGAAGCTGTTCCCACATGCTCCTTGCTTGAGTACATTTCACTTCCCTGCAATGATAACATTTCAAATGCAAGCCTGGTTACTTCGTCTCAGCCTCAAAGAAAATAGATTAGAAAGTTTCATTTAAAAACCAAAAAAATTCTCCCGTGATTTCTTCTCCTTTCGTACAGCTATTTTATGGAAAATAAATATTTTTCATCAGCCTAGGAATTCTTCAGATGCATCTTAGACTGTGAAGCCAGAACAGAGCAAAATACTCCAAATCTGGAAACCTCCAAGTGGTCTTTGGTTCCTAAGAGTAAGACCTGGAAGATGGGAACAGAATAGGGGAGGGAGCGGGGTGGGTAGGTAGTGACTCTGAAGAATGAAATAATGAGGGAGGGTGGTGAGTGCATCACTGTGTCCCTTGCCCAGCCAAAGATCTTGAGATGGAGGTGACGAGGAATTGCTTACCAACCGACTTGTGAGTGCACAGTCTGGGTCAGACACTGGGCCAGGTACTTTATAAGCACTGTGTTGTAAGCAAGTCCCCACCTGGGTTCTGAAGTACTCCAAATCCCTCCCTGCTCCCTCTGACCTCATTTCCTCCCACATGGACCTATGCGGGAGTCTTGCCTTTCTCCTCCATCAGACAGCAGGGTCCTGCACTGGAGACTTAGCTCTCCGCATCATGGGACTCAGGTTTGCTCATGGATCACTTCGACAAGGGCGTCCAGGTCCCCTCTGCAAAACAGCAGCCCTGCTGGCCCTGTACTTCTTGCTGTGAATTCTTTTTACTCCTGGACTTAACGCCTCCTGAAAGAATCTTATTCTTATTTAATTCCAGGTTCCTATTAAGCCTCCCTAGAAGAGGAGGTCCAAAGTGGCAGGGTCTTGATTTTATTCACTGCTTCCCCTCCATTGCTTAAAAAAGTACCTGGCACTTACTGGGTTTTTGATCGATGTTGCTGTCTTATCTCACTTAATCCAGCCTCAAACCAAAGCCAGTTGTCCTCAAGTATTCGAACTCATGGAGAAACATGTGTGTCCGGGTAAAACTATACATTATCGGGTTTCCAATAGCTGGTTTTCTTCGATTAGTTTTCTGGGCCTTTCTTCCAAGGTGTCTCTGGGTAGACTTGAAACACCAACCTTTCAGTTAGCAGCCAAGTGCATAATCCTTTGCCCTGTGCAAGAACTCCTGAGCCAGTGCAGGAGGTGGGTAGGTTAATTCTCATGTCAGAGCGACAGAAAGTCACTGGTCCTGGGCCACACCGCTAGAAAGGGGCTCCATCTCTGACTCCATGTGTGTCTGTTTCCTTGGCAACACGCTTTCCCTTTAGAAATGATGTTCTCCTACATGCGGCACCATGTAGAACCCTGGAGAATGGATTTGACCATGAACTCCAGCTTCCCAAGGGGCCACGCACTTACATCAACCCCGGCCACACCTCGAGGACCTGAAATCAGATGGCCCAGACACTGAGCGTCATCGGAGTTGTGTGTCACCGTGTCAAAATGAGAATGAGAACATTTATAAAGAAGCTAGCCACCTAACCGCATCTTACGGCCAATGGACTTCATGCAGTGCTCCCGCCTAGTTGGCTGTCACTGGAGGCCCGTGTGTTGCTATGTCATTGGACCGATATCAGCATTGCCTACAGACTAAAGGGAAAGAACTGAAGATCTATTTCTTGAAATTAGGCAGTGAAAATCCTATAGATCATAATGGGCTGATTCACAATTGATTATGGGGACAGCTCGGGTTTGGGGAGTGTTTCTTTTCATTGTACACGGGTCATCGGAGAGCGGGGCTGACTGCATGGCAGCTAACAACAACAAAGTGACGAGCAAGTGCCACTGGCTACATGGTATTCACTAAACAACTCAAATGGCTAACATTTGTGGTAGGTGCCCTGGAGTCAGCTCCAAGTCCTAGAACACTTATAAATAACAGAATGAAATACAGACTGCTCCTACACCATCCTCACAACCAATCGATGTTCGAGCCCAGGGCTGGAGCTACAGTGTCGATCCATATTATTGAGGGGATTTCTCTTTCTCCCTGACTCTTAGCTTTACCAAACATGATATCTCTTTCCAGTGGCGGGCCCCTACTCATGGCATATCCAACATGCAGGAGATGAAGCCTCAGAATTCTTGCTTGGACAGGAAATTCTGAGTACTTCTTCTAAGAGGGATGTGCTCATTCATCATTCCATATTCTTTATTAGCAGTGCAATTCAAGCACATGACGTGTGTGTGTGTGTGTGTGTGTGTGTGTGTGTGTGTGTGTGTGTGTGTTAGAGAGAACCTTATATGAGAGAGAAATTGTATATTAAGAAAAATATTCCAGGCAAGTCCAGATCAAGTCCATATATCCTTTAAGAGCCCATATGTCCAATACCAGTCTATAATTCCTCTTCAGACTCACACAACACATGCAGTGATGCCAAATGCAGGAAGACCACAGGCCAGTGGGTGGAAAGTCTTGTGGACCCAGTGGCAGAGGACACATCTCAGTGCTGGCGTGGGTCTCCATGTGGCTCCTCCAGTTCTAGGACTCTGGTTCCATCAGCATAGCTTCGTGTTTTGTGTCAGCAAGAAGACAAAGCAGAGAGTCACACATTAGTTTTTGTTTAATCTTCTTGTCCATTTCTCACATATTCCTGAGGAGATTGAAAATTCCATGATTTAGGCCAGGAGCACCTGAACCATCAAAGTGCCATCAAAAGACAAGCAGTCTCCATCAAAACTTCAGGTGTCAGGGTCAAGGAGGCAGCCTATTGCTGTTCTTAGATGCCATCTGGTCAGCTTGAACTTACAGCAACCCTATAGGCAACAGAACCAAAGACTGCTCGGTCCAGTCCCATCCTTCCAGTGGTGGTTATGTCTGAGCCCACTGTCGCGGGCACTCGGTCGATCCATCTCCTTGACAACTGTCCTCTTTGTGTTGATGATCTTCTTTTACTTTATTAACCACGATGTCCTTCTCCAGGGACTGGTCCCTCCTGATCGCCTGTCCAACGTGCACGAGACTAAGTCTCACCATCTTCCTAGGAATATTCTAGGAAATATTCTAAGTGTTTAATAAATATTCTGGCTAGACTTCCTCCAAAAGCATATGCGTTTGTTCTTCATGATGCTTTCAGTATGCTTTACCACTACCATAATTCAAAGGCAACCATTTTTCTGTGCTCATCCTGATTCACTGTCCAGCTTTCCCATGTGTGTGAGGCCTTTGGAACTTCTATGGAGGTCAAGTGCACCCTCATCTTCAGAGCAACCCCCTGGCTCTTCAACATTTTAAAGAGCTCTTTTAAGGAGGCAGCATAGAGCCTGGTAAAAGAAACTCAGCCTTTACTACCAAGAATAGAGACCGCCCACATGCTGCCTGAAACTCTAACAGACTGACCTCTCTAAGTCTCATTTTCAGCATCTATAAAATGGGAAGAGCGTGCATAATAGTGGTACATAAATCCATGGATAGCTGTGAAGAATAAAGAATATCATGCATCTAGTATGATTCCGGGCTACATGTAAGTATTTAATAAAAAGCATTTCAAACAGTTCCCTATGTAAGACACAGCTTTCCCTGAAATAAGGTTCCCTTAAAATGGTGTTTTATTAATTATTTTAATAAAGAGCATATGCATGTACCTGAAGACCAGAGTATGCATCCTCAATCTTTTAAAAATCATTCATAGATCACCTGTCTCATACAAGGTTCTGTACTCAGCTCTAAGCAGACAGAGATGAATAAGCCATGGATCTTAAGGATAAGCCCCTCATGGGTTTGCCTATGCAGGTAATATTGCATTTGCCTGCTAAATTAAGTCTGTTTTCTCATACTTAATTGGCATCATTTCTTCTACATGCTTAGTAATTGGTTCAATGGATTGTTAGGTTTGTGGATAACTATGGGGATAAAAGTGGCTTTCAAGCACATTCTTAACTACTGTATTCAATCAACCAATATTGATTGGGCACTCACACTGTATCAGGCAGTGTTTTAGCTTCCTGGGATACAATGATGAACAAAGCAAAGTCCAGCTCCATGGGGCGCTTATCTCTTTGGGAGTAGTTTTGAATCAAGTCTATAAATTACTTGATCCATTGTTCATTAAGACCGCCACCAACTCGTGGTTCCAACTCGTGGTGACTCTATAGGGCATACTAGAACTGTCCCTTTTTCATTTCTGAGGTTGCAAATCTCTGCCAGAGCAGACAGTCTCATCTTTCTCCCAAGGAGCAGCTGATGGAGTCAAACTACTAACCTTGAAGTTAATATCCTTGTACTTAGCATTTCCTACCAAGAGTTGGCATCTCTACTCCTCACCCTGAATCTAGACTAACTTTCAAGTTTGGTAAGCCAATGGACTGTGGAGAAAGTAAAATTATATGTCTTCCAAGTCAGGGCATAAAATCAATGCAGCTTCCACCTAGTTCATCAGAACACTATTGCTGGAGTCACTATGTAAGACATGAGCTTGCCATGCTGTAAGAAAGCCCTGAGTCTCCAAGAAAAGATGGAGACATCATTCAGGTTCAAGTTTCCCAGTCCCACCAAGCCCCCCATTCAAATCACTATCTGACTGCCAAGACCTTAAGCCAAGACCACCCAGCTGAGCCTTTCTCAAATCTTCAACTACAGAAATCAAGAGAGAGAATAAAATGATTTCTGCTAAGAGAATAAGTTACCAAAATATGAAGAAAAGAATAAACAGATAACACTTACCAAGTCAGGATAAATGCCACTAAAGGAGCAAAAAAAAAGAAGAAAATGTTCTAAACTTGATCCTGGTAATGATTATGCAACTATTCTTGATATGGTTGGAGTATTGAGTTGTATGATACATGGCTATGTCCCAATAACACTGTTTATTTAAAATAAAATTAGATATTTATACATAGCTTACTTATATATATCTTTTTTTATTTATAGATATATATATAACTTACATATATAAATACCTCATTTTATTTTTCTTTTATTTATTTTGTGTGTGTGTGTTTATTTGAGGAATACATAGCCCAAATAAAGCACTGTATGGTTTATTTTTAAAATGCTATTAGGAAAAGGGAACCAGGACAAGATAGTAAACAGGGTGTCCTCAAGGAAGATCCCCTTGAAGTGGTAATAACTGAACTGAAGTGAGAGAGGGAACCTCGTGACTACCCATAGGAAGAACATGCCCAGTGAAGGCAATAGCCAGTAAAAAAAGTCCTAAAGCAGGAACATACAGCTCATGCCCATGAAGAGCAAGAACAAATATGGGTGGAACACAATGAAAGAAGAGAGGAATGAAGAGAAAGAGGCATCCAGGGGACTGGTCGTAAGTGCCATCGTCACCGTCATTATAAAAGTCAACATTCATCATAGGAACCACTATACGATTTGAATGAGATCAATTGATGATGAAATGTGTATTTATGCATCATTATACTTTGGGTATTGCTTATTTTTAAAAGCAAAAATACACTGAAGACATTACAACAGGTATACAAAACAAATAAACACAAGGAAATAAGAACTGTGGGAAGCACATTAGTGGACATTTATGTATACTGACTACAAATCCATTTGTCGATTTCTAATACTAGAATCAAATGTCCACCATTTGTCAGTTTGCCGTGCTGTGGTGGCCTGCGTGTGGCTGTGATGCTGACAACCGTGTCGCCGGCCTTTCCAATACTGACCAATTGTTACTTTCATTTGCATCCCAAAATATAAGCCGTGGCTTTAGTTGTTGGAGGTAGGGATGGAAAGACTACATTTGTATTTAATACCTTCCCTAAAATGAGTATAATTCACATAAAATAAAATACATTGATCCTAATACATATATATCACATATATCCTAAGTATTAGTGCACTGAAATGGAGTAGTACTGGCCATTTTGAATTTTAAAAAAATCACTCAACTGTGTGGAGCCTAACAAACTGTGAATAGTCTTGGGAAATATGGAAATTCCAGAAAACTTCATTGTGCTCATGCAGGAGTTGTATGTGGAAGAAGAGGCAGTTGTGAGAAAAGAACAAGGAAAGAGTCAAAACAAAAAAAACCTCACTGCCAGCTAGCCAATTCTGATTGGTGAGGATACAACATATAGTGACCCTGATTGGTGAGCCGACTGTAGGTCAGGGTAGAACTGCCCCTCTGGGCTTCCCAGACTGCAACTCCTTACAGGAGTAGAAAGTGTCATCTTTCCCCTGTGGAGAAACTAGTGGTTTCAAACTGATAACCTTGTGGTTGGCAGCCCAATGCATAACTGCTATGTCACCAGGGTTCCAAGGGACATAAGGGAAGGTGTGCATCAGGGTTGTGTCCTCTTACCATGCTTATTCAATCTGTATGCTGAGCAAATAATGAGAGAAGCAAATAATTCTATGAAGAAGAATGCACCACCATGATTGGAAACAGATTTATTAATAAACTGTGATAAGCAGACACAATCTTGCTTACTGAAAATGAAGAGGACTTGAAGCACTTGCTGATCAAGATCAAGGACTGAAGCCTGCAGTATGGATGACACAGCTCAATGTGAAGAAGATCCAAATTCTCACAACTGGACCAGTAAGTAACATCATGAAAAATGGGGGAAAGATAGAAGTTGTCAAGAATCTTGCTTGGATACATAGCCAAAGCTCATGGAAGCAGCAGTCAGGAGATCAAACGACACGGTGCATTGACTAAATCTGCTGCACAAGACCTCTTACAGTATGGAAAAACAAGGATGTTATTTTGGGGACTAAGGTAACCCTGGCCCATGCCATGGTATTTTCCATTGCCTCATATGCGTGTGAAAGTTGGGCATTGAATAAGGAAGCCTGTGGAAGATTAGATGCATTTGAATTGTGCTGGAGAAGAATATTCAAGGTACCATGAACTGCTAAAGGGACAAATCGATCTGTCAGCTTATAAGACCAGAGTGCTCCTTAGAGGCAAGGATAGCAAGACTTCATCTTACATACTTTGGAAATGTTGTCTGGAAAGATCAGCTCCTGGTGAGGGGCATCACGTTTGGTAAAGCAGAGGGGCATCGATACAGAGGAAGACCCTAGATGACATGGATTGACACAGTGACTGCACCGATGGACTAAGGAATAGGAACGATTGTGAGGATGGTGCCGGATCATGCAGTATTTCTTTCTTTTGTGCATAGGGTCACTATATGTTGTAGCCGACTCAATGACACCTAACAACAACAATGGGAAGAGACAGTGGAGAATCCCAGTATTATTAAAAAAAAAAAAAGGAGAAGCCCTATATCATCAACCAACGGGTTGACTGTGGAGTAGAGTATCAATTGCTAATATCTAATTTCAAGTGGATGCTGAGGAAAATTAAATCAGGTCTATGACAGCCAAAATACAACCTTGAGTATATCCTACCTGGATTCAGAAAATATAAAAGGATGTTTGGTTCACTGAACACTAATGTCCCAAGACAAAACAAGCTGTCAAAACATCAAGAATATCACACATGAAGAAAACATGAGACCATTAAAAGAAAAGAAAGAAAATTCAAAGCTGATTATCAGTAGAAACTCCGAAACTTGCTTTTAAATGTAGAGTAGCTAAAGTGAATGGAATAAATGGTGGAGCCAAAGAGCTGAACAGAAACTTTCTAAAGATAGCTCATGAACACAAAGTAATTATTTTAATGAAATGTGCAGAGATCTGGGATTAGAAAGCCAAAAAAGACAAGTATTGTTAGCATATCATTCAAGCTGAATGAAGTGAAGAAAAAATTCAAACTTCAAGTTACAATATTAGAGGATCCCCTGGGCAAAATATTAGAGGTGATGGGAGAAATTCAGAGAGTCTATATCCAAAAGAATTGGTCAAAGTTCAATCATTTCAAGGCATTTCAGGAGAGAGCATATGCTCAATAACTTATGGTATTGAAAGAAGATGTTAAAGCTTTATTGGAGGCATTACCAACAAGCAAGACTCCTGGAGCTGATGGAATGCCAATTGAAATGTCTCAACAAGCTGATGAAGCACTTGTCTATGCCAAAACATTTGTAAAACAACTATTGGCCAACCAACTGAAAGCGATTTCGATTTGTGTCCATTCCAAAGAAGGATGACCCAACCGAATGTGAAAATATCCAACAATATCATTAGTATCCACATGGTGGTAAAATTTTGAAGATGATTCAAAACAGTTGTAGAAGGACATCAACAGGGAGCGTCCAGAAATTCAAGCTGGATTTAGAAGAGAATATGGAATGAGCGGTATCATTACTGACATCAGACAGACCTTGGCTGAAAGCAGAATAAACCAGAAAAATACTTATTTATATTTTATTCATTATGCAAAGGCACTAGGACATGTGGATCATAACAGAGTATGATTACCATTGCAAAGAATGGGAATTCTAGAGCATTCCATTGTTTATATGCAAATAACACAACCTTGGCTACTGAAACCCTAAAGACCTGAAGCCCTTGCTGATGAAGATCAAAGAAGGCAGACTTCAGTACAGATGACAACTCAATGTGAAGAAATCCTCACAACTGGACCAAGAGACAACATCTTGATACACAGAGAAAATATTGTTGTGTTAAGCACTTCATTTAATCTGCGCCCACAATCCATGTTCATAGAAGCAGCAGTAAGGAAATTAAAGGACATGATATATTAGGCAAATCTGTTGCATAAGACTTATTTAAAGTGTTTAAAATGTCATTTTGAAAGCTAAGATGCAAATGACCCAAGCAATGGTATTTTCTTTCTTTTTGTTGTTGCTCCCCTGCACCCTGACTGGCTCATCTCCTCCCCGCAACCCTTCAGATAGGCTTTGGGTCTCCACTGTGCACTCACCCTCATTTACAATGATATGATTTTTTGTTCTTTGATGCCTAATACCTGATCCCATTGACACCTCGTGGTCACAAAGGCTGGTATGCTTCTTCCATGTGGACTTTGTTGTTTCTGAGATAGACGGCCACTTGTTTATCTTCAAGCCTTTAAGACCCCATATGCTATGTCTTTTGATAGCCAGGCACCATCAGCTTTCTTCACCACATTTGCTTATGCACACATTTGTCTTCAGTGATCATATCGGGAAGGGAAGGTGGGCACCCACTGATATGATTTTTTGTTCTTTGATGTCTGATACCTGGTCTGTTCTACACCTCATTGTCACACAGACTGGTGTACTTCTTCCATGTGGGCTTTGATGCTTCTGAGCTAGATGGTTGCTTGTTTATCTGAAAACCTTTAAGACCCCAGACGCTATATCTTTTGATAGCCAGGCATCATCAGCTTTCTTCACCATATTTGCTTATGCACCCGCTTTGTCTCCAGCGATAGTGTCTGGAAGGTGTATATCAAAGCCATGGTATTTTCAATTGTATGAAAAAGGTAGATAAGAAATAAGGAAGACCAGAGGAGAATTTATGCTTTTGAATTATTGTGTTGACAACCCGCTCTATCTTGGAGGAAGTATCGCCTGGGTGCTCTTTAGAAGTGAGGATGGTGAGATTTCATCCCACATGTTGGATACGTTCTCAGATGAAACCAGTCCCTGGAAAAGGGCATCATGCTCAGTCAAGCAGGTAGCCGAAAAGAAAAGGAAAGACCTTCGAGGAGATGAGCTGACGCCGTGGTTGCATCCAGCTCAAACCTGACACATTGTGAGAATGACGCAGGAGTGGGCAGGGGTTCCTTCCACCAGTATGAGTCCTGGCTGACTATAAAGCACCTAACCATAGCAATATAGTGACATCCCTCTGAACAAGGGATATTTTAGCCTCATTTTACAGGCTAGGAAGCCAAGGCACAGGAAGGTGAAGATGCTTGCCCAACATCACAGAGTGGTGAATGGCAAAGCTAGGATTTAAATCCCAGCAATCTGGCTCCAGGTATCTGTGACTTAACCACTACTCTTGGATGCTTTGGTAAAAATGTTAGATCTTATTTTAGATTCAGTTGAGAAGCCACTTAGAGCAGAACCATGGAGTGAGCTGTCTGGCATTTCAACTTGATTGCTCTGACTGCTGTGTGGAAAGTAGGCTGTAGGAAGGCCAGGGTGGAATCAAGAGGGTTTGCAGGGGACTATCAGGGACCTAGAAAGAGATGGTGGTGCCTCACCGAGGGTGACTGCCATGGAAGGATTGAGGGGTGGGTGGACTGGGGATATATTGCAAGGCTAGTGGGACCTGAGGTGTGAAAAGAAGAGGACAGGGTAACTCCCTAAATTTTGTGACCTGAACAATGAGCCAAGCAGAGATGCAACTTAACCAGAAGGGGAACACTGCTGGAGAAGCAATTTGAGACATCAGTGCCATGCGGACAGTGTCTAAGTCATCGCCTTCTCTATGTGAACCCAGCAGTGCCCGGCACTCAGTAGACACTGACCAGTATTTGACTGAATGCCTGGCATACTAGTAACCACGATGTATTCTATTCAAAGATCAGAAACATAACGTTGTCCGTGCTGCTGGTAGTATGTGGTAGAAGTACTTCGTGCCACTGAATCTCACACTTAAAAATAGACAGATGGCAAATTTTATATTGTAGATACTTTGCTACAAGAAACTATCTTTAAACGCATATTTTTTTCTCTCTAAAAATATCAAAGACCACCTCAAAAATCCTCCTTTATATGTCAGGATGAATTATCTTATCACAGCCTTTCTGGAGAATGCTTTGTGAGAGAAGGGGGCAAGGGGAAGGAGGCTGGGGAAGGCACTGAACATGAAAATAACAGATGGAAGCACACTCCCAAAAAAGTTCAAGGGTCGCCTCTTGAAGACTTGAAGGGATGTGCCTAAGCCCCCAAGTCAAAGATGATGCCATTCATTGAGTAGCTAGCCTATGCTGGCTCCGTGGCATACATAATCTCACTGAAGCCTGACCACAGGATAGCAGGACAGTACTGTGACTCTTTACAGGGATGCGCACGCATCCATAGATAGCAAGTTACTCGCCGAGAGTCTCACAGTGTGCAAGGGCATGCTGTTGCTGTTGTTGTTGGTGTTGTTGCTGTTGTTGTTGTAGTTCACTCTCAAATCACTTTTACCTCATAGTGGCCCTGTTGGCATTTAGAGCTACCGTCAGAGGGTTTTCATGGCTGTAATCCTGGAGGGCGTGGACTTCCCAGGCTTCCTCCTGCTGAGCCACTGCTAGGTTCAAACTGCCAGCCTTTGGTTAGCAGACTAGTACTTTGCCATTCCATACCAAAAAGTGAAAAGGTAAAAACGCACTACCATAAAAACAAACAAAAAATGCACTATCATCAAGCCCTATCTAAGATTTCCAAGACCACATGTCTTTACAGGAGGAGGCAACCAGTGCATAAGTAGTATGAAACCCAAGATTGCTATTCCACTTTGCCTTGCCCACCAGGCCGTCCTGGGAAACTGGCCTCCCATGCCAACGAGCACTAGACCAACAGGCCGAGTGTCCGAGGTCCTCTGGGAAGGACTGGTTGCTCACTAGAGTCAGTCAAAAGAGATGGGATCTACAGACTGGGTTAAAAGCCAGTGCCAATGACAAGGAAGTGAAGGGAGATGCCGGACAGTGTAAGATATGACAAAATAATAATGTAAGAATTATCAAGGGTTCATGAGGGAAGGGAAGCAGGGAGGGAGGGGGAAATGAGGAACTGATGCCAGGGGTTTAGGTGGAGAGCAAATATTTTGAGAATGATGAGGGAAATGAATGGACAAATGTGCTTTACGTAATTGATGTATATATGGATTGTGATAAGAGTTGTATGAACCCCTAATAAAACAATATTTAAAAAAAGCCAGTGCAGCTTCTGTCTCAGTGGAAAGCTTGTGTTGGAGTGACCATGTAAGAAGTTATTTGATCCTCAAACCGCCACGCTGCGAGGAAGCCCTGAGTCTAAAGGACACAAGGGTAACCTGCAGGTAAGGAAAGGCCAGCAACATTCCTTCTCTGTGCCTCAGTTCCTTCATCTTGGGAAAATATATATATATATATATATATCGGATGCACTGTGACTCATGGCGACCCTGGATGCGTCAGAGGGTGGACTCACACCGCCGCCTTTTCAGCTAGCAACCCAGTGCATTAGCAACTTGTACCACCCCGGGACTCCCCTCTTTAAATCTGGGGCTTTGCTCATACCACCTGAGCCCACTGCCTTCCAGTGAGGAGATAAAGAAATAAAGGACGGACAGTTCTGTTGCGAGGCCGACAGTCAGTGAGAGGGATCTGGAAGCAGTGCTGTGCCGGGTGTTTCTTCTCATTACTCAGACTTCCCAGACAGACTCTCCCAGGGCCCTGCTCCTCTAGCCAGGCATGCACTCACTTGGGTCCCAACAAGTGCAAAGCAGACAGCTCAGGAATTCCAAGCAGGCCCCAGACAGTGGCCTCAGCTTTTAATGATTCCAATTTATCTGCAGCATTATCAATAATAAATCAAACTAAGTGGAACGAAAACAGCTCTCCCGGCGGCGGTGTCATGTTCTGTCTGTAAAGACGACCCCCTTCAAAGGGCCGGACTGATCAACGGCCATGTTGGCCCGCCACTGGGGAGCCGAGTCCCCCAAAGGTGCTCAGCGGAGAAAGACGTTCCCAGTTGGTGCCTAGCGGTGACTGCACGCTTGGCCTGGTCCTTGCACACTGCTGGGGCACCACGCCCCTCACCTCCGAGAAGTCAAGCCTGAGGAGTGGGAAAGAGTGTGATCCGTTTTACTGAGGGGTAAACTGAGGGAGATGGGGGGGTCTGACCTGTCTGGAGTCCCTGAGGAACTGGTATGCAAACACAGACCTTCCCAGACTCCGCCCTACATCCCCTCCCATGAAGATGTCACCACTGGTCTGCCAGAGGAAGGCTGAAGTCCTGGCAAATGCTCAGATCCAGGAGTCAGAGGTATGAAACCCTTCTCTGCTTTTTTTTTTTTTAATAAATCTTTTTATTGGGGCTCATACAACTCTTATCACAATCCATACATCCATCCATTGAGTAAAGCACCCTTATACATTGGTTGTCCTTGTCATTCTCAAAATTCACCTGGGGGAAGAGGAGGTTATGAGAGTTCTCTAAGCTGCTTTCCCCAATGCTTCCCTTCCACGCAGGAGATTCTGGTTCCGTTCTTGGCCAATCCAACCCATGTGCAGCCACATCCACCTGTCCCGAGAGGTTCTTAAGTTGCTATGATGCTGAACAGGTTGTATTGGCTCTTCTAGACAAAGATAGACTAGGGAGAATGGCCTGGCAATCCACTTCTGAAAGCCGGTCAATGAAAACCCTGTGGGTCTTTGTTGTTTGTGGGGTTACAGTGAATTGAGGGCCAACTCAACCGGCCCTAGGAAAAGGATCAGACTTTCAAGGCCACTATAAGCCCAACCCCAGAGGGCACCATGGAAATAGAGCACATGAACAGTGCCCCCTAGAGATCAATCAAGGAGTAGCTGTGAATATCCCTCCCCAAAGAAGATAAAGGTTTTCAATTGAGTAGCTGCTAGGCACACAATGAAGTTCCTGTCACTTAATCAATAATCACAAATGACAATTCTTTATTTATTGTGGTGGCTCTCTGGATTCTCACAGAGCTGAACTTCAGGGGAATAGCAGTGGCATTGACCACCCTGCTCAGTCAGTTGAATAATTGTAAATTGTGGGCAGTTGAGCAGGATAGCCTGGAAGCTACAGGGACACCAAGATACATCATCCAGCCTAAAGTCTGCATTGGTAAGATGAGGGAAAAGGCAGTGGTGGACTCTTTGCAGGCAATGTGAGCACCTGGGGGGCGGGGGGCAGAATCCAGGTGAGAAGGCAGGCCTGTCACTGTCCAGGCCTGGCTGGTCCCTGGCCACCTCCACCTTCGTTTCCTAATGCTGCCATAACAGCAGCAAAAGTGAACGTAGGTAGTTTTAAAGAACAGAAATGTATTGCCTTGGTTCAGGAGCCTGGATGGCTGGAGGTGGGGGATGTCCCTACGGGGAGGTCTTACTTTCTCTATTTCACCTTCTAGTAGCTGGTGACAAAAACCTTGGTTGATCTTGACCTTACAGATGCCATCTCCCTGACCCTCACCTCCCACCCAGTGTATCTGTGTCTATTCTCTTTACATGCTTCAGAAGTGATTAGGTTTAGGACCCATTCTGCCCTGGTATGGCTTGATTAACAGAATCAAAGAAGACACCTCTTTCCAGCTAGGGTGGTAGTCATAGAGGCAAGGCTTAGGATTTCAGTATATGTCTGGCAGGGGAGGGACACAACTCAACCCATAACAACCCTCTTTCTGGATTACTTCCCCAGCAGGATATCGGTGACAGTCTGGGGCACCAGACTGCTTTGAGAGACATCAGTGCTCTTCGGTCCCCAGAGTACCCACTGGAAGTAAGTTTCTCTCTGCTTTTCTAGGAGAGAGAGAGGCAGAGCTCCACTGAGCTGGTGCTAAATGTCTCCTCTTTGATTCCCACTCTCAAATCACAAAGGCCTCTCTCTCTTTCCCAGATATACCAGCACCTTTACACCCAGCCTCAAGCACACTTCCAAATGATCATCAGTCATGGTGGAACGGTACTTGGACTTAATGGTCTTTATGTGGGGAAAGGCTGACTCACATAAATAAGCAGAGCTGAATAAGGCAGTCAAGGAGGTAGCCCAGTTTCTCACGTTTGGGTACTTTCCCTCTGTGAGTAAGTTCCAGAACTGTTCGTGCACTCTGGACTTCAGCTGAATGTTGGCTTATAGTGTCAAAATCTCCCATTCTGTATGAAAGCAATACATTTTTGTCTTTTTACTTGGTCCAGCTCCCCCACTCATTTTAATACCCTTTCTTACGTTTAAGAGGGAAAAAACCAAGGTCTAAAAATTGGCCATAAGTTAGCTTGTCAGTCTTGCTGCACTTAGCGCAGTTGTTTATGCATGCTTTAGAGACCTAAGATTGCATCTGATTGGCTGCACTGTATATCATTTAAGTGACAGGATTGATGATAGGCTTACATCTATTTTTTTAATGCTATGTGATCTACCTACACTACATTTGCAATTGGCTAGTAGATCCCCATCGACGTATTGAGAACCCCTGGTCTACATGCTTTGTCTCTCTCTCTCCCGACTGGAACCTTTGCTTCCTGAGGATCCCGAAGTCTGCATCTCATGCCATGTTGTCTTCTAAGATGGGGCTATTCCAAAAGGATTTGCTAAAAGATGGGCAAGAGCAGGAACTTGGGAATCAAGCCTGCATTCGTAATGCATCTCCAGTGACCGTCTGATTACTTCAGTCACTCAGGTACTCACTTTCTTTGGCTGTAAAATGAGAATAAGATATCCAGTATCTAGGAGCCCTGGTAGTATAGTGGTTATAAGTTGGGCTGTGATCACATGGTCAGCAGTTCAAAACCACCAGCAGATCCATAAGACTGGGCTTTCTACTCCTATAAATAGTTATAGTCTCAGAAACCCACAGTGAGTCACCATGAGTCTGCGTGGACTTGATGGAGAGTTTGAGTTTTTTGAGTTTGATAGCCAACATCTTACTGAGTTCTTTCCTGGTATCAAGTATTGTTTCAAGCACTTTAATTTAAACTTCACAAAACAACTCTATGCTGGAGGTGTGGTTATTTTTGACAGTAGATTAAATGGACAGAGACATTCACAAACTTGCCTGATATGCCCAGAAGTAGTCGGAGAAGGATTAGGTCTTGCCTTTTGTTTAAGCAAAGAGTGGTTACACATTGGGCTGTCATCTGAAAGGTCAGGCATTTGAAACCACCCGCTGCTCCAAGGCAGGAAGACAGGGCTTTCTACTCTCATAAAGAGTTTCAAGCTCAGAAACCCAAAGGGCAGTTCTGCTAATGGAAAGTCAGCATCAACTCAATGGCGCTGAATTTGGATGTTTTTCGTTTTGTTTTTGTTTTTTTATGTTTAAGCAGAGTGTCTACACCAATGCACCTTGCTTTGTTCTCCAATGATGCTCTTGTTTGCTGGAGACAAGGATGAGAAATGGTGCCTGTCAAGCACTGAACATGATCCCCACATACAATTAATGCTTAATGACAAGAAACGTGGCTATTTTTCTTGGAACCCTTGTTATAACACCCGAATCCAATATCTTGTGACTCGGCATCCTTACACCCCTCAGTTGTTCATTTTTCAATCATCTGTCTTTTATTTTATCCCACACTCCAGCCATACAAGTCAGCAGACAACATCTCACTACCACCAGTTGGTCCAACCAGCAGGACTAGGAGGGCTTTTTCAATTCTGGGTTCAACAACGCTCAGTTCAATCCAACAAACTCTCAGCACCTAGCCTTGGCCCAGACACCAGGATAGAGAATAGGGTTTTCACTTCTATACCAACCCTCAAGGTCATCTTTTCAACCCAGGTCCACACAGGAAAAGGAGTGGGGACATCCAAGAAGGGTGAGATGCAGCCTGCAGGAGGCGCCTGCATCGGCTCAGACTTGCACCAACTCCTTACCTGGAAGCAGACAGAATTCAAGCTCATGTCTCAGCAAGATGATAAATTGCTGTCACGCCTCTACAAAATCCCCACGCTCCCACAGTCCAATTACAGAACTGTCTTATAGTTTGAGGCCACAATAAAAAAAAGTATTTCCCATCTGTGCCTGAATCTCCCCCAAAGAACATGACAGAGATCCCAAATCCTCACACAGGGCCACCCCCCTCCCCATTTCTCCCAGATTCCAGCTCTCTTGTTCCCCAAAGCCTTTCTCACCATTCCTCACTCCCTGCTCTGCACCATCGCTTCCCAACATCCCCAGCAATCACAGTAACATAATGGGACCCCTCTTCCCTACTCTTTCTCCTACTTATTATGCTTCTTCTCCTAAGAGACACTTTCAAACTTCCCAAACCAAACCCCTTCAACCAATCTCTTCATTTTCTTCAGATGACTGATTCTCTCTCTCTCTCTCTCTCTCTCTCTCTCTCTCTCTCTCTCTCTCTCTCTCTCTCTCTCACACACACACACACACACACACACACACACACACCGTGTGTGTGTTAATGATAAAGAAGAGGTGAAAAAAATAATCTATCAGATAATGCTAAAGGTTTCCTTATTTCCTTAGTGTACAGAGAGAAAGGCAGTAACTCTTCCCTGCTTACAATAACAATTTTCCCCAGCTGTATGCATTTTTGTGATGGTAATTAAACCTATGAATGCTAGGTTTGTCAATGATAAGGACCTGTCAACCACTGTAAGTGAGACAGCTTGCATCTCAAAGTTATCCACAGTAAACCCCAAAACACTCACTGTCGGTGAGTGGATTCTGTTCAGTAGTGGTTCTACAAGACAAGCTAGAACTAGGGTTTCCAAGGTTGGAGGTCTCTGGGGAAGCAGATTGCCACACTTCTCATCACAAGGAGTAGCTGATGGGTTCAAACCACCCAACTCTTTGTTCGCAGTTGAACGCTTTCACCAGGATAGGACCTCTTCACGGATGTCCTGTGAGGGTCAGAGGGGTAGGGTTTGACCTGAAGTCAGTCCCGACTCACAGTGGCCTTATGTACAAACAATACCTGATCTGGGACATCTTCACATCATTATTGCATTTCAGGTTGCTGTTGTGTACATTGTTACAATTTAGTTCATTGAGGGCCTTCCTAGTTTCCACCACTCTTCTACTGTACCAAGCATGATGTCCTCGCCTCACCTAGGAATATCCCAAAGTACATGGGTCTGAGTCTCACCACCCCTGTTTCTGAAGAGCATTTTGGATGTACTTCTTCCAAGATACAATTGTTTATTCTTCAGGCAGCCTTTGGTACTTTCAGTATATTTTGTCAACACCATAATTCAAATGCACCAGTTCTTCTTTAATCTTATTTATCTATTGCCCAATTTTCACATGAATATGAAGCACTTTTAAAATACCATAGCTTGGGTCAAGATACTTTAGTCTTCAAAGTGACATCCTGTCTCTACAGCACTCAAAAGTGCTCTCTTTTTTAAAAATCATTTTATTGGGGGCTCGTACAGCTCTATCACCATAAATATATCCGTTATGTCAAGTACATTTTTACATTTGTTTCCATCATCATTTTCAAAACATTTTTTCTACTTGAGCCCTTGATATCGACTCATCATTTTCCCCCTCCCTCCCACACTCTCTCTCCCTCGTGAACCCTTGATAATTTAGAAATTATTATTATTTCATGTCTTACATTGACCGATGTCTCCCTTCACCCACTCAAAAGTGGTCTTGGGCATCAGATTTGCGCAATGAAATATGTCGTTTGATTTCTTATATATTGCTTCCATGAGCATGAAATGTGAATCTAAGCAAAAATGAAATGCTTAACAATTTGTCTTTTCTCCATTTATTATGACGTTGTTAATTGGTTCCATTGTGAGGATTTGGCTTTCTTTACACTGAGTTATAATCCAAACCAAAGTCTACAAGGTTTGATCTTCAGCAAGTGCCTCAAGTCTACCTTGAGTTCAACAAGCAAGGTTGTATCATCTGCATATAGCAGGTTGTTAACGATCCTTTTTCCAATCAGGATGCTACATTCTTCTTCATGTTGTCCTGTTTCTCAAATTATTTTCTCATCACACCAATTAAATAAGTATGGTGAGAGCATACAACCCTGATAGACAAGTTTCCTGATTATAAGATTTGCAGGCATTTCCTTGGACTGTCTGTGTGACTGCTTCTTGGTCCGTGTACGGGTTCTGTGTGAGCACAGTGCAGAGTTCTGGGGCTCTCATTCTTCCCAATATTATCCATAGTTGGTTATGATCCACACAGTCAGACACCTTTGCCGTCAATAAAACACACGTAAACATCTTTCAGGCACTCTCTACTTTCCGCAAAGTCCATCTGCCATCAGCAGTGACATCCTCCATGCCAAGTCCTCTTCTGAATGTGCTTGAACTTCTGGCAGCTGCCTGTCAACATCTTGCTGTCACTGTTATTGAATGATCCTCAGCAAACGTTTGCTTGCATGTGATATGAATTATATTGTTTGATAACGTCCACATTCCGTCGGTCACTTTTCTTTGGAGTTGGCCAAATTTCCTGGAATAGATCAATGACTGCTTTCAGTGCTCCAGCAGCTTGTTGAAATATTGCTATGGGCATTTCATCAATTCCTGGAGCTTTCCAATTTGCTAATGCCTTTAGTACAGCTTGAGCCTAGTCTTTCAGCACCATTGCTTCTTGCTCATATGCCACCTTCTGAAATGCTGGAATGTAGCCCATTTCTTTTTGATACATGACTCTATATATCACTTTTGATGTTTTAATGTTTTCTGTGTCATTAAGTATTTTGCCCATTGAATCCTTTGCTATTGAAACTCAAGGCTTGATTTGTTTTTCCTCGTGTTTTTACAGCTTGGGATGTGCTCAGTGTGTTCTTCCTTATCGGCTTTCTAACTCCAGATCCTTTCACATTTCATTATGATGCTCTACGGTGTCTTGGGGGAATGCTCATTGAAATGTTCTACTCAACTCTTTGACTTCATCATTTCTGGCACTTGTTTTAGCTACATTCCACTGAAGAGCAAGTTTCAGAGTCTCTTCTGACATTCGTGTTGATTTTTTTTTCTTTCTTGGCTTTTAAGAGACCTTTCTTTGTGTATGTCTTTTCTTTCTTCGTGTGTGATGTTCTTGATGTCACCTCATTGCTTGTCAGGTTTTCTCTCATTAGTGATTAATGCATAAAATCTTCTTGACATATTCAGATGGGATCTACTCAAGATCCCATTTTCGCTATCATGGACTTGTTGTAATTTCTTCAACTTCAACCTGAACTTACATGTGAGTAAAACCATGGACTGCCAAAGTAACCCAAAAAAAAAATCTGTCTTGAAATAAATATAGTCAGAATGCTCCTTTAAAATGAGGATGGTGAGACTTTGTCTCACATACTTTGGACATGTTATCAGGAGAGCTCAGACCCCTGGAAAGGACATTATGCTTGGTAAGGTGGTTTGGCAAAACAAAAGAAGGCTTTGTGTAAGTTCGGTGGACACTGTGGCATCCCCAGTGGGCTCAAACAGAATTGATTGTGAAGATGGTAAAGGAAAGGGCAATGTTTTGTTCTGCTGTACACTGGGTGGCTATGAGTTGGAACCACTTCAACAACGTCTGACGACAACTCTTAATATTCTTCAAAGAGTTTATGGATATTGAGTGAAGGTTTACAGAGCCAGTGACTAGTTGTACATTCATCCAGGGATACACACCATATTTATTGAATCTCCTCAATGCAACACACCACTCATCCCACCAACTCCCTGTGCTTCTTGCCTCCAGGCCTCCTTCTCTCCTAACCCTTCTGAAAGTTGTCCTTCAGCATATGGTGCCCCCAAGATCACAAATAGTTGATTCTTCTAAGCAGTCATTGTTCTCCTTTTGATTGGCTGCAAACTGAGCCACAGGGCTGAGTTTCGTTCCAGACCTGAAGGGTGACTCAGGACCATAGCTTGTGGGTTCCATCCAGCCATTCAACCCAGTCTCTTATGATTTTTTTTGGTCCCACCTTTTTCTCCCATTCTATCCAAGACCTCCTAATAGGACTCCTTTCTGAGTAGTCTAATTTTTCTGAAAGCAACTCACCATCCCTTCTTCCACAGACTCACGAGGTAGAGTCAAACCACCAACCTTTGGGTTCGCAGCCTAGCATCTAACCATTGCACCATACCACCTCAAATCACAGGGTTTTAGGTTCTAAAGGAGACCTCTAAATTGGAGTCTACCTGGAGTGGAAAGGGCTCCTTCCTACCTGTGTGGTATATTCATAGGTCCCACTGGAGCCCTTCCTTTGCCTGAAGCCAAGCTCTGTGGTCTGTGTTCACAAGAATGTTCTTTGTTTGTTGCTGCTATGATTTCCCTCCTTCCTGCGTTCCCCTTTACCACGCAAGCACACCTCTCAGTTATGTTTCTACAAGTCAGCTAAGCAATCCAAACCCAAAATACACTGCCATTATCTCTCTCCTTTAGAACTACTGGTGGATTTGAACTGATAACCTTGAGGTTAGCAGCCTAATGCGTAACCACTAAGCCAACAAGGCTCTTTCAGCTAAGCACTAAGTTTGGCAATTGCATGGTGGCTTTGCATTCTAAGTGGCTGCTAGGATTGCAGGTCCCCATGAAGGACAGTATCTCAGGATGTCTTTCAGATAGAGAAGCAATATGCAATCCACTGTAAGACAGCCCTCCTCCCCAACTCCCAGCAGACCTTAGGGATTGGGAGTCAATGGGATTCTCTGGGGCTGCCTCAGGGGAGTGATAGAGACCACAGCAACGGCCTCCTCCTCCCTCTACAGCCGCCATCCAGCCCTGGTGCCTAAAACCCCACCACTCCTCTCCTTCATGATGTGTCATAGAAAAAGCTTGCCTCTAGAATGTACAATGTCTATACAACACAGACCAACATAAACAACACTGGAAGGTCACAGGCTGGGGGTACCTACAAAGCACACATGATAGAAAATGTCTACCCTCCCAGATATATTAAGAAGTTCTACATGTGACACAAAAAGAGAAGCAACTCAGAACCAAGATGGATGGGAGCTATCAGAAGCCATAGCTCACCTGAGTCACCAAAGAGTGTACGACAAGGAACTTGAACTAATTGTTGCTGTTCTTGATCTTGTTGGGTGCCATCAAGTACGTCTGACTCAGCGACCCTATGGACACTGAAGGAAATGCTGCCGGTTCTCACTCCATCCTCGCAATGACTCTTCCATGTGAGCGCATCAATGCAGCCTCGTATCCATGCATCGTGCAGAACAACCCCTCTCTTTCCTACCCCACAGCTTTGCCCAGCATGATGTCCTCCTCCAGGGCTGGTCTCTGGCCAGAGACCACAGAACCAAAGAACGATGGATGACATCTCGCCATCCTTGCATGGTCGGACCGTCCTTCTTCTGAGGCAGATTTCTTGTGCTTTTGGCAAGCTTGTGAAGAGTCGGGAAAAACCAAGGCATGAGCAGAATTGAGATACCGGCTCACTCTGCAGATAGGCAAAAGCCACGAGTGGAGGGTGCATACATTGGAACCATGACTTTGATGAGAAGTTGGGTAACATTAGTCAACTTACAGACACACCTAACCCAGGGCTCTGGGATTCCACAGCTAAGGAGAAAGAAAGAAAATCCTCTCACACATGTGGAAGACGTGCCCAAGGGCATTCGCTGTAGCCTTGTGTGCAATAGCAAAGAACGGGAAGCAACCTAGATATCCACGTAGAGGGGAGAGGATAAATAAATTATGGAATATTCATATAGCGGAGTTCTATACCAATCTTTAAATGAGCGAATTAAATTTGCATGGGTCGACATGAATAAAATATAATGTCGATATAAAAAGCAAATTGCAGAAGGTTAGGTAAAGTGTGCAGTTTATGTAAAATTTTAAAACCCCAGAATACTTGTGGGTGAATGCATAAAAGTTTGAAAACATGAACCAGAAGACAACCTACCAATGGCTGAGAAGTAGGTAGAGACTAGGGATAGGAAAGATGCAGAAAGATAGTCTCTACAAATGGTACAGTATCTACAGCATTTTCAAGTTTGGAAAAGAAAGGACAGCAACAGGGCGCATGGCAGCACTTTAAACTGGGTGACAGGCACACAGCTGTGTGTAATGTTATTTTCTCCATTTTTTATTCATTCATCCATTCACTCCTGTATTCATCCCGGACATATTTCTCTGCTATGTCCTAAGCAAAGAGCCTTGGTCACCTCATGGGTTAAGTATTTGGATGTTAACTTCGAGAACAGAACTTTGAACCTGTCAGTCACTCAGCAGGAGGAAAGTCAAACTGCTGGCTTTCATTAAGAGTTACAGTCTCAGAAACCCGAAGGAGCAATTCTATTCTGTCCCATAGGGTAGCTGTGAACTGGAGTTGACTCAACGGCAGTGGGTTTGATTTGGTTTCTAGTGAACTAAAAGTCACATCATGTTGAGTACTAAAACACACTTGACCCAAGTTATGTATTTTTTTAATCATCTTACTGGGGGTTCTTACAGATATCATAACAACCCTATAAATCAATTATCAAGTGAACTTGTGCATATGGTGCCATCATCATTTTCAAAACCTGATCTTTCTACTTGAGCCCTTTGATATCAGTTCCTCTTTTTTTTCTCTCCACCTTCCACCCTCCAACCCTCATAAACCCTTAATAAATTATATATGTATATATATTTATTTATATCTTACACTGTCTGCTGTATCCCTTCACCCACATTTATTTTATTAATTCCCTGGGAGGGGCAGGGTTAGAAATCCATCATCACTATCAGTTCCCCTTTTCTACCCTTCCCCCCACCCTCTCTGTACCCTCATGGTATTGCTACTCACATTACTGTTTCTGAGGGGTTTATCTGTCCTGGAATCCATGGGTCAAAAGCACTTATCTGTATCAATGTACATATTCCTGTCTGGCAGAATTTGTTAGGCAGAACTGGAGCCATGATCGTGGGGAGAGGAAGACTGAAAGAACTAGCAGAATGTTTTGTGTTTCGTCAGTGCCATACTGCACCCTGGGTGAATCATCCCTTCCATGTGATCCTTCTGTGAGGGCATGCCCAAATGTCTACAGGTGGTCTCTGGGTCTCCACTCTAACCCCTTACCTTCACACTGATATAATTGTTTGATTTTAATCTCTGGATACCTGATCCTGTCAATAACTCATTTTCACATAGGCTGGTGTACTTCTTCCATGTGGGCTTTGTTGTTTCCCTGCTAGATCCCACTGGCTTAACTTCAAGCCTTTAAAACCACAGATGCTATATCTTGTAATAGCTGGGCACCATCAGCTTTCTTCACCACATTTGCTTATGCATCCATTTTTGTCTTCAGTGATCATTCTGGAAGTTCAGTATCACACACAGGTTATTAGAATAAAGTGTTCTTTTGTTGAGGGAAGACAAGTAGAGGTCCAGAGTTCATCTGATACCTTAATACTTTTAACATAAAAATATATGTTCATAGACCAACACCCCATCTTTATATATTAATATATTTACATATATACATGTCTATATTTATATCTCTATGTATAGATTTTAACTCTTAGTTCTTTCCTCTATTTCCTTTTACTTTACTCTTGCCCCACCAACATGTTCACCCTTCATTCAACTCTCAGTAATTCTTCTCAGCTACATTGCAGTTGATCGTCACCCCAGGCATTCTACACCCTCATCATCATCCATTTTAGACCCCTTATTGTTGCCCTGTCCCTGAGTTTATTGGTTCCCCACTCCCTCCCACCTACTCCTCTCCCATGCACCCCTGGATCCATCGGTCCTGTTGGTTTCTCCTTGGCATTGTTTATCTTGCCTGTCTTATACAGATAGACATTTAAAAAAGGAGTGGCTATAAATACTTCCAGGTCTATCTACTGACTTTTATGAATGCCCCCCAACAAGGTCTGGTGGGGCGCCAAGTACTGCCCCCAAGTCCAAAGTCTATTTGGGGTTCCTCAGGGAATTTGTGGCTTGTCTCCCCTTGCTGCTCTGTTGTGCTGCCTTTCTGATTTGCCCTTATGGGAATGGGGGTGGGGGGAGGAGGGATCCAACCAGACCCAACTCCCACACTGTGTCTCCAGTGTTGTCCCTTGTAGTACTGTGGGTCACTGGGGGGACCTTGTGTCTCATACTGGGGCCAGCCCTACAGTCCTCTCTGTGCATTGTCTGCTCCAAGCAGTTCGTCCCTAGGCTTGGTGAACCTGGATGAGGCACTCTCTCTCCTTCCCTCTTGGTCTGCTCCCGTGTGGACAGGGAAGACCAGCTACTCTCCCAAGCCTGTATCTCCAGTGCTGTCCTCTGTAGGACTTGGAGGGCGGGTCCCACATTGCTCAGATTGGGGCTGGCCCCACAGTCCTCTCTGTCAATGTGCTGCTACGTGCCAGTATGCTGGCCTCACGGCTTGGCACACTGGAATGGGATCTGGTCTCTTTATTCATTTCCTGTGCAGACATAGACAATACCCTCCCCATGGGTGGATTAATGCCCTGTTCCCCCATCTTTTCATCCTTCCTTCTCTCCTCCCTCTCAAGCTATGTATTTCACGGAGTTTCATCTGTATGTGAAAGTTGGACATTGAACAAGGAAGACAAAAGAAAAATGCTGTATTTGAATTCTGGTGCTGGCAAAGACTATTAAAAGTACCATACACTGCCAAGAGAACAAAGAGATCTTTCTTGGAAGAAATACGGCCAAGATGCTCCTTAGAGGCAAAGGTGGCAAGACTTCATCTCATGTACTTCAGTCGTGTTAGCAGGAGACACCAGTCCCTGGAGTAGGACGTCATGCTTGGTACAGTAGAAGGGGAGTGAAAAAGAGGAAGACCCTTGAGCAGATGGATTGACACAGTGGCTGCACCAATAGGCTCAAACATGGAACGACTGTGAGGATGGCTCGGGACTGGGCAGTGTTTCATTCTGCTCATAGCAGGGCCACTATGAGTAGGAACTGATCTGACAGCATCGAACGCCAGCACCGTGACCACTGCAGACGTCATTCCAGGAGCTGGGGGTACAGTCATGACCTGCACCACACAAACCCCTATCCGTATGGTGCTGGCATTCACGGACACAGACAATCAATGAATGCGTGCAACATTCTAAAATGACTATGCAACAGATACCTAATTGTTCGATAATTATAAGAGCTTTGTAGAAGAAAATAAATGAAGTATCACTATGGAGTAAGTGTGGCAGAAGAGGTGGAACAGGGTTTCCTAGTTAATTAGAAAGCCTGACAAGACTTCGGTAAAAAGAAGACAGAAATGTCAAACCTGCCGGAAGAGGAAAGTGAGCCATGGTGACATCCTGTGACAAACTTTCAGGCAAAAGGAACCCTGGGGACCAAGGTCACAAGGTGAGAAAGAGCCTGGTGTATTCTGAAAGTGGGTAGCTGGGAGCCAGGCAATGAGATCTAAAAGGGAATGGGACACAGCTGGAGAGGGGCATCACGTGTCTCATGAATATTTCATCATTTTTCATGGAGAAAGGAAGGAAGGGGTGGGAGGAGGAAGAGACTTCCTGAAGTGGAAATGATCAAATTCAAACAAACCTGGCTGGCAAATGCCAGTGAAGAGAACTTGACCCAGCTCAAAGCTATGAATGCACCGCTGAGCACAGGGATTTCATGAAGGGAGCAGAATTGACCCCACACTTGCTGCCCAGTGGCCTCACTTGGAGAGTTTGCCAACATCCTCTTGGAATGATGGGACCCCCCACGCATTGCTGGGGGATGTGAAATGGCATCGCTACTCTGGCAAACAGTTTGGTGGCTTCTCAACAAAATTAAGGACAGAATGACCCTCCGGCCCAGCAACCCCACTTCTCTGGATGCACTCAGAGATATTTGAGGGCAGGGATCCATACACATCCTTGCTCATCCGTGTTCCTGCAGCCTTATTCACAAAACCCAGAGTGCACAAACTGATGAAAGAATCAACAGACCAGGGCATAGTATTTAACCCTCAACAGCAATGACCTGATACATGCTACGACAGACATGGACCTTGCAAACATTATAAGCAAACAAAGCCAGACACAAAAAGACAAATATTATACGATGCCACTTATATGAAATATCGATCTAGACTAGGCAAAGGCATACCGACAGAAGGAGAGTTGTGATCCCAAGAACTAGGAGCAGGAGGAGATGGGAAGTGTCTTGTAAAAGGGTCACTGAGTGTCTGTGGGAGGTGATGAAAGTTTTGGGTTTTGAATCGGGTTCGTGTCACTGGACAGGCCTCTTCCAAGTGGCAAACAAGGCAGCATCCTTGCTACATACATTTGAGCACATTTCCAAACCCCCCCGTGCCTGGGAGGCATGCAACAAATCAGAAAGCTTGCAGTGGGAGCCAGTCGTGGGGGTAAAGATTCCCTGTCCTCTGCCACAGTGACACTGTCAGGCTGCAGGATGAGAGAACGAAGGGTTTCCCTCATTGAGTTTATTGAGTTCACATTTTTTTCCACCTTGCTTTTTCACAGAATGTCAATGGGTAGGACGTGACATACAAATTGATTTCCTATATAGTGCTTTTCATGTTATTTCTGTGTTTGTTTATTAACCTATCTTTAAGAATATACCGCATTCATTAAATGAGATACAAGTAAAGCACGTAAACCGCTACCTGGTACGTAACAGCAGCTCAGTAAATGGTGGTCGACATTCCTTCCTCTCACCGTTGCCTTTATTGTTGTTCATAACTTCACACGAAGACATTTACCAGCCCCGTCCCTGAGAATCGGTCTTGATCAGACAGGCAGGTGAGTAAATAAGGGCATTTATTGCCATTTTGCACTGTCAGAAACTTTATATGGCTCTCTCCTGGCCTTGTCAATGGCAGGTCAAAACCCTCTGCATGCAACCAACGAGAAGGAAAGGAAGGTTCAGAGAGGGACAGGAACTAGCCCAAGGTCACACAGCTGCTGAGTGGCAGACCAGAGCTAAGCACTTGCTCACTCCTAAAACACATCCTGACTGAGCAGGTTCTGGATTTTTCCCTGATACGTACATGTCATTCTGGATTTTGTTGAAGTGTAAAGCAATCGAGAAGTGTTTCTCAGGGATCCCCAGGCAGAACTATCCTCTCCTAGTTCTGAGCTGTCGAGACCTTTGTAAGCCCATACATTAGAGCTCTTGACATCATAGTACAGCCTGGGACGGGATTCTGGTAACATTCGAGGTGACACCACCTCCAGTAAACTCCCTGGGCCCCATGGGCTGAGTCTGTGGGGTGTGATTAAGCTGGGAAGTGGGCCTACGGTGTCGCTGGTATTGAATGCAATAACACAGCGGTGGGGCATCCCCATGGCCAAAGGGGGAATCTGAAGACAGGCCACAGGGTTGTGAATCTAGCTCTGATCCTTCAAAGCTGTTTGAGGGCTGGCGACTGTCTTGACCACTCACTGCCTCCATTTTTGATTCCTTAAAATGGAGTTCATAACAATACCTGCCCGTGGTGGGATTCAGCTGGCTTATATCAATCAGTTCAGCAGAGCCAATGCTAGCTTGTTTTGTGGAATTCAAGGAACCGGTTGTTAAAATGGCCTTGAAATCAGGGTTCTGTCTAAGGTGGGCGGTTGGGTAGGTGCCCACGTGCACATCACAAATGTATATTCTTTACACTAAAGTTCTCCAGTGCAAAGGTGTAGGCTAAGTACCGTAGCAATTCTCATTCTGTCCAGAGGTTTAACAAAATTAGACTATGCTTGTAATGTTTATTTATTCATTTCATCAAGCTCATTACACTTTGTTATTACATTGTTATTCCCTTATTTTTTTAATCTCAGTAAATAAACATGACATAAAGAGAAAAGGTGCCAAACAACCAGAAGGGGGGTGTTGTGCTGTCATTCGTTCCAGCTCCGTGACACCCCAAATGCCCAAAAGCTATTATGAGTGAATTATGCATTTCTTGAAAGTGTTCAAGGAGATAAAAAATAGTGTCAGAACAATAGCTGTATGTTCAGCAAAAGTGGCAAGGAGTTTTTCAAAGATGAACATAATATGGTGAGAGAAGAGAAATCGTCCTTTTCTCATATATCAAATACAGTGACTATTGTCTAACTGGTCTACCTCAAAAGGAATGAGATTCTACTTCTACAGTGAAAACATGGTTAAGAATAAATCACACAGTCGGTGACACGTGGATAAAAGCCAAGAATATTGCAAGTGAACATGCCAATCAAGAAGAATATGGAAATATCATAAATACCAGTTTTATTTTTGTCAGACATTATTTAAGTTTTCATTGATACTTAAAACTCTTTCCTATAACAATCTAGGGTGTTTTGGAGTTTTTTTAACAGTCTAGTTTTATGTACCTATTTTGTTGGTCTTATTTAAGTATTGACTGTATGAAATAATATCTTTTGGTGTATCTTTTTTTTTTTTACTTAAAGTGGTCATTAGGGCAGCAAAGAGAATGCTAAATTATTTGAATCCCACCACTGGTGCCTTCAGCATCAGGTACCCACTTGCCATTCAGTCCATTGTGATTCATGACAACCGGTGTGCATCAGAATAGAACTGTGATCCATGAGTCCTCAGTCCCTGATTTTTCTAAATTCGATCACCAGGCCTTCTGAGAGGACCCTGGGTGACCTTGAACCTCTAATCTTTCCATTATCGGCAAAGTTCATCAATCATTGGATCCTCCAGGAAATGAAATGAAATGAATTAACACATGCAAATCTCAGGACTGTGCCTAACACACGAACCCACACCAAATGCACCAAACCAAACTCAGTGCCATGGAAACAACACCAATTATTAGTGACCATACATAATAGAATATAACCATGCTTCTGGGTTCATAAGGTTGTAAGGGAGAAGAAAGCCTCAACTTTCTCCCATGGAGCAATCGGTAGGTTTGAACCACCAAATTTGTATTAAGCAACCCAACTTGTGACCCATTCACTACACCATCAGAGCTTCATGTGCTTAAGATATGTTGTTCTCAGGTGCCCCAATGGACCTTTTAAAAAAACAGTATTGTTGGCAATGCATCCACATATCATACAATTTAATAGTTCAATCATATCAAGAAGAGCTGTACAATCATTGCCACAATCATTCTAGATCATTTTCTTCCTCCATATACACCTTGTTATTGGTGCAATTATTTTTTATTGTTGCAAAAATGTGCACAGCAAAACATTCTCCAAGTCAACAACTAATGTATAATTCAGTGCCATTGATGATATTATTTGGGTTGCACAGCCCCCCACCGGGCCTCAGAGCAAGCTCGTATGTACGAGAACAGAACATTGCCTGGGCTTGAGTGTCATTATGCTATGTTTGAGCCCATTCTTGTTGGAGCCACTGACAGTTTACTATATGTCCCTAACACATAGCAAACACTGAACATGTTTAGCAATCAGAGGTGTGCTGTAGTTAAAAACGACAGGAGTAATTAGAAGGCAGTCTGCGTTCTCATCATAATTCCATCATGTCTTAGCCAAATTACGATTCCCAAATGTATCAATGGGTGGTGGTCATAATACCTTGATCAGAGGTCAAATGGGAGTTGATTTAGATAATTATGTGAAGGAGAACAGATAGGTAAAACATTGGCATCCCTTAGTAGCATGAAAGGGTTAAAGGGTTGGGTCCACCCAGAGGTGCTGTGGAAGAAAGACCTGATGATCAGTCCCTTCAAGCCATCTGAAGAGCAATTTTATTCTGGCAAGGGGTCGCCATGAGCTGTACTCAACGCAATGGCATCTGGTCTGATAGTTCATTCAGAACTAGGCTTGCTTCCTCCTAAACATCCTCACAAAATGTAGTATCCCAAAATAATGATCACAACTCATCTATGAAAACCCCACCACACCCTTTGCCACTGAGTCTATCCCAGCTCGCAGAGACTCCAGGTAGGGTTTCCAGAACTCTCCATCTTATGGGCGCAAACAGCCTCATCCCTCTCCCAAAGGGCACTGGTTGGGGGTGTGAACCTCTAGAGTCACCAGTACTCCTTATATAGCAAGCAGTTGCTCGGTATTTATGTTTGTGTCAGAGTACCTGGATAGTGGGAGCACGTAACAAGCTGAGCTGCTAACCAAGACATTAGAGGTGCAAATTCACCCACAGGCACCTCTGCAGAAAATCTTGGCAGTCTACTTTCAAACAAATTGAAAACTCCTATGAAAATTCAAAGGCAACCGTTTTCATGTACAGCATTTGGCATTTAGTGAATGCTCAAAATGATCTCTTTTTTTTTTTTTTTTTTTTTTTTTTTTTTTCCTTCCTTTTACAAAAAATGATCTCTTTTAATTTTTCAGTTGAAGGCTTAAAGGAGCACATGTTGTGGAAGTGACCGATATTGCCGTTTTCGGAAAGAAATTGGTGCAAGGGCCTCTTCTTATGGGCCGTGTGGAAATTAAGGATGAAGCATTCGCCAAGATGCATATGCTGAGGTTCATCTGCGAAATTCATCCTTAGCTTGTCAACAGTACTCAGGCTTAGCTCTTTGGGGATGAGCAATAAGTTACTTACCGAGTATTTGAAATAAACCTGTCATTTCCAATCAAACATCTCTCTAAATAAAGGGATTTCTGTCCACTTTTATTCATTTAATGGGAAATGGCTCCTCCGCCAACATTCCGAGTTAGAGCTCCCAACAGTAATTTTGTGGGGTGCCATCAGCCGCAAAGACTTCATGGGTGCAGCTCTGTGTGCTGTGTGTAGTCCTGTTTGCAAGAGAGTCGCCCAGGAATGTCTCCAGCACCTGGTCTGGCCTGAGGAAGGGGCTGACTTTAGTTAAAGGGACGAGTATTTACGCTGCCCTTCTATCAGCTGATGAAATTGCAACGGAAGGAGAGGATTAAACAAATACATAAAGGGGTTTGTAAGATGTGAACCACAAAACCACCACCACTAGCTCCACCCCCACTCCCCCGACACACACACAAAGGGACAGAAATATTTTAAATGGAAGGCCAGGTGTGCTGTTTCCAAATCATGCTGAATTGAGCTCAAATCTCTAGTGTCTCATTTCGTGCCCGCTATGCAAACAGATGTCTAGCCTTCAGGAAATTTACTAAAAAATGGAGGCGCGAATCCTCATTGAGCTGCTGTGTTGCCCAAATGTCTTGCTGCTGTGTTCACACCAGTAGCTTTAAAACGTCCAGAGTCAGAAGCTGGGAGGGGAAGCCTGGTGTTGGCATGTGTCATTGCTCACATGCAACAGATCAGGACATATGTTAGGGCAGGTAGCATTTGTCAGCTCATGGAATCTTAGAATAAGTCCATGGCAAAGAATTTGTAAGGCGGGTTGTTTGTTTATTTGGTTGGTTTTTAACATGCAAGGTATTATGGATTTAATCCTGTGTACCTTCCCCTACCCCACCCCACCCCCCAAAAATATATGTGTGTGTGCGCTGAAATCCTAATCCCTAAATTTATGGATGTTCTCCTGTTTGGAAACAGGGTTTACTTTGCTATATTAATGAGACCATAGCTGCCTAAGATGGGTTCTAAATCTAATTAGTTCTGATCAGAAGAGACACCAAGACACAGACAAGAGAAGGTAAGTTCCTTCTGAGGATATCTACAAACCAAGGCAGGTCAAATACCCAAGGGACAACCAGACTACTGACAAGGAAGCAATTGGACTTTAGTTTCCAGAACTGTGAGAAAACAGATTTCCACTCTTTACAGCCAGCCACTTACTAGCATTTGTGTTTCAGCAGTGCTAGGGAATGAAGGCCACCATTTGCCTGTGAGTTTGTCCTCCTAGGGTGGCTTTCAGGTGGTATTTCAAATACCAGTTGGGCCACCCAGCTGTGCCCTTTGAACAGGCATCAACAGAGCTTCAGACTCAGAACAGACTACGGAGGATAACTAGAGTGCCCACTGCAGAAGGCCTTGCCACTGAAAATATTAAGATTCGCAGCAGAGCACTGTCAGATATGATGTTGGAAGATGAGCCTCTCCAGGCAGGAAGCGCTCGAACTACTAATGAGGAAGCGCTGCCTCATTAAAGTCAACCATAATGATGCGGATGGAGTAAAGCTCTCTGGACCTTCCTTCTCTGATGGAGCCCGACTCAAAGTGAGAACAAACAGCTGTCAACATGTATTGATAATTGGAATGTGCAATGGGCTAAGCATGACTCTAGGAAAACTGACATTACTCCAAAATGGAGTAACGAACAATGGAAAATGGGACGAACAATGGAAAAGTAACTGAGGGGTGATGGAGGACAATGTAAGATATGGAAATAATAATCTATAACTTATCAAGCATTCATGAGGGAGGAGAGGGGAAGAAATGGGGAGCTGATATCAGGGGCTCAAGTGGGAAGAGAATGCTTTGAAAATGATATATCAGCATATGTGCAAATGTGCTTGACACATTGGATGAATGTATGGATTGTGATAAGAGATGTAAGAACCCCCAATAAAAGTATTTTTTTTAATTTCCAAAACAATGACCTGTTGCAAATCCTTTATTTCAACAATATAAATGGCAAATGTACACATAGACCTCTCCAAGCAGCATACAAATAAAAAAAAAACTAAACTTACTGCCATCAAATGGACTACATCAGTGGAAAGTGATCGTGGAAAATCAATATCAATAGCAAAATGAGGCCAAGGGCTAACTGTGGAACAGGCCATCCCTTGCTCATATGCAAGTTCAGGTTGAAGTTAAAGAAAATGAAAACAAGTCCAAGAGAGCCAAAATATGATCTTGAGTCTATCCCACCTGCATTGCATGAACATTTAAAAATAGATTTGAAGCACTGAACCTGGCCGGTTGTGAACTGACACCAAGAACATTATCCATGAAGAAGACAAAAGGGCTCTAGTAGAGAGAAAATGTTCCAAAAATGATCGATGACACAATGGGTGGATGAATGGACTGTGATAAGAGCTATACGAGCCCCAATAAAATGATTTTTTATGTCATTGAAAAGATGCATGTGTGGATTGTGATAAGAGTTGCATGAGCCCCCAATAAAATGATTTGAAAAGAAGAAGAAAAGAAAAGAAAGAAAGAAAGAAAGAAAAGATCAGTGTCAATGTCAGAGAAGATTTTGTAATTTTCTCTTGAACTCAGAGTAGCTAATGCAAATGCAGAAAAATAGTAGGTAAAGGAGCTGAATATAATATTTTAAAGGCCTGCTCAAAAAAGCAAAATGTTATAATGAAATGTGCAAATACCTGAAGTTGTAAAACCAAAAGCCCAGCATAACTCCAGTTGAAAGAACTGAACAAAAGACTCAAGCCTTGAATTAAATACTTCAGGAGTCTAGGCATGAAAATATTGAATGATGCAGAAAAGATCAAAAGGCAATGGAAGGAGTACACGTAGTCACTGGCCCAAAGGGAACTGATGGACAGTTAACCATTTCAAGAGGAACGGAAAGAAAAATGGCAGGTTTCACTGAAACCATTAACCAAAAAGGAAAGCTCCAGGAGTTGATGGGATGCCAACTGAAATGTTTCAAGAAGCGAATGCCGCACTGGAAGGGCTCGCTCGTCTATGTTTGGAAGACAGCTACAGGACCAACCAATTAGAAGACAATCCTATTTGTGCCCATCCCAAAGAAAAGTGACTCAACATATGTGGAATTATCCAACAATACCATTAATACCATATGCAATAAAATTTTGCTCAAGATAATTCAACAATGGCTACAGTAGTACATTGACAGGAAGCAACCAGAAATTCAATATGGATTCAGAAGTGGATGTGGCAAAAGGGATATCGTTACTGATGTCAGATGGATCTCAGCAGAAAGCTGAGAATACTAGAAAGATGTTTGCTTGTATTTTATGGGCTATACAAAGGTACTTACTTGACTGGCTCATGGTCTATGGCTCACATTGAGAGCCCATTGTACTCACATGGAATCTGCATATGTAACAAGAAGCAGTCATGTGAAGAAAACAAGGGAATACTAAATGGTTTAAAATCAGAAAGGGCGTGGGTCAGGGTTGATCCTTTCACCATAGTCATTCAATATTCAAATAATCCAAAGATGTCGGACTGAGCAAATAATCCAAGATGTCGGACTGTATGGAGAACATTGCACTGGGTTATGAGGACGGCTTGTTAACAACGTGTGTGATTTTCAGGGGACACAATCTTGCTTACTGAGAACAAGGGGGGTCTGATGCACTTGTGTTGAAAATCAAACACTGCCTCCTTTGATATGGATTTCAACTCAATGCAAAAAAAAAAAAGCAAGAACTCCTCACAACTAGACAAATAGACAACACCATAATAAATGAAGAAGAGATTGACGTTTTCAAGGATTCATTTTACTTGGATGTTTAATCAATACTTGGAAGCAGCAGAAAAGAAATCAAATCATATATTGCATTAGACAGATTTTATGAAGATGTCACTTCAAGGGCTAAGGTATCCCTGACTCGATCCATGGTATTTTCTATTATCTCATATGCAAATGAAAACTGGACAATGAAGAAAACAAACCAAAGGAGAATTGGTCAATTAGAATTACGGTTTTAGTGAAACATAATGAGAGTACCATGGACTGTCAGAAGAACAAATCAATCTGTCCTCGACGAAATACAGCCAGAATAGAATGCTTCTCTGCGGGGGGTTAGACCAGCTATCCCGCATCAAGCTGGGTCCGAACTGAGGCGTGCGGATGAAAGGAAAAGAGACACACAAAGCATGGGATTGGGAGGACTTCAATCTGATGGACTGAAGTACTGAGTATATTCAAAGCTTGTTTTTTATACTCTTCTTACAAGGGAATGATTACAAAGTAAATCTTAAAGCACTAAATTTAAAAAAATCATTTTGAACCTTTTAGCTATGTAAACATTACTTAACTAGGCATACTGTCTAAACCCTTGACTAATAACAGCACTATATTCTAAGATAAGCACAATGACATGCAGGCTTACAGAGAGTCATAAAGGGGTCATAAATAACGGAGTTATCTCGCAATGCTTTTAGCTGCAAGGTAAACAGAGGCACAGGAGACTAATTAGTCACCCATCAATAAACACCTTGACCAGCAGACCTCCTACACTTCTCTAAAGCAAATATGGTGAGACTTTGTCTCATATGCTTTTGACATGTTAGCCCTTTGGAAAAGGGCATCGGGCTTGGTGAAGTTGAGAGTCAGCTAAAACAAACAAACAAACAAACAAAGAGAAAGGCCCTAGGTGATATAGACTAACACTATGGCTGCAACAATGGGCTCATATTTAGGAACAATTGTCAGGATGGTGCAGGACCGGGCAGTGTTTCATTCTATCATCAGATCGCTATGAGGTGGAGCCAACTAGATGGCCCCTAACAACGGGTAACTAAGATGCTACAGCATAGGGCCAGCTTCCTGGATGGGTGACTTGTACAGTCAAACACAGGACTCTGCACTTGGCTAAAGATATGCTATCACCGCTTGAAAGTCTCTAACTTTTGAACAGGGAGTCTCTGCTTTTTATTGTGCAGTGCATCCTGCAACTTATACAGTTGTTCCTGCTCAAACCAACAAGTGGGTCAACTGGACCACCTTCTCCTTATGTACCTCCCAAGAGCAATGTGCCTAATGCTCAGTCACCACCTATCTGGCACTGGAGACAGGCATGTTACTCTGAGGCTGAATAGGTTTCCAAAGAGCTTCCTGAGACGATGGATTAGGAAGAAAGGCCTGGCAATCTACTCCTGAGAATCAGTCAGTTAAAATCCTGTGGATCACCTTGGATCGTGCTGCAAATGATCACAGAGTTGGCATAGGACTGAACAGTGTTTCCTTCCATTGTGTCAACTTAATAGCAATTAACAATGAGGTAGGAGAATTGGTCCTATGGTCTCTGTTCTTTCTCTTGTCTCAGAGGTAAAATGAGGCAAATTATGCAAGGGGGTTTATCATTATTATTATTACTATATAATCATTTTATTGGGGGACTCTTAAAAATCTTACAAACAATCCAGCATTTAATCGTATTAAGCACACTTGTACATACGTTGCCTTCTGCATTTCCAAAACATTTCCTTTAAGAGGGTTCTTTAAAAGAGAGGTCTATTTCCAGAGAGAGAGGTTCCAACCATAGCACTCTCAGCTTCTATTCTTCACAACCCATACGCTAAATATGATTTTTATATTTTTAAATAATTGGAAAAATCAAAGGAAGAATGACATTTCGTGACGCAGGAACATTATATGAAATTCAAATTCCAGTATCCATAAATAAGACTTTTTTTTCTGGAACACAGCCACGCCCATTCATTTACATATCATCTATCATCACTTTTAAAACTACAACGTTAACTAGTTGAAGCATAGACTGAGTGGCCTGAATGCCTGAAATATTTGCTATCTTCCTCTTTATCAGAAGAAAAAAGGTTTTGGTTAATCCATGCCCTGCATAGTTGACAAATGAACAAAGGTGTGAGTAAATGAACTAAGGCTTTCAGGATCTCGTTGCTAGTGCCATAGCCAAAAAATGTCAGCATAACTTATTATCAATGAGGAGCCTTGATGGGACAGAGGTCAATCTCTGTGCTGTTAACGGAAAGGCTGGGATATCAAGCCCACCAACCACTCCATGGGAGAAAGAGGAGGCTCTTGGCTTCTGTAAAGAGTGACCACCTTGGAAACCCTTTGGGGAAGTTCTGCTCTGCCTATGGACTATGAGCCAGAGCCCACCCAACAGAGATGCATGGGATCGGTAAGGATGGATGCCATTGGACATCTCTGTATGTGCTTTTGGCCATCTGTACATCACTGAAGAAATATCTAGTCAAGTCTTCACCTACTTTTAAACAAAGCTTTCTCTTAGGTGTTGAGCCTCTATATCTTCATCCTTTAAAAGGAGACACACTGAGCTGACATTTAGCCTAAGAATGCAATCTTAAAAGAGCTCTCAACCAGATGACCCATGCCCAGATTCCTGACCCAACCAAACTCTGGAAAATGAGGGGGTACCCAAAACACCAATGCTCATTTGTTCGGTGGGCTGTTTTGTTTTGTTTGTTTGTTTATGTGAGGGGGATAATACATTTGGAGTTCATTCCATCAGATCAGACTGTTAATAAAGCTATCTATTTAAAGGTTCTGAAAAGATTGCCTAACATTTTGCGACAAAAAGCGCCTGATTTGTGGCAGAAGGGAGACTGGTTTTGCACCACATCAATGCACCTGCTCATGCAGCCATCTCAGTGAGCCAGTTTGGGGCAAAGAACAGCATGCCTCTCTTGCCCCATGCACCTGACTCACCTGACCTTGCTCCTTGCAATGTCTTTTGGTTTCTGTGAATGAAAAGGAACATGAAAGGACAGCGATTTGATGATGTAGAAGAGGTGGAGGGAAAGTGAGGGAGGTGCTGTCAGCTATCCAAACAGATGAATGTGAAAAAAAAAATGTTTCCAAGAACGGGATCACAGATTTGACAAATGTATTAAGTGTAATAGAGAGGACTTTGATGGTTATAAGGTTGTTGTGTAAAAAAATTAAATACATAGCTTTGAAAAAACATCCAGGTTTGGTGGGGTACCCCCTAATAATAAATGTTTGTTGTTTTAAGCTGCTAAATTTGTAGTTTGTTAGACAAGCACTAGTAACTAATACATGATATGATGTCCTTTTTACCGGAGAATGCTTAAGTTCAAACAGGTTAAACAAGCCTACTTACAGTGACACCGCTGACCCTAGCAATCATCTTCCTACTCACAGATGGACTGCCCACTGCTTATGGAGACATGCATTTTAATGCCCTTTCCTTCCCGGGATGAATGGGTAACCTCAATGTGCCATATCTTTACACTGGAATATTATCCAGCCAAAACCAAAAATTACATTCAGATGCAGGCCACAACCTAGGTGAACCTTGAACACATCCCAGAGCTGATGGAATAAGTCAGACGCAAAAAGGCGCATCTTACATGGTCCCTCATATAAGAACTGTTGAGAACAGGAAAGTGCGCCGAGACTAAGGCGTAATGGTGATGATCCGGGGTGGAGAGGGAGAGAAGTAGAGAGCTGCTACCTGGGGACACTGAGTTTCTGTTTGTCATTGTCATTAGTTCCATCAAGCGAACTGCTGATTCATGGCAACCCCACACACAGAGAACCCAAGGATGCCCAGACCTGTGCCATCCCCATGATGGGCTGCAAATTGGGCCATAGAGATACATCACTGGTGTACATTGTCTTATTTTCTCCCTAGTCCCTCTTAGTCTGGAAGTCCAGATGAAATTTGTTCTGCATCATAGCAGTGTGGAAGTCCCCACAGACAGCTGGGTGCTGATTGTGTATGGGGTGCACTGGCCAGGCAGTGATCCCAGATCTCGTCCACAGAAGATGAGAATTCTACCATGGCACCATGAATGTCCCTCCTAGATTTCTGTTTAGCGAGATAGAAACCATATGAAATGGATAGTGGTAACAGTCATACAACATGGCGAATTCATGTCATGGACTGTGACATTAAAAACATTTGAAATGGCTGCGTTTGCTGATGCAGGTCATGTCTCCCCGTTGGGCTCCGTTTTATTGCTCATCGCGGCTTTTACGGTTTTTAGCAAATTGAAGGTTTGCCACCATCCTGCCCCAAGCAAATCTATCGGCACCATTGTCCCAAGCCCCTGTGCTCACTCCCTATCAGTGTGTCACAGGCACGTTTGGGAAATCCTCACAGGACTTCGAGCTTTCTCATAGCGCTAGTGCACACGCCCTAGACTGCCGCACCATAAAGCCAAAATGGTTACACACGCGAGGAAGCCAGAACTGCACGCGACGCCCTTCATGGCAATAGTAGATGTGTTGTGGCAGTTGGGAACCACGTGTCTCTGAGGAAGTCTTGTATTTTTTTTAGCACAACTTTATAAACATCGGCTTTACCAGATTACTCAATAAAACCAGGATAGATGATACCCCTCCACCCCAAGTTCTGTGCACATCCCATGGCTCTCCCATACCAGCCCACCTCACAAAAACAAACAAACTCACTGCCATCAAGTCCATGCTGAGTCATGGTGGCCCCAGGAGAGAGAATAGAACCACCCGACAGGAATAGAAAGCCTCATCTTTCTCTTGCGGAGCTACTGGTGGTTTCAAACTGTGGACCTTGCAGTTACCAGCCCAACATGTAACTGCTACTTCGCCAGAGCTCCAATACCCCACCCCACAGTCACCCCTTACTCTTCAGACATAAAAATTGAGCCTCCTATTTCCAGACGATGTGGAGTCATCAAAAGCGCTGGGCAAGCGTGTCTGTGGGCTGTTCAGTCTTGGCTTCTGACCTGGAGCTTCTTTCGAAGCTTGGACCATGACACCAGAAGATGGAGCTCCGAGGAGGGAGAAGCAGGGAAGAAGGCAGGAAACACACTGAGGTTTCCAGCAGGGGCCCGTCCGTCTGCAGGAAGCTCGACACACTCATTTCCCCGCAGAAGCCTCATGAGTTGCAGAATGGAACGGGGAGACCACAGTAACGAGTCTTTAATTACGAAACTCTTTACCTTATTGCTTTTGGGTGGCCCCAATGAAAATGAGCAGTGGCGGTTTCTATTAGAAATGTTAATTACTTTCCCAGGTAATTAGACTCACTGGGTACCGTGAGCACCTGACCGCACTTAATAACAACAGAGATGGGTGAGGGGGAGGGAGGGCTGAATTGGTAAAGATGAAGGGAGAGAAAAGGGGGTGGGGGTGTTTGAAAGTGTTTTGCTGAGGAAAGCAAAAACTCGCCCCAATAAGTTAAATGGAAACTGTAGCTCCGGAGCCTCCTCCGAGGGAGGCTGGGAGAAGAGACCGATGGAACCAACACATCCAAGCAAGACCAGAGGCCGTTGAGTTGAATGAGCCTCCTGGTGAGCCCGTGTCTGTCATGAGAAGAGCTTCGCCCTATGGAGGTTTCAAGGACATGACCTGCAGAGGCCGAGCACTGGAACTTTCTTCCCTTCAGTGGGTGGTCGGACACTTTAACATCGGTCTCACTCCTGGACATTCTTAGAGACCGACTGAAACCCCAACCAGCAAACCCACTGCCGGAGAGTCGCTTCTGACTCGTAGCAGCTCACGGGGGTTGAGAAGCTATGAATCTGTACAAGTGTAGCCAAGCCCATCCCTCCCCCTCTGAGAGACTGGGAGGTCTGAATCAACTTGAATTGCGGTTAGCAACGCGGCACTCGCCCACACGGCACCATATGAACACTGGGGACGTGTCGTGAATGTAGACACACTGACGAACTGCTCTAGGAAGGATGAGCCCTAGGAGGGTCTCATGGGGCCTCCTTATGAAGGAGATGATTGAGCCTCCAGGAGACGTCAAGCCTCTCCAAAATCTCACAGCAAGGTGAAGACAGGGCTAGGGCCAGGGTCTGCCTTCTCCGTACCCCGTACCAAGCTTCCCTAGTCTGAGGGGAGAGGGCATTTCCTCCACTAACAAGCATCGCTGACCACCTGCCAAGGACTCCTTAGCGCTATGAAGAACACAATCGACACTATCTGAAGGACTTTAGGGTGTGGAGACAGGAACTCAAAGACTCAAATTCACTGCCACCGGGTCCATTCCAAACTCAAGTGACCTTGTAGGACAGGGTACTGAGCTGTTTGAATTGTGGTGTTGGCAAAGAATACGGGAAGTACAATGGACTGCCCAAAGAACAAACAAATCTGCCTGCCTTGAAAGAAGTACCGCCAGGATGCTGCTTAGAAGGAAGGGTGACGAGACTCGGTCCCGCGTACCTTGGACAAGCTGTCGGGGGGGGGGGGAGACTAGTCTCTGGAGAAGGACACCATGCTGGGTAAAGGAGTGGGTAGAGGAAAGGGGGAAGGTATCCAAGAGATGGATGGACACAGTGGCTGTGAACATGAGCACAACTGTGAGGATGTCACACCATGGGGCGGTATTTCCTTCTGTTGTCCATAAAGTCACCAGGAGTCAGAACCGACTGGACAGCATGCCAGCCACTCGGCACCAGCATCTCCGGGTGGAGCTTCACGTGTCCTGGTTGTTCTTGCTGTTGCTGCGATACTGTGAGTCACCCGCAGTGGTTCAAGATCACCAGGCCTTTCTTCCTGGCCTATGGCTGTAGCTATTGTTATTCTTGTTATTGTCACACCCCCATTCTGGCCCTGTGGACACAGAGCAGAGCATCGCCCCATCTTCACATTCAGGGGTGACTGAGCTATGCCTTCCAACTAACGGGCTCATCATCCAGCTTTCTGTCAGATATTATTCGGTTACGACCCATCCACAAAGGCCACTTTTCAGAGATAGGTCATTAGGTCCTTCTTCCTAATCTGCCGTGTGAGTCTGGGTAGACCAGAGAAACAAATTCATAAGCACCCATATGTGTATAAGAAAGAAGTTTATATACAAAAGCAATTGAATATTGAGAAAACATCCCAGCCCAGTCTAGATCCAGTCCATAAGTCCGATGTTAGCCCATATGTCTGATACCAATCTATAAAGCCCTCTTCAGACTCATGAAACACAGGCAATGATGCCGACTGCAGGAAGATCACGGGCCCGTGGGTTGGATGTCTTGTGGATCCAGTGGTATTGTGAGCATCTCAGCACTGGCAGGGGTCTCCATGTGGTTCCTTTGGTTCTGAAACTCTGACTACCTCAGGGTAGCTTCACATGGCTTCTCCTCAGAAATGTCTCACAGGGAATGAGCCTGTGTCCCACCTCCAGTGATCCATTTATCTCTTTGCCCTTCAATCAAACTGCAACTTTATTGACAGGCTAAACCCCACCCCTTCGCTCTTAAGTCTCTCTCAAATTGACAACAGACTAGGTAATCCCCACATCCGCCTTTGTCCAGAAGCTCCCCTGAAGCCTGTCCACCATGAGTGACCCTGCTGGTGTGTGAAATACCAGTGGCATAGCTTCCGGCATCACAGCCACACCCTAGCCACCTCAGCCAGACAAACTGACAGATGGGTGGCAGGGATGGGCCTTAGGAGCTGGTATTGCTAGCAAGCTCCCTAGGAGTAGAGACGGGGCTGGAGGGATACTAAGCTTCTAGAATCTGTATAAATCCTTTCAGGGACCTTTTGTACTCCTCCAAGAACCCTCCACTACTCTGGCCACCCCAGCCCCCAGCTCCACCTATCCTTCCCGTTGCTGCCCAGACACACAGCTGTTGTTTCTGAGCAAATGGAACCATCAGAGCATGCCAGGAGATGCCCGTGCCAAGGGGAGAGACAGACTCTGTCCTCAGAGTCATTAAAGAAGCTGTTTACAGAGGCCTGCTCCTCTTTTAATTTGTTTGTCTTTTCGATTGTGTAATTGATTCCAAGCCGCAGGGCTCGAGGGGCCGTGCCAGGGAAGGCAGGGATGCATCAATCCCCAGGAGTGGCTGACAGGAGCTCCCTGGTGACCAGGAAGGCTTGAACGTTCCTGGACGTCTTGAGTGAGTCAGAGTGAGCCCAGGATGGGGGGCAGGTTTGGACGATCAGGGTTCCAGCCCCAGCTCTGCCACCAACCAGCTGGGTGGCTTGGGACAAAGCCTTAAGCCCTGCCAGGGGAGGACCCACCTGGCAGATCAGCTAGGAGAGGAGTGCTGGTGAAGAGTAAGCTAACTGCAGTACTGTTGGGATGTCGTGGGTACACATTGGGCTGCTAACCCCCACGGTTATCTTTTCCAAGCCACCAGCTGCTCCAAGGGACAAGGATGAGGTTTTCTGTTTCCATAAAGAGGTACAGTCTTGGGAAGCCACAGGGGCATTCCACGCTGGCCTAAAGGGTCACCATGAGTCAGTGTGAACTCGTTGGCAGTGAGTGAGGGGGTGGCTGTGGAGTGGGCAGTGTGTCATTCTGCTGTGTGGGGGTGCTATGTGTCAGAACCCACTCCAGGGAACCTGATAACAACAGGTTGTATTATTATATAGACCCTCAAAGCAAACAACTCTGTCATCGAGTCACTGCTGCCTCATCGCGACCCTCTAGGGCAAGGTAGAACTGCCCATGTGCATTTCCCAGACTGCAACTCTTCATGAGAATAGAAAGCCTTCCTCCCAATACAGGTCCTTGGGTGATGCAAATGGCTGGTAACCCAAAGGCTGGCAGTTCAAACCACCTAGCAGCAGCCAAGGAATAAAGGCCTGGTGATCTGTTTCCCTCCAGAGTCCAGCTTCAGAAGCCCTATGGGGCAGTTCGACTCTGTCACATGGACTCAGTATGAGTTGAACTTGGCTCACCATCACCAGACAACAACAACTATCATTTCTATTGTGATTATTGTTCTTATTGCCCAGTGGAAGACTTTCAGTAGGGAATGCTGGCCCCGTCAGCAGGGCAGGGGCTTACCTCCCTGAACCAGAAGAGGCTGAAAGAAGGAAACCCAGTGTAGGGAAAAGAGCTACAGTCTCAGGAAGCCGTGGGGGCAGTTCTACCCTGTCCTGGAGGATGACCACGAGTCAGGGTGAACTCGAGGGCAGCTGTGGAGTGGGCAGTGTTGTGGAGTGGGCAGTGTGTCATAGCACAGGGCGTACCATGACTCTGGCATTTGGAATCAGACATTTGTTGTGAACCCAAGTTAAGCCGTGTCCCCTTTGTGTGGCCCCGGCTGAGTCACTTTACCTCTCTGAGCCTCCGAATCCTTGTGTCTGACAAGCAGACCAGATACGGTCCTGTCCATGTCTACTCTTCTTAGGAAGATGAAATGAGACCACAACCGTGGCACTGGGGAAACGCTGAATCAGCTATCAAGCGCAATAAAGAACTCCTTGTTGTCTAGCTCAGCCACCCTAACGCCATGCTGCCCATTAGAGACTGTTGGTGAAAGACAGGGCTTTCTACTCCCACAAAGAGTTACAGTCTCGGAAACTCACAGGGGCAGTTCTACCCTGTCCCGTAGGGGCGCTATGAGTCACAATTACTCGATGGCACTGAGATTGGGTTGAGTTTGGAGTATGCTGAAGAAATGCCATCCCCCCTGATCGCTGCCCAGATCACATGAGTTACAATCACCGGGGTGGACAGAAGTGAGAGGCATAGTGGGTGGCCAGGAGAAGTCCACGGATCTAGCCCAAAGCTCACCTGCTACAGAGGAGGAAGGCCCAGAGAAGGGAGGAGACCTGCCCCACGTCACCCAGCAGACTAGTTATGCTCTGTAGGGACCCGCACTACCCACGTCTGCTTCCTGCAGGATGAGCGGGCACCCGGCACGGCACTGGAGGCCAGTTGGGAGCCCGTGAGGTGTGTAGTTCACCCAGGAAATCAAGGCATGCATGATCAGTGTTCACCAGCCAGGCTCTTCCCAGGAGCGCTTCCCAGTGTGAGCACGGCCCCTGGACAGACCCACTGCTCCTGGGCAATAGGAGAGGATGGGATAGAGGAGCTGGTAATTGCAGGTGAGTGTGCGGGCAAGCCTGCTAGGAAGAGGGTCAAATTCAAACTCAGATTCAAGAGCACCAGGGTGGTGCAGATGGATCACTAGCAGAAAGCTGGTGCTTCTGACAAACCCAGAGACAGCTCGAAAGAAATCCTGACGACCTGCATCGGAACGGGCGCAGCCATCAGAAGCCCTCCGGAGGACAGGTCTGTCGGCATCACCAGGGCTTGTCACAGAGTCCACAGGACCACTGGCAGCAACTGCTACTGAGGAGTCGTGTGCCAGGAGGCAAGCGGGTCAATGAGGGGTTTGCTGTGGCAAAGCAGCGCTCGTGCCCCTGCCAGCCTGCCTCTGGCTCCACCCATGCAGAAATGCTTCCTCCAGCCTGGGGGTCTGGACCAGTCAACCTTTGTGGGCCAGCACCGGGCCAGGAGTGTGCCTCTAGCTTCCACGGCACAGCCGGGGAGTTGGAAGGACCAGCGAGGGTGACCAGGCGATCCGTCCCCAGGAGCAACGACTCTGGGGCTCAGCCTCAGCCTCCAAAGACTGGGTGGGAGGAGGCCCAGGGAGGCAGGTGCAGTGGGAGGGAGCAATCGTGGGATATATCGAGTTGCATACAGCAGGGGCCAGGTCCCAAGTGAGGTAGTGAGGTCCCCGTCACACTGGAACGGCATGGATGGAGATTGTGTGGCGAGGCTGGGTAGCCCCGGGGTCCCTGCATCCAGTGCAAACGTGGACTCAAGGCTCCTGTGTGGAGTCTGCATGTTGATCATTCTCCCAGCGATCAGATTCGCAAAGAATCCTGATTCTGCCACTTGGTTGTCCTGTGACCATGAGCATGTCCCTGAGTCTTTCCTAGGCTGCTCCCTCCCTGCCATGCAAGGATCATGATGCCCCCCCGGGGAAAATTGGGGTGCAAATGGAACCATGCAGTGGTCCCAGGTGAGCGGGAGATGCACTCATTAAGCAGATTCCTGCACAAACCCAGTCACCGCTGCCTTCCCGGCAGTTGTGGGTCTCTAAAGCCAGACACTCCCTGGGGCAGCTGCTGGTGGCTGCTCTGCCAGTCTCCCCAGGGCCTGTCCTCGAGATGGAAACAGCATCCATCTGCTTGGGGAGCCCTGCTGGCACAGTGGTTCAGGTGCTCAGCTGCTAACCACCAGCCAATCCAAAAAAACCAAAAAACAGTAGGGCGGTCCCTGTCCTTGAAGACTGACAGTCTGGGAGACGCTGAGGAAGATCTCCTCTGTCCCATAGGGGTGTTGTGAGTCACAAGCTACTCGGTGGCAGGGGGTCTGGTTTCCTTGTTTCTCAGTCAGTTTGGCCGAGGCCATCAGAGTCACATTGGCACTGGGTACCCCTACCTTGTGTGTGCATAGCATCCGTGGGAGCCTCCTGATCAGGGTTGAGAAGCCCAATGTTTCATCCACTATGGTAAACCTTTAAGGAAATTCGTGGCAAATCCCCTAGCCAAGACAAGTGAGCAAAATGGTTCCTTGGATGGATCAAATAGGAGAGGTGAAGGTCAGGGTGAATTATCATACCCCTTTGTCAGAGGGAGAAACTGAGGTGGTCAGGAGTTAAATGACTTGTTCATTACTTCCATTGGCATCTGGCAGAGCTGACTTCAAAGAAATGATAGTCAAACATTGAAACTTGAGTTATTTGAAAAAACCCATCACAAATGTTCTATGGAAAAGAAACGAATGTTCTATGGTCACATGAGAGATACATAGACCAATGGAACAGAATAGGGGATCTGGAAATTAACCTATCCACCCACAAACCACTAATTTGTGGCACATGATTTCAAAACAATTTAAATGGTAAGAGATAGTCTCTTATCATTTAGTCCTGGAAAACATGGGATTTCCATTTGAGGAAGAATGAATCAGAACCTCTACCTCACTCCACATACAAACATGAACTCGAGATGGATTAGAGACCATCTAGTGTAAACCACAGAAGTATAAAGATGATCGATGAAAAAATAGGGGCAAACCTGGGGGCCCTAATGTATGACATAAACACAAACTATCAACCAGAATGAAAAACTCACACACAGCAGAAGGCAGAATAGATGACTGGGACTCTGAGAATAAGGCACTGTGTGCATCAAAAGATTTCCCCAAAAGAATATAGAGGGCCCATCGACCGGAAAAGAAGGGCGGGCAATGGCCTATCGGACAAGGCATTGGTCTCTAACATCCACAGGAAACACCAGCCCCTCAAGAATAAAAAGATGAATGACCCAATTTAAAACATGAGCAGAAGACATGAGCAGGCAGTTCACCAAAGAGGCATCCAAGTGGCCCAGAAACATCTGGAGAAATGCTCCTGGTCATTATACGAGAGACACAAATCCAAACAACTATGAGATCCTACCTCACGCCGGAATTGATAGAAACGTTCAAAAAGACAGAAAGCAACAAATGCTGGAGTGGGTGTGGGGATGTTGAGCCCTTCATACATCGCCGATGGGGCTGTAAAGAAAGAAAACCGTGTAACCACGATGCAAAGGCATGGTGCTTCCTCACACAATGGGGAATCGAGATACCTTATGATGCAGCACTAACGAGACTTGGTCCGTATCCTACTTACATCAGGAACACAGCACAGACAGATCCGCACGTGCCCATGGTCATCCGAGCACCGCTCACAATAGCAAGAACATGGAAGCCACCTAAATGCCTCCGGGGGAAGAGTGGGCACAAACAGTGGCATGCACACACCATGGGATGCCACGCATCATTGAAGAATAAGGATGAAGTGGTGAAACCCTTCAGGACAAGGATGGACTTGGGAGACATTATTGCTGAGTGAATGCCCTAGGACCCAGCCACGGTCCAACACAAAAGATCAAAGAGTGGATGAGACCACTGTTACCCCACCCACCATCCCCCCAAAAAAATCAAGAAAAGGTTTTCATACCAAAAGAAACAGGTGTGGAGGGTGATCAAGAGTGGGAGAGAAGGGCAGAAAAAGGAAGCAATGGGCTGCAGAGGAGACAGGCATGAACTTGAGTGAAGGTGGGGGGTAGGTGGATAAGTAGGAGGAAGGAAACAAGGCAAGCCATTGGAATGTTGGATAAAGTTGTTGAATGTGGGAGGAAGGGGGGAAAAAAAGAGGATCTGATGCACAGGGCTTAAGTGGAGAGCAAATGCTTTGAGAATGATTGGGGCAGGGAATGTATGGATGTGCTTTATACAATTGATGTATGTATATGTTTGGATTGTGATAAGAGTTGTATGAGCCTCTAATAAAACGTTAAAAAAATTGTTGAATGCAAAAATGAAGAGATGATATGTAAACCGCTACCCAATTACCAATAAAAACTGGGGGAGGGGCAATAAAACTTGCGTTCTTTTCATCAGGTCACCTGGGAGCTTCGTGGTGCTTGCTGTACGGTATTCCACAGAGTCCTGCTCCAGACGTCCCATCAGGAAGCACAACTGCTCCCGTAGACCAGTAGTCGTCACAAGTTACTGAGCTCAAAGATCGCCTGGGAGCTCGTCAGCCCTGCCAAGCTCAACCGCAGAGCGGTCTATGAACCTGCTCCTCAAACTTCTGGAAGCAGATCACCAGGCCTTTCTGTGAGGACACCTCCGGGTGAGTTTGAGCTGGTCATCTTGCACGTAGTCGCCAGGTGATTCATCGAGTGAGTCATCGTGTACAGCTCCCAGAAACTCCAGATCCCAGTAGCTTTCCCAAGTTCTGTAGCTTCCTCCTCGAGATGTAACTTTTGGAGCTAGCACAAGCATGGCGGTGTACACTTACATGAGGGAGTCTCGTGTATGTGTGTTTTATTTTTACACTTATCACTATAAATGCAGTCTCCCAAACACCCTTGATTTCACTTGTCAAAATGCTGCCTTTGACTGGGCTCCAGGGGATGGTTCTTCTGCTCCACGTGGTACAACTGAGGTCAGCGTGACCTTGTACTGACCGAGGGCTCAGCTGGGAGCAGGGCTGAGACGGGCGCATCCTCAAGTCTCTTGCTTCATCATGCATTTATCTAGCCTGAGCTGCTTTATCACACGCATGGCAGCTGATGTCCAGGAATGTTGATCGATTGTACAACCACAATTCATTCCTTTGATTATAAATTCCTTAGAGAGGAAAGCCACATGTACCATTGTCTGCCCAGCCCTAGAAGATTGTTTCAATCCTCGCGGTCACCCCCAAAAATGATCCAAGCCAAATGTTGTTCAAGTTTGCAGACAACCATGAGAGCTTGTTGTCCTACACCTAGTTATTTTCTGGTCCTAGTCCATCAGACTCCAACTTGATCGCTCATTTCTGCCCACTGTCTGGCCTACCCTTGTAGCTTAGATGTTTCTCTCTGTGACTTCTCCTAGCTCTGCATATCTCTTTTCTCCAAGCTTCCTGGTGACATGGTTAATTATTTATAAATGAACATTTAAATGCACTAGAATAAGTGCTATTTAAAGGAACCCCGTGGTGACTCATTGAGTAATTAAAATAATCATTTATTCCATAAGCATTTATTGGCCTCTCAGTGTGCACCAGGCACTGCAGGGAGGGGGTGGTAGGAGAGGATACAAAGAGAAGACATGGCTCCTGTCCTCGGGGAGCTGCATCACTTCTCCTTTCATGCAACATACATGTATTCTGCATCTAGCATGCATCCAGAAGGATCTCTGGGGGTTAGGCGTTGGACCATTATTGAAAAGCTGGTGATTCAGACCCACTCACTAGTAGCTCCTTGGGAGAAAAATGAGGGTGCATGGTCCCATAAAGACTGACAGTCCCAGAAACCCCAGATAAGGTCCCGATGAGTCAGAATTGACTTGATGGCAGTGGGATTGGTAGACTTCCAACTAGGGAGCTATGGTGGCCCAGACAGTTAAGCACTTGACCTCTACCTAAAAGGATGGTGGTACCCTGCGGCTCCTGGGGAGTAAGACTTGGTGCTCTGCTTCCATGAATAGTACAGCCAAGAAAACCCTAAGGGCAACCCCGCTCTGTCACACAGAATCTCTCTGAACCCCCCCAACAACAATACGTCAGACAAGGTGCTTGGCAAACGAAGTGAATACAGGACACTTCTATCATCCTCAGAACACTCGCAGGCTTGTGGGGAGACAAGCAAGCAGCAGATGATTCCTACGCAAGCCTTATGGTGACAGCCATGTTGGAGACGGAGTCTCTGGGTGGTACAACTGGTTAATACATTTGCTGCTAACCACTAGGTTGGAGGTTCAAGTCTACCTACCCAGAGGTTCCTCAAAAGAAAGACTTGGCAAAATCCTTCCCACAAAAGGAGCCACTGCCAGCCCTCTGGAGCACCGTTGTACTCTGACACACATAGGATCACCAAGAGTCACCATGGACTTGACAGTAGTGGTTTAAGTAGTATTCAGACGAAGTGATCTGTGACCTAGGCAGGGCCTTAAAACTACCTGGGACAGAGACAGGGATCCAAGAAAGCTTCCTAGGACAATGGCTTGCACTGTCCTGCACACAGAACAAGATGATGCCATAGACCAGCACTTGGGGGAGGCACTGCGGGCGATGTTATTAGGTGCAATCACATCTGTTTTGACGCAGAGGGAACCAGTGCACACCAGACAAAGCACTGTCTGTCCTGCTCCATCTTCACAATTTTTCCTATGCCTGAGCCTCCTACTGCAGCCTCTGGGGGCCCTTCCTCTCTTTTACTGCCTCTCTGCTTTACCAAACATGTTGTCTTTCTCCAGGGATTGACCTTGCCTGATAACATGTCCAAAGTACATAAGAGGAGGTCTAGCCATCCTTTCCCCTAAGGAGCACTATAGCAGTACTTCTAAGACTTATCCTTTTAACAGAGCTTGGTACTTTTAATATTTCTCACCAGCACCATAATTCAAATGCATTGGTACTTGTTTGGTCTTCCTTAGTCAATGTGCAACTTTCTTTTTTTTAAATAATTTTATTAGGTGTTCATACAACTCTTATCACAATCCATACACACATCAATTGTGTAAAGCACTTTTGTACATTCATTGCCCTCATTATTCTCAAAACATTTGCTCTCCCCTTAAGCCCCTGGCATCAGCTCCTCATTTTTCCCCTCATCCCTACACCCCCCATCCCTCATGAACCCTTGATAATTTATAAATTATTATTTTGTCATATCTTGACCTGTCTGATGTTGCCCTTCACCCACTTTTCTGTTGTCCGTCCCCCAGGGAGGAGGTTACATGTAGATCCTTGTAATCGGTTCCTCCTTTCCAACCCACTCTCCCTCTACCCTCCCAGTATGGCCACTCACACCACTGGTCCTGAATGGACCATCCACCCTGGATTCCCTGTGTTTCCAGTTTCTATCTGTACCAGTGAATATCCTCTGGTCTAGCCAGACTTGCAAGGTAGACTTGGGATCATGATAGTTGGGGTGGGGGGGGGAGAAGCATTTAGAAACTAGAGGAAAGTTGTATCATTCATCATTGCTACATCACACCCTGACTGGCTCGTCTCCTCCCCTGAGACCCTTCTGTAAGGGGATCTCCAGTGGTCTACAAATGGGCTTTGGGTCTCCACTCTGCACTCCCCGCCTCATTCACTATGATAAGATTTTTTTGTTCTGATGATGCCTGATACCTAATCCCTTCAACATCTTATGATTGCTCAGGCAGAAGTGCTTCTTCCATGTGGGCTTTGTTGCTTCTGAGCTAGATGGCCACTTGTTTACCGTCAACCCTTTAAGACCCCAGATGCTATATCTTTTGGTAGCTGGGCACCATCAGCTTTCTTCACCACATTTTCTTATGCACCCATTTGTCTTCTGCGATCGTATCATGGAGATGAGCACACAATTATATGGGGTTTTTTTTGTTCTATGATGCCTCATAACTGCAACTTTCACATGCATATGAGACCATTGAAAATACCCTGGCTTGGCTCAGGCACATACTAATCCTCAAAGTAGCATCCTTGCTTTTCAATACTCTACAAAGATTTTGTGCAGCAGATTTACCCAATGCAACTTGCCTGAGATCTCTTGACTGCTGTTTCTATGAGCATTGATTAGGTTCTAATAGGATCCCCATTTTACAGTTGAGAAAAAAGGATGCAGGTAGAAGTCACTACATGCCTAGTGATGTGTGTTGAATAAATGGGCAAGTGAGACAATAATAGAAATAAAGCAAAGAATTAAAGTCATTCTAAAGATGACTGCAATGGTTAATCACAATGCTGGTCATTTGTATCCACCAGGTACTCAATGGGAGAAAGATGAGGCTACCTGATCCCATAAGAGTTTACAGTCTTGGAAACTGGAGGAGCAGTTCTGCTCTGTCCTATAGAGTCCTTAGGAGTCAGTACCCTGGTGAATACCACCCACCAGGGATCCCTGGTGGTGCAGAGGTTAAAATACTCAGCTACCCATCAAAAGGTAAGTGGTTTGAATCTGCTTCGGTGAAAATGTCCAGTCTTGAAAGCCCTGCAGGCTTCCTCTGAGATGGCTCCACGACAGTGACCGTAGGTAACCACTGCTCCCAACCATGCCTCTCAACCACCCCTTGTGGAGAATGGGTCTGGTGCTTCTATTTCCTCTGGGTGGCATGATATGTAAGACCATGGAGGTGATTCCCACATGTTTCTGTTCCTGTCCACTCTGACTTTGTTTGGAAACAGGATTCATGTGGATGATGTGCTCACAGATGGAAAGGGATGTTCTCTTTGGTTGTTCTCTAGACACCTCGGACTGGGGCACAGCTGGCTCTTACAATTACAGCAACCTTGTTGCTGGGGTCTGATTATAAGACCTTCCAGGCTCCATCCCAGAACCTAAGCTACCACTGCACTACTTACAGGCCCAGGAGAAAAGTGGGGAGAAGATGCACTGGGAGCCCCTGCAGGAGACATGGCCCTGAAGAGACAGCACCTTCTAAGGTCCCCCATCCACTTGGACAAAAGGCTCCCAACCTATCCATTCCCAAAAGCTGCTTATAAGGTGTACTCCCCAGGAAGGCGGAGAAAGAGCCTCTTCTCAGAGGTGCCAGCTAACATCCTGGAAATAATTGCAAGATCAAAAGGTGCATGAAGGCAGAGGATGTGCAAACCCTGCAGTAGAGTGTTACAATCCTCTCAGATCACAACTGTGCCACTCCAATAAGACTACTGGGAAATGGTGCATACTAAATCACCTCTACTTATACTTACCACTGCCTATCTGATAGTTTGCCATTCTGTGGTGGCTCTCACGTGTTGCTATGAGGCTGGAAGTTGTGCCACCAGTAGTTCAGATACCAGCAGGGTTGCCCATGGTAGACAGTGGAACTTCCAGACCAAAGCAGGGAAGGAAGGAAGTTTTGGCTATCTGCTTCCAAAATCTAGTCAATTAAAACCCTGTGGATCACAAAAGAATATTGTTCCACAGAGTTCTGGGAGACGAGTCCCCTAGGTTGGAAGGTACTCAAAATAACGTTTCTGCAGTGATAGCGTCAAGGATTACAATGATCATGAAGATGGTGTAAGATTCAGCAACATTTCATTTTGCTCTACATGAGTTGGAGTCAACTTGACAGTAACTAGCCACAAGAATAATAGTACTTGATATTTTATTCAGCCCTTATTAGGGCGAGCTCTACGCTAATGCATTACCAGATATAAATCTTTCAACAACCCAATGAGAGGCCAACTAATAGCATGGCTCTCGTTTTGAGGAAATCACAACTGAAGTAGACCAAATGTTTTGGCCATGGTCTCGTCACCATGACAGAGTTGACCATGAATTTGACTCCAGGACTGTGTGACTCCAAAGTTGCTATATTGCTCATTCGGAACAGGAGTCACTCCCAGACTGGGTTGGCCAGGTGATCAAACTCTGGGACTTTGAAGCAGAGAATCTCAGAGCTCCAGCTGTTCTTTACCCCACCGACCTACAACAGACCGTTCCAGCCAGAGTGTAAATGCAGACGACAGCCTCCTGCCTTCAGGGAAGCATCCACCAGTAACCTAAGGATCCAGCAGAGGTGACTTCCCCTCCCTGCCCTTTCTGAAAACACTCTGGGATGCTGTTTCAAACGCTCAGGGGTCCATTGGTTACTGAAGAACCCCAGGTCACTGTCTGAGCAGTCAGGGCACGGGCTCACAGGCAGTTGTGCTTATCTGGGCCTTGATTTCTTTCTCAGTGGATTTGGGGATTTGATTAGACAAACACTGATAGTTCGGCCACTTTAGCTTGGTCAGATCTTCTAGAAGAGTGCTCTGCAGCAGGAAAGAGTGTTCTCAGTCTGGGTTGTCCAACAGGATAAACATTAACCATGTGTAGTTGTTAACACTTGAACTGTGGTCTGGTGTGACTGAGGAACTGAATTGTCAACTTTCTTTGTTTGATTCATTCGAATTCAAGTGACTACATTCACATATGGTGGGTGGCCACCCTATTGGTCACTGTGGTTCTAGAATTAATATTAAGAGAGCCCCTAAGTCCTTTGGGACATGGAAGTCAGAGATGGCTAAGGTTACTTATCAAGTTAGCTGAGCCATGGTCCTCAGTGGTTTTGCTAGTAGGTAAGGATGCAACTTGACAGTTACCTAATGACCATTTATCTGATGTAATGTGGTGACTTCTATGGTGAGATCTGTTCTGAGAAGCCAATCAGCTGAAAGGAGGTTGCTTTCAGTTTGATGTCTTCCTCGAGTGTATAAATGGATGTTCCAACAGATTCTGGCTTCCTCTGGATCCTGCATCCAACTCACCTTCATCTTGGGATTTGTCAGCCACCTGGAGCCTGTGCACCAGCAGCCTTCCACCTGCTGACCTTGAACTCATCATCCTGTGGAGCCATGTAAGTCAGGAGAAGCCTCCACCCTGACATCTGACCCATAGACTTGACATTTGCCAGTCTTTACAAATAACCGCACAAGCCATTTTCTTGAAACAAATCTCAAACTCTCTCTCTCAATATATGTATCTTTTCCTTTTCTTCTCTAAATATCCCATACTCATCCAGCGTCTGCTTGACCGTCACCACAGCTCTCTGAAGCACGTCTCGCCATGGCCATATCACAGACCAAGAAATTCAAGAGATTCAAGTGACTTCTGAAACAGAAGAAAAGTCTATTGAATACAGTGAGGCTCCAGGCAATTGACTTAGCTACCCACATTTGGAAACGATGGCCGCCGTGTATTTATTCATTTATTTTGTAGTAAAATGAACTTTTTGTTTTGTTTTGGGTCATTTTATTGGCGGTTCATTCAACTCTTATCACAATCTAGACATACATCAATTGTGTAAAGCACATTTGTTGCCCTCGTCATTCTAAAAAAATTGGCTATCCACTTAAGCCCCTGGCATCAGCTTCTCATTTTTCCTCCTCCCTCTCCCCTCCCCCTCATGAACCTTTGATAATTCATAAATTATTATTTTGTCATATCTTACATTGTCCAACATCTCCCTTCACCCACTTTTATGTTGTCCGTCCCCCAAAGAGGAGGTTATATGTAGATCCGTGTATTCGTTGCCCCCTTTCCACCCCACACTCCCTTCACCCTCCTGGTATCCCCACTCTCAGCACTGATCCTGAAGTGATCATCCATCCTGGATTTCTTGTGTTTCCAGTTCCTATCTGTACCAGTGTACTCCTGTGGTCTACCCATATTTCTAAGGTAGAATTGGGAATCATGATAGATGGCGTGTGGGGGAGAGAGAAAGCATTTAGGAACTAGAGGAAAGTTGTATGTTTCATCGTTGCTCCCCTGCACCCTGACTGGCTTGTCTCCTCCATGTGACCCTCTGTAAGGGGATGGATGTCCAATTGCCTACAGATGGGCTTTGGGTCCCCACTCCGTACTCCCCCTCATTCACAATGATTTGATTTTTTGTTCTTTGATGCCTGATACCTGATCCCTTTGACACCTCATTATCACACAGGATGGTGTGCTTCTTCCATGTGGGCTTGGTTGCTTCTGAGCTAGATGGAAGCTTGTTTACCTTCAAGCCTTTAAGACTCCAGATGCTACATCCTTTGATAGCCGGCCACCATCAGCTTTCTTCACCACATTTGCTTATGCACCCATTTTTTTCAGCGATAGTATCGGGGAGGTGGGCACACAATGATGTGACTTTTTGTTCTTTGATGCCTGATAACTGATCCCTTTGGCACCTCGTGATCACACAGGCTGGTGTGCTTCTTCCATGTGAGCTTTGTTGCTTCTGAGCTAGATGGCTGCTTGTTTACTTTCAAATCTTAAAGGCCCTAGATGCTATATCTCTTGATAACCAGGAACCATCACCTTTCTTCATCACATTTGCTTATGCACCCACTTTGTCTTCGGCAATCATGTGGGGAAGATGAGCCCCCAAGGAATGGATGGCAGCCTTTTAAACAAATAAACTGTCCACAACATTCTGGCCTGCAGATATGTAATGAGTATGCAGAACAAGAAAGAGAACTCTAGATGTGATATGGACCAAGAGCACAAGAAGACTAGGTTGGTAGGAGGGAGGGAAGGAGAATACTCCACACATCATGTGAAGCTCTTGGTGGTTAAGCACTTGGTTTATAACTGGAAGGTCCACAGTTCAAACCCATCCAGCAACTCCATAGGAGGAAAGACCTGGCTATCCACTGTTATGGAAATTACAGCCTAGTAAATCCTATGGGAGTTGTGTCACCCTGTCCCACAGGGTCACCCTGAGTGATAATTAATGACACACACATCATAGAAATGACTTAGCTCTGTTCAATGCTCTATGTGACCTCTGATTGGTCTCTCCCTCTCTCTGGTCCTTGGTTACCTTATCTGGGCAATAAAAGATGAAGATACGCCGGATAGTGTCTAAGGACTTAGATACTCTAGGATTTAAAGAATGTGTGGAGTGCTTGCTGCTTGTCAGACAGCCACATCTGCCTATGAGCTGAACACAGAGGAAGAGGAAAGGGCTGCCTGGTCTTAAGAAGCTTTACCAATTGGCCAGCATCATTTGCAGAGGTGTTTGTGGAGGGGACAGAGCCAGGACTCTGGAGTTGGCCACACCTGCACTCTGCTGGTTCCAGCTGTGTAGCCTAGAGCATATCACAGAACCTTTCTGAACCTTACTTGCTTCAACAGTCAATAGGACACATGCCCACCCACCTCTGAGGTGGTCATGAGGACCCCATGAAACATGACACACCAGACAGTGCCTGTCAGTTAACGGGTATTATAAATGCTATTTCCTCTCCTCCTTTCTCAGCCAAAGAGAGAAGTAGTGAGTACCCATCATCTGCCAAGAACCCTTGTCATCAATCTCAATTCACTGCAGGTCCCTACCCACCCTCCCACCCACTCTCCAACCTCAACCGATGCATCCAGGCCTGCTGGATGACTACAATGTGCCAGACCTGTCTGGTGGCAAGCTTAGAAATGAATGCAGGTCATGAACCAAGACACCCCCACCCCCGGGATGAGATCTTGGGCCAGTGTTTACCCCCTCTTTCCCAGACAGGCTGCAAAGTTGCTCTTCCTAAGGCTCCCACCCAGCAAGCCCACTCACACATCATCATTCAAGCAGGAACAGCTCCCACTACACAGAGACATCTGTCCCTCTCCTTCCCACTGACACCCAGAACAAGCCTAATTAAATTGTATCTGCTCTCAGCTGCCTCCGTGATCCGTGCGACAAAAGTGAAGCAGCAGGATGTCTGGAAAGAGGCAGATGCCCGGAAATGCCACACATCCGCCAACCCCAGGGGACTGGGTGCTTGCGCTGGTGTGGAGTGCCTGGAGACAGCCCACAGAGAGCTTCAGAGAAACAAGGAGAGAACGCAGGGATGGGGGCTGCTTTTCTGGAAGGAAGGGAGCGTTTTCACAAAATAGGCTCCAAGCCAAGCTGACTTTTGAAATCTTACGGCCCGCACATTGGCTCTCTGATGAGAAAGTGGATCTGCTAGGGTCCTTGGCAGGAAAGAGAAGCTCACTCGGCTGGGGTATATTTTGTGGAGAGATTTTTAATAAGGAGACTAGGGTGGGTGCACAGGAGTGGTCAGGCTGGAGGGAACCCACAGGGTGGGGAGAGGGCGATACCCAGGCAGGAGCAACAAGAGGCAGCTATTACCCACCCAACCGGGCCCAAAAGGGGAAGGGGAGAAGTTGTCCTCAGAGTCCAGTTGAGAGCTGGAACCTAGAAAAGAGGCTGCCAAAGAGAAGCAGGTGGAGCTCCTGGGTGGGACAAATGGTTAGGCTCTGGGCCACTGACTGAAAGGTTGGCTGTCCAGATTACCAAGAAGCACCTCAAAACAAAAGCCTGATGATCTGCTTTCTAAAGGTTTAGTTCTGTTCTGACTCACGGGGTCACCGTGGGTCAACATCAACTTGACAGCAACTGCTTTGTTTTTTATTGCGTTGTTTTATGTTTCTTGGTTTATCCCTCTTTATGCAAACCCCTTTCCCCCTGTCTGCTTCTTGGTTTATCCCTCTTTATTCAAACCCGTTTCCCCCGCAGGGCTAGAGCTATCTGTCTGTGTCTTTTAACAGAAACTATCGACAGAAAGGTAGCCTGTCTCAAAACCCCACCAAAATAGGGAGAAACAAGACTCACCGAGGTTCTGTCTCTTGGCCAATGTAGACGCCTTCAACAAACAGAAGTGTCTGCTCTTGCAGTCACTGGGAGAAGGGTTTCGTTCAGTGTCAAGTCTAAAGGAATGGCCTCATCTCCTCTCACCATCTGTAAGCCTGACATTCCTTGCAGATCTTCATCTGTCTTGGCATCAGTTTCCCCCTGGCTCTAGGGGAGACCCAAGGTCCAGAGGATGCGCTCAGCTCCCAGTCGTTATGTCTCGGTGATCGTGAGTTCCCTCCCTGCTCTGCTCCACTTCTTTTACCTCTTAGATTCGAGGTGTGACTTAAGCAATGCTATGACTTAAGGAAGAGTGACACTTGTGTAAGAGTCGGACTTGAGCGAGGCTGTAACTTGAGCCATTCCCTCTTTTAAGGCTGCGGCTCAAGTTACACACCCTACACGAATTCTCCCTCGGTGACATAAAGAGGTAAGGACTTATAACAGAAAATGGAGGATAATTACATCTGATCACAAAATGGGGGGTAGACCACATGATAGTGGGAACTGTGGTCTAGCTAAGTTGACACATTTGCCGGGGGCAGAGACACAATTCAATCTATGACAGTCCACAGTCTCCTCCTTCAAGCCTCCGACATCCCCCACGGGTGAACCCACCCAGAAGTCAAAAATCAAGAGCCTTGCGGGTACAGTTCATGAAGCTCAAACTTCGGGAGAGGCCTCAGACAGAGCACAGAAAAGATGGAGTGATTATGTGTGAAAGAACAATACCCAGCTTAGAACGGAAGCGCTCTTGGGTTTTAGAGTTAATGAACTATGATCAAATCTTAACTCACGTGCTTTCTAACTGTGGGGCACTAAGCAAATTCCTTACCTTTTCTGAACCTCAGTATCCCCAGATATAAGTGGCATGTTTTCACAATAAGAAGTAATGTTTGTAACGAGCTTCTCGAGTGGCTAGCACACAGGAGATAGGCAATGAATGACATGGAATTGTATCAGATTCCTGAGTATTGTGTCCTAACTCTACCTCCCCTTAGCTGTGTGGTTTTGACAAGCAACGTAACCTATCTGATCTCTTACCCTCACTTGCTCAATAGGAAACGTAAGAACACTTGCTTCATAAGTGAGGTTAGCTAAAAATGATTGTAGAATAGAGTACAAGGCCCAGTGATAATGCTCTTGTTAAAGATTGACTAAAAGAAGCTCTGTGTCTGGAGGTACATGTTTTCCTCACCCTGACTTTGTCTCCCCTAATGACTGGACTCAGTAGCCCAACTCAACAGACATCTTTAGCACCTGGGAGTGTCTTTAGTCTCAGATGTCTCAAACCCACAGTCAGCCAAACACTTTCATTCTATAAGTGTTGCCCACCTCCTACCAACCAGCCCCGCCTCCATGGCCCAGCTGCTTCGACCACAGGGAGAAGAGGACTCAGCACATCACAAAGAGGAGGCCAGATGGAAGTAAGAAGGCTGACCCCTCCATGGTTTCAAACAAAGGTGATGAGTTCTCTACGTTTCCTGTTGAAGGTGGAAAACTTGGATTTGGCAGTCTTTTCCAGTCAAAGCAACGGGGATCCAGACACATGTCTCAATGTGAGCCGCTCTAGGACTGGAATGGTCTTACCCAACTCGCTGCCCACCTCCTAGACCAGAGGCTTGGTAATAATCCTTTCATCGTCCATCTAGCAGAGAAGCAACGAGCCCACATGGAAGAAGCACACCAGCCTGTATGATCATGAGGTGTTGACAGGACTGGGTAACAGGCACCAGAAGACCCAAAACAAACAAACCATTGTTGAGAATTAGGAGAGTCAGAGAAGAGACCCAAAGCCCATCTGTAAACAATGGGACATCTCCTCACAGAAGGATCACAGGGAAGGGATAAGTCAATCAGGGTGCAGTAAAACACTGATGAAATACACAATACTTCTCTGGTTCCTTGAGGCTTCCTCACGCCCCACTATCATGACTCCAGTCCTGCCTTCCACTGTGGGCTAGACTGGAGCATGTGCACAGGTACAGATAAGACATAAGAGCTCACGTCATACAGAATCCAGGAACAGGAATGGGAGTAGCGATACCAGGAGACAGGGGGAAAGTAGGGAGAGGTGGGGAGGATGGGGGAATGAATTTCAATGATCAACACATAACCACACACCCCACCCATGGGGAGGAACAACAGAAACCGTGGGGGAAGGGAGACAGCAGTTGGTAGAAGATATGAAAATAATAAGAATTTATAATTTATCAAGGGGCCATGTAGGTTGGGGGGGAGGGACAAAAAAGAAGAGCTGACACCAAGGGCTCAATAGAAACTAATGATGGTAACATATCTACAAATGTGCTTGATATAATCAATGTATGGATTGTTACAAGAGCTCTAAGAGCCTTCAATAAAAGCTTTTTTTTAAATAATTTTTAATTTTTAAACTTAAAAAATTTTTTAAATTTTATAGCCTACAGTTCAACTCTGACACACATGGTGTCATCGTGAGTCAAAAGCAACTGGACAGTGAATTTTTTATTTTTACAGTTTCATAAATAAAGTTTCTTTAGCTATTAAAAAAGACTGTACTTCGTTGAACAAAAGCAGACCTTCATTTCGCTCTTATGGAATTCAAAAATCACTGAGTGGGGATGGAAGGGCAGGAAGTAATAAGTAACTAATAATTAATGCAACAGGTGCTATGAAAGCTATGGAGATCTGCTGCTCGTTAGGGTCTGTAAGGCTGTAAAGACTCCTGTCCCCACTGTTCCCAGAACCAAAAAGCAAATAAAGGGAATATTGTGGTTAAGTGAAAATCCTTAATGAATCTTGTATTCATAATCACTTGTGTGATTACACGTTACAAACTCTAGCCGCTCTGCCTGCTATCAATCCATTGTGGAGAGAGGTTTCTGTTACCCCGTTGGACAGGCTGAGGGTGGGGTGTATTTTGAACCTCCACCTCATAGAGGCTGGTAGTCAAGTCACCCCCCTTTGTTTCATTGGGGGTATGGTCTGAAAACGATAAAGCCCATCGTCCATCCAAGAAGTTTCTTTGTGTATAAGAGAGCCATCTCAGAAGCAGAGACGAGGTCTGGGACTATCAAAGAAGAAGAGTCAGCAGCAGAGCACGTTTGAGATCCTGGGCTGGAGCAGCAAATGATAAGAAAGCATGAGACAGAGCAGCGGAGTCATGTCAGTGCTATGAGACCATGAGGAATAGCAACTAGCAGGCTTCCTGGACCATAGAGAAAGAGGCCAGGGGCCACCTGGCAGAGAGGTTGAGGACCAGAGAGAGAGACTTGGCTGCTATTGACCAATGACTGTATTCTTACTGTCTACTCATGCTGGCTTGTGGCAACCAGTTCACTTCCCTAATAAACTGCCATAACCACGTATTGCCTGTGAGCACTGGGTGGCCACTCAACCGATTATGAAACCCAGGAGAAATGGAGAATGCAGACAGTTGGTGCCAGACTAAAGAAAGCTCGTGGGTGGAGGCGTGTCTGACCTCTGCCTCATGGCAATAGGCCTTGTATATCCAGAGGAGGACAGATGTGGTGTCCATGTCATTTTTCATAAATATTTTACTTTTCTTTAAGGTCACAAAGGAGTAACGGATGCGAAAAAGTGTAACCTGTTGTCTCCCAGCTCATTCCGCATCGTAACAACCTCACAGGACAGGGTGGAACTGTTTCATAGGGCTTCTAGGGCTGTAACTTTTCACAGAAACATGCCACCACGTCTTTTTCTCATGAAGCAGTGAGTGAATTCAAACTGATAATCATCTGGTTAGCAACCGAACACTTAATTGCTGTGCCACTAGAAGTCTAAAGGAGCCAAATCCCCGAAAAGATAAGTTTTCAGCAGTGAGGAAGGAGTAAGCACAGCTTGCATGCCTGGGGCTGATTGTCTGATGGGTATGTGCGGGTGGAGAAGTGAACCTGACACGAGCAAGAACACTTTGCTGGAACAAGGATGAACCAGGAGAACTTTCAATGACAGTGTGGGCTGGCTTGACAGATTGAAACCTACAGGGGTCCCAAATGCTATAATAAATCACTTGGCCCAACAGTCGGTGCCCAGAAGAATTTTGCTGAGTAAGCAGCTATGGGGGCGGAGCTGAAAAACAGAGATGGATCTTGCAGTAGTGTGCAGCAGTTAGGTTGAATCCAGATTTAATTGAAACCAAGCTCCTCCTAGACCCGATCCTGATGAACTCAAAGAGTCAATCCTCCCACAGTGGCAGGGTAGGAAGCTAACTACTAGGATGCAGGAAAAGGGGAGAATTGGGTTACTTCATTGGAAAAAATTCAAATTAATTAAAGCTTTTACTCAGGTCAATGGAATGATCTGAATCATCTGATTGATCAATCGCTCATCTTAACTTCCTGTCAGGAAGAATGGTGTGCCCTCTTGGGGGAAAATAAACAAAATGTGTTGTTTAGCTCTGTGTCTATTGTTTTTTTAAGCAAAATGTCATGCAATCAGTAACAATGATTCATGCACCCAAAAAGAGGCAGAAAAACATGACCCACTATCAAGGGAAAATATAATCAATATATACACATAAAGGTAACCCAGATATTGCACTGAGCAAATAGGCTTAATATGTTTAATATGAAAAGGGAAGAAATGGTTAAGTAAAATATCCTAAATGAAGGATTTCAGAGAGTGGCTGGAGAAAACAGGTTACAATAATACAATATGCAAAGAAATGGAGTTGGAGAACCAGAGAGGCAGAAATGACTTAGCAATTTTCAGCTTGAAAGAACAAAGAAATATTTCAGTATTTAAGCTTTCAGTTGAAATATTGAATGGTTCTATGGAGTCCTGGTGGCATATTGAGCCACACATTGAACTGCTAACCACAAGGTCAGCAGATTGAACCCACCAGATACTCCATGGGCGAAAGATGAGGCTGTCTGCTCCCATAAACATTTAAAGATTCAGAAACCAAAAGGGACTCTACCCTGTCCCAGATGGTCACTATCAGTCAGAATTGACTGGATAGCAGTAAAAATGAGCAAATACTCAAAGACTTACATTATCCTCCATGGGGATGATTTATACTGTTCTCGATTATAAATTGATAATGACATCTCTAAAGTGAACCAGAGACATATATAAACCATAAATATATTAATGGATTTGGGGCTTGCACTTAATTGTGGGAATGAAGTGCTAATAAAACTGTTTTTAAAAACACAGCACCATCACTGAAGACAAATCACTGAGCAAATGTGGTGAAGAAAGCTGATGGTGCCCAGCTATTAAAAAATATAGCATCTGGGTCTTAAAAGCTTGGAGTTAAACAAGCAGCCATCTAACAGGGAAACAACAAAGCCCACATGGAAGAAGCACACCAGCCTGTGTGGTCATGAGATGTCAAAGGGAGCAGGTATTGGAAGTTCAAAAGCAAGCAATTAAATTGATGTGAAAGAGCATGGACAAAGTGAAGACCTCAAATCCACTTATAAGATAATTGAGCAGTCTCTCACAGAAGGGCAACATGATATAACCAGGGTGCAGTCTACACTGATGAAACACATAAAACTATCCTCTAGTACTTTAAAATCTCCTTCTCCCGCGATTATGGCCTTAGTTTTTAACTCACTAATCTTGCTAGACCTACGTGTGCACATTGGTACAATTAAGATTTTTTCAGTATATAAAATCCAAAGCAGATAACCCCCTCAGAAATAGTAGTCAAAGTAATGACTCCCTGAGGGTGAGGGAAGAGAGGAGGGGGAGTGGGAGAAGGGGGAGCTGATAGCAATGACGACTGTGCACCCCCATAGGAGAGGAACAAACAACAGGATTTTAGGTGAAGGGATTCATTGGATGGTGTAAGTGATGGCACAAAAAAGCCAAAATAATTATAATAATACATAATATACTAAGGATTCAAGGGGTGGTAGGGTGAGGAAGTAAAGGGATAAAGGAGAGCTGATATCAAGGCATTCAAGAAAAAAGCAAATATTTTTAAAATGATGATGGTGGTAATTGTGCAACTATGCTGGATCTAATGGAACTATAGATTGCAATAACATTTATAAGAGCTCCTAGTAAAATGTTTTTAAAAAACAGAATAAAAATAACAATTAGTTCTATGACATGGCCCTATTCAATACTCATGCTCACAACCTTGCTTGCTGAATGCCAGGAAGGCTTGAAGCATTTGCTGTTGAAGATCAAGGATTGCAGCCTTCAGTATGGATTGCAACTCAATGTAAAGAAAACCAAAATCCAAACAACTGGACTATAATCAATGGAGAAAATGTTGGAATTGTCAAGGATTTTGTCTTGCATGGATACACAACCTAGGCTCACAGAAGCAGCAGTCAAGAGATCAAAAGATCAGTTGTACTCGGTAAATCTGCTTCACAAGCCCTCTATAGAGTGTTGAAAAGCAATGGTGTTACATTGAGGACTAAGATGTACTTGATTCAAGCCAAGATGTTTTTTATGGCCTCATACGCACTTAAAAGGTGGACATCAAATAAAGAAACCCAATGAAGAATCTATCCATTTGAATTGTGGTGCTAGAGAAGAATATTAAAAGTACCATGGACTGCTCAAAGGACAAACCAATCTGTCTTGAAAGAAGCACAGTCAGTGTACTTTTCACAGAGAAGGATGGCAAGACTTCGTCTTACATACTTTGAATACGTTGTCAATCCCTGGAGAAGGACATCAAGTTTGGTACAGTGGTGGGGGGGGGGGGGCAGTGAGAGAGATGGATTAGGTGGATGGACACAGTGACTGCAACAATGGATTCAAACCCAGCAGCGCCTTATCGTTTGATCTCCCTTTGGGCCCATTTTTTAAATGTTAAGTTTTTAATATTTTCTGCTTTCTTTTCTATTGAGATTTTTCTGTTTTCTCATTCTTGTTGATTGGTCTTTCTTTCTTGTTTTTGTTTTGTATGATTTTTCTGTATATGAAATTCAAGATAAATAAATCTAGAGAGCAAGTAACTGGATCAATATAACTACACAAGGATTGTGTCTGACTCAGATTCCTAATCCATGTTCATGGAAGCAGCATTCAAGATATCCAACAATGCACTGCTTTGGGTGAATCTGCTGCACAAGACTTCTTTAGAGTGTTGAAAAGTAAGGAGGTTACTAAGGTGTGTCGTATCAAAGCCATGGTGTTTTCAATTGCCTCCTATGCACGTTAAAGTTGGACATTGAATAAAGAAGACCAAGGACAAATCAATGCATTTGGTGAAGAATATTGAAGGACAAATCAATGCTGGTGAAGAATATTGAAAGCATCATGAACTGCTAAAAGAATAAGTCAGATTGTCTTGCAAGAAGTACAGCCAGAGTGCTCCTTAGAGGCAAGGATGGTGAGACTTTGTCATATATATTTGGACATGTCAGGAGAAACCAGTCTCTGGAGAAGGACGTCATGCTTGGTAAAGTAGGGGAGCATCGGGAAAGAGGAAGGCCTTCAACAAGATGGATCGACACTGTGACTGCAACAATGGGATTTGTTGCAGCACAGGACCAATTATGAGGATGGCCCAGGACCAGGCCGTGTCTCATTGTGTTGTGTATAGCACCACTATGGGTCAGAGTGAGTGGATGGGACCCAACAAAAGCAACCAGAGGGCATGGCAAGGGAGGTTAGCAACAAGTGGGGCGCCAACAGCAAGGAGTGCGAGAAAGAAAAAGACATTCTGAAATTGACTGTGGTGAGGATTGCACCCAAAACCAAAACAAAGCTCACAACCACTGAGTCGATGCTGACTCATAGGACAAGGGAGAACTGTCCCTGGGAGTTTCTGATGCTATAACTCTTTAGGGAGTAGAAGGTCCCAACCTGCGTGGCAGAGTGGCTGGTGGTTTCAAACTGCTGACCTTGGAGTCAATTCATAGCCACTATGCCACAAGGGCTCCTGATGACTGCACAACCCTTCTTAATATGGTTTAACGATTAAATTGTATGATAGGTGAATCATATGCTAATAAAACTAGGGTGTTTTAAAAAAGAATGTGAAAGAAATACATACAGCCACTGTGCCAAAGGAAAATTACCAACATTTCACCATTTCAGATGTAGTATATGACCAAGAACCAAGGGCCCTGACAAAGTTCCAACTGCATTGAAACTATTGGCGAAAGAAAACAAGGGCGTCAAAATTGAAAGACTGCTTCTGAAGATATTTCAACAAACAGATGCAATCCTGGAAGCACGCATTCATCTGGACCAAGAAATTTGGAAAATGGCTACTGGCCAATCAACCGTGTATGTGCTTACTCCAAAAAGAGGTGATGCAGTGGCGTGTACACGTTCCCAAGAGATATCATTGATATGAAAATGAGGATAATTCAAAAATGACTGCAGCAGTACATTGACAGGGAACTGAAAGGAATTCCAGCCAGATTCAGAAGAGCATATGGATACAGGAACAACATTGGTGATGTCAGATGGATCTTGGGGGAAAGCAGGATATGCCCGAAAAAATGTTTACCTGTGTTTCATTAACTATACAAAGACATCTAACCATGTGCATCACGAGGACATATGGATAACGTTGCGGGAAATGTAAATTCCAGAACACTTCCTTGCACACATGTGAAATCTGTACAAAGACAGTAGTTCTACCAGAACACGGGGATCCTGCATGGTTTAAGATGATCAAAGGCTTTCATCCTTCCACTAGACTCATTCAATCTGTTTGCTGAGCAAATAATCCAAGAAGCTGAATTATATCAAGAAGCATGTGTCATCAAGATTGGGAGGAAAGGATCATGAACAACCTGCATTTGCAGATGACCAACTTTGCTTGCTGGGAGTGAAGATTTGCAACACCTGCTGATGGAAATCAGAGGCTTCAGGATGGATTACAACTCAGAGTAAAGGAAACCAAGCTGCTGACCTTGAAATTAGCAGCCCAACAGGTAACCTCAAAGCCAACAGGGTGCCACATCATACCAAGTAGCACAGTAACGCAAAAAGCCTAAAATAACACTAGCAAGTTGTTAGAATCACTGACATTCAGGGACGTGCAGCTCAAAGTGACGGTGACTTGAGGCAGCTCCCGGTAAGTCGCTTGGCAACACCACTCTCCCTGCTCAGTGCAGGCTGCCTTTTTAATGGCTCCCTGCAAAGCAAACACGGGTACGCACTAAGCTTCAGCTTCCCCCCTCTTGGCAAAGCCGAACATCCTCTTCTGACCTCAGTTGGCAAAGTCAGTTTCTGAGGCAGGACTTGTGGAACAGGCAAGTGTTGAAAAGTAGACTTTCCAAACTCAGGGGCTGCTTCCATTTTCTTCTGATCACTTCTGTTCTTCACAGGAACGTCCATTCCTGGAGGTCAGCATTTCAGGTCTCTGTTGTTAACTGATGAATCTCTCACACTCTGAAGATAGAAGGTGTAGTTGTTGGTAGGTGCTATTCCAATTCAGAGACCCTTTGCACAACAGAACAAAACACTTCACGGTCCTGCACCATCTTCACAAGTGGTATTATGTTAAACCCCTGTGGAAAGCACTGTGTCAACCCATCTTGTCTAGGACCGTCCCCTTTTTTGGCTGCCCCTCTGCTTTACCAAGCATGATGTCTTTCTCCAGGGAAGGTCTCTCCTGACAACCTGTCCGAAGTACATGAGACAAAGCCATGCCACCGTGGCCTCTAAAAAGCATTCTGGCTGCACTTCTAAGACACGTTGGTTTGTTTGGAGCAGTCTACTATAATTTAACTGCATCAATTCTCCTTCAGGCTTCCTTATTCAATAGCCACTTTCACAGGCATAGGAGGCAAGTGAAAACACTGTGGCTTGGGTCAGATCTACCTTAATCCCCAAAGTAAAGCTCTTGCTCTTCAGCACTTCAAAGAGGTCTTGGACAGCAGATTCGCCCAATGCAATGTGTCATTTCATCTCTTGAATGCTGCTTTTTTGTGGATCCAAGAAAGATTAAACCCTTGCCAACTTCAACCTTTATAAAATATTAGTGATCAAATGGCAGGAGGCATTACACATACTTAAAAGAAGACATGAAGCCATAAAATGGAACTGGAACTGAAACATGATTCTGTGTGTATTAGGCAACACACTTTTGATTAGAAGTGACAAAAACATAAGTCACTTTTGTGGATGTTCTTGAATCTTCTGATCCATAGTCAGACATGCTATCCATTGTGCCACCGGCCCCCTTTGTTGCTGTTCTCGTTGTTAGGGACATCGACTATGTTCTGTGCAACAGAATAAAGAGCTGCCCAGTGCTACACCCCCCAACCTATAGGTTGTTATGTCTGAGCCCAGTCTTGCGTCCATTGTGCCAACCCACCTCCTTGAGGGTCTTCCCCCTGTTTCCTGAACCTCTATTTCACCAAGCATAATGTCCTTTTCCAGTGACCGATCTCTGCTGATAATGCGTCCAAAAGTAAGCTAGCTGAAGTCTCCTCAGCTATGCTTCTATGAAGCTTTCTGGCTGAACTTCTTCCAAGACACATTTGATTGTTCTTCTGGAAATCCATAGTAATTTCAATATTCTTCACCAACAGCATAATTCAAATGCATGCATTCTTCTTTGAGCTTCCTGTCTCATGATTTAGCTTTTATATGTAAAATGGAAAATACCTGGACAGGCCACCCTTGTCTTCAAAGTGACAGCTATTCTCACAATGGCTTAAGCAAAATACAAAGTGTATTGGCTAATATACCTGAAAAGTGTAAGATTCCTGGTTGGATGTGGCTGAATCTAGGTGTCTGTGTGAGTCTGGGTAGACTAGAGAAACAAATTCATGGACACACATATGTGTATAAGAAAGAATTTTACATACAAAAAGAATTAAACATTGAGAAAACATCCCAACCTAGTCCAATTCAAGGCCATAAGTCTGATATTAGTCCATATGTCCAGTACCAATCTATAAAGTCCTCTTCAGACTCACAAAGCACATGGAATGAAACCAAATGCAGGATGATCACAAGCCAGTCAGCAAAAAGTCTTTGGGTCCGGTGGTATTATAAGCATCTCAGCGCTGGCAGGGGTCTCTCTGTGGCTTCTCCAGCTTCAGAGGTCTGGTTGCATCCATGTGGTTTGTCTTCTGCAATGTCTCCAAGGGAGTGACAGAGAGAGAGAAGTGTCTTCCACCTCCAAGGAGGAAGTCCCAGATTTCCCAGAATTCTCAGGAAAAGGCCATGCCCGCAAAGAAGTCTCATTGGCTATCTCCAGATTGACAGCCTAAACTCCACCCCTACACTTTTAATCCTTAAATTGACACCAGATTAGGGGACTGCCTCTGTGTCGAAATGCTAATACAAGGAATCTGCTCTTTCTACTTCTGGGCTTTGGTTTCCTCTGTGTGTGTCATTTTGGAGCAGGATTTCCCAAGCAAACGATAATGAACAATGCTCCAGCTTCCTGTGTTCTCAGCTCAGCCACAGCAGGGGGAGCCATTCTCAACAATTCCAGCAAAAGTCCCACCACAGCGGTGGCCCTGTGGATTAGGCAGTGGACTGCTAACCACAAGGTCAGTGCCTCCAATCCATCAACGACTTCCAGGGGGACATCTAAAACTGTCTGCTCCTACAAGGATTACAGGTTCAGAAACCGTACATAGGGTGGCTATGAGTCAGAACTTACTCCCTTGTGCTTCTTACCGATCTGTCATGAACAATTTTACACATGACGTAAATAAATGCAAGTAAGCCTGTGTTGACCTTGCTTCCTGGATAGTCCTTCTCTGCCAGGGATTGTAAATTTGAAAAGAGACTTCGATTCTGTAGGGAGGTGAGTATATGAGGTTAGAAGAGAGACAGATGCCAGCTCGGCCTTGAAGAAGAATCTTTGATATGGTGAAAACATGTGAAATTGTTCACTACGGTTATACGTCCAAATAAAACCTTGCTTACCTTGCTTACTTGTACACCCCTTATTGGCCATGCTTAGGTCATAAGCCATCCCTTAACTAACTACGGTCAGAGAATTATAAAGCACTCAGTGATCAGCCCCTTCCAATGGAGGTGTCAGTCAGCCTGCTTCCATTAAGCCACGTGGCATGAGATTGAGGGTTCCATAAAGAAAAATTAAGGAGAAATTTCAATAAGAAGGAATAAGTGCTGGACAGATAAAAGCACACATGTCTTCTTCATTAAGAATCAACTGGAACAGAGAGGAAAGCAAGATCATACATGAAGGCCTGAAGCAGGGAAAGCACAACACAGTTTATAGAAAGAAGTTTCATTGGCTTAAAATAACAAAGAAAGAGTGATGGCGAATGCGGGAGTAACCCTACAGGGCCTTATAAACCATGTCACAAGGCTTGGATGCAATAGAATGCTGGGTAGTTATAAAATCTTGTGTCCACTTGAGAATATTAAGAGTGAAGGGGTGGAGTCTAGCCTGTCAATCAGGTCACAGCCTGATGATGCCTCCTTGTGGGCCTGGCCTTCTCATGAAGATCCTGGGAACTGCTCTTTCTCTCTGCCTTAGTCTTCCTGTTGACAAGCCATGTGGAGACTTGCTGAGGCCTGCTTTCGCAGTCATTGGATTCACAAGACTTTTCACCCACTGGCCTGTAGTCTTCAGCATTCTGCATCATTAAATATGGCTGTGTGTACCTGGAGAAAGATTTTTTGGACCAGTATTGGACTTATAGCGTAATATCAGATTTATAGACTTGGTCTGGACTGAGCTGAGAGGTTTATCTTAATATACAATTGCTCTTTGATTGTGTTAGTCCGGGTAGACTAGAGAAATAAATTCGTAGACACGCATATGTGTATAAGAAAGAGCTTTATACAGAGTAATTGTACATTAAGAAAGCATCTCAGCCCAGTCCAGATCAAATCCATAAGTTCGATATTAGCCCATATGTCCGGTACCAATCAGTAAAGTCCCTTTCAGACTCATGAAACACATGCAATGACGGTGAATGCAGGAAGATCATAGACCAGTATTGTGGATCCAGTGGTGTTGTAAGCATCTCAGTGCTGGCAGGGATCTCCACATGGTTTCTCCAGCCCCAAAGTTCTGGCTGCCATCAGCCTGTCTCCATGTGACTTGTCAGCTGCAATGTCTACCAGCGAGTAAGCGTGAGTCCTGCTTCCAGCAAGCTATTTATCTCCTTAGTACCTCCAAATGAGGTCATCAGGATGTTACCTGATTGACAGACTAAACTCCACCCCTTCACTCTTAATCCTCTCAAAGTTGACAACAGATTATATAACCCCCATACTGATTTAAAGCTCTCACTTACACGAAATCATGTTGGGGTTTACACTGAATAATAAACTTCTGAAACTTGAAGGAAAAAAAGCTATCTCTTACACACACATGTGTCTCTGGATTTGTTTCTCTAGTTAACCCAGACTTTAACATTACGGTACCTTGGGAAACAAATCATGAAGATGGAGAGTGGATGCTTGTCTGATCTCTGTCTTATTGTGGGATAAAGAAAGTTTATTCCCCAGTTGTCCCCCACCTTCCCCATATTATATGCCAAACCTATGATGCTGCTTCTAATACATAGTCAATAGCTATACACTTAAAGGTCAACTGCTTAAAATTTTTCTGCCTGAAGGTTATCAGCCATCTAGAGCAATCATACTATAGTCTTTCCCACCCTAGGTGGCGTCCACTCCCTTCTGATAAGGAGAGTGGATTGGTCCCCTGAAGGAGAGCCCAAAGACAAGGTCAAGTCAACTCAGGGAGGACCAAGGTTAGGCTGCCATCTTGACTTTAGAGTCTGCCCATCTTGTCACATGTCTGCCCCTAGTGCCTCCCCTTCCTATTGAGTGTACACCCCTAGCTCGTCCCCCTCCTGTTGCACATATGCCTATTGTACAGCCCCTTCCTGTTACGATGTACTTAAGGGGCCTTGGACATCCCCTAAGTGTATATAAGCTGTGATTGGAAATATACTTGCTCGCTATATGTGGATCTGGCTGCTGGAACCATGGCCATCCCGGAGGGGAGCAATTGCATGCTTTATCGTGTCTGATGTCTCTAATTTTACTCCTCAATTGCACAACTGCCCCTGGGACCCATTTGACTGTGGGGGCTGGTACCCCACACCTTATGGTAGTTTTCCTTTGGCTAGCTGGAGTTCAAATAAAGCCACATTGTTTACTTGATTGTTTTCTGGAAAGGATATGGGAAGTAAAAGTTGCCTTTGGCTATTCATATTCACCTGAAATGGTGAACGTGAATGTGATAAATGTGAATCTTGAGTTGAGAGGGTGAAATTGCCCGATGAACTTCTCAGGGATCATGCTGCTTAGTGAAAATGGCTGATGGAAGGCCCCACCCTGGCTTGAGGCAGTCAGAGGACAAAGGCTATATTGCATATCATTGGAATAGTTTAGATAGGATTAAGATAAGATTGAACAGGATTGAACTTGACTGTTTTATGAATTGACTTTAGAATCTAATTCTACTATGTCTATACTTATTTATTCTACTTGTTACTGATATAATGATTGATAGAAATTATTCTTGGAAAATATGAAAATAGAGAGTTTGTAAGCATATTTGCCTCCAGTCATTAAATTGGATGCGTAAGTGGGTTAGGAAATGCCTGCAAAGAGGTCTCTGAAGAGATCACCCCCAACCAGTGCTTTGGTGCTCAGGACATTTGCATTTGAATATACTCGCCAAGGGGCTATTGATAGACTGAAGAAATAAAAAGGGATCCTTTGGCTTTTTGAATTTTTAGCTAGTGGTTTGTGTCCAAAGCTGGAAAAATTTGGAGCCATAAAGGAACTCTCCTCTCTGGGATTAAATGTTAAAGGGAGTCTGCTGGCAGCCTGAAATGGTTGCTAGGTGACCACCTGGACCCACTTGTTCATTCGAAGTGGGAGAAACATAGCAATAGAGAGATGGATTCAGTCTGGCCACTGACACCCATGGACCTGGTTCTCAAGGACTAGAGAAGACGAGAGTGGGTTGGCTGGTCTGAAGTTCATGACCTAGACCAAGGGAGCTAGGCTTGTGGAAATTTTGTGATGGGTCCCATGGTCTAAAGGTAGGCAGCCAATGGGCACCCTGGTGAGCCTAAGAGAGGTGGCCTGCATGGAGTTGACCAGAACCCAACCAGATGAAGAGAAGGTTTTTGAGCCTGTGAATAGGTGCATGTTGCTGCTGACTTTATGGATGGCCTGTCCTGATTTGACTTTGCTTGTGGATGTGAACTCACAAGATTCTAACTGGAATGAAGAGTCGTCACATCAAAGAACATGCTTGTCTTCTCAGAGCACTGGGTTGATATGTGGGCAGTATAGAAATTGGATACTCAAAATCGGAGAAAGAAAGGCATGAAGTGGCTGGCTTTCAAATTTTCATAGGTGGAGGAATATGCTCATAGGATTATAGTATAGGTGTCTACTTAACTGCAATTGGTAGGTATGGAATATTTTTGCTTTGTCCGCTTATAGAATAGTATGTTTAAATGAGGCTGGCACATTTTTAATTGTATGCATTTTAGTTTTATACTGTTGGGCATAAATATGATTTTACTATCGTTTTGTTTCAAATTTTTGTATGGTTAAAGAGTTGTGTGAAAGTGTTAAGTTGAAAGAGTGGTCTGTGGTAGTTATTATAACCTCAAGCCAACTTGAGGATATTAAGAGTGAAGGGGTGGAGTCTAGCCTGTCAATCAGGTCACAGCCTGATGATGCCTCCTTGTGGGCCTGGCCTTCTCATGAGGATTGTGGGAACTGCCTCTCTCTCTCCCTTCATCTTCCAGCTGACAAACCACATGGAGGCTAACTGAGGCCTGCTTTCACAGTCATGGGATTCACAAGACTTTTCACCCACTGGCCTGTGATCTTCCAGCATGCTGCATCATTACATGAGGCTGTGTGAGTCTGGAGAAAGATTTTTGGACTGTTATTGGACTTACAGGCTAATATCAGACTTAATGACTTGATTTGGGATGCTTTCTTAATATCCAATTACTCTTGGACATATTGCTCTCTCTTACACACATATGAGTGTCTCTGGATTTGTTCCTCTGCAATACAGGTTGCAAAGCTAAAATTGAGGGATGGGAGGAAAGAGGTCACTAAACAGAGTTCTTGGGAGAGAGAAGGATAGAGAACCAAAGGCATGAATCTGACTTGAACAGTTAAAACTGTAAACTAGTCTAAACCTGATCTGCTTTCCAAAATTGTTGCTATATGAAACCCTGATGAACCTATAGAGACAGCTAGTAGAATAGGGGGCTTGGGGGGAGGGGTACAGGAATGGGGATGGGAGGGTAGAAAGGAGATGATAGCCAGGAGTCCATGTAGAAAAGAGTATCTGGGAACTGATTGTGGTAGCAATTGCACATGCTACTTGACTGGGTTGAAAATAGAATTATATATGTATTAAATCCCAACTAACTAAGAAAATAGGATTCAAAGGCAAATGAAGAGATCAAAAAGCAAAGAGGAAGTCCTTGAAGACTTCCAAGCAGGAGGTCTAAGTGGTTGGCCTTCTGTTTGAACCAGAACTTATTGCATCAACTCCATTCCAATTCACAGTGACCCTGTAAGATAGGGTTTCCAAGACTGTACAGCTCCGTGGAAGCTGTCTCTCACATCTTTCTCCCAGGGAGCAGTGCACGAGTTTAAACCACTGACCTTAGGGTTAACCGCAGAACACGTAATCAATACTTCCCCAGGGACCTTTCTCTGTTTTATAGAGGTCCCATTAAATATCTTCTTTGGGAGGAAGCCTCGTGGTACAATGGTTAATTACTTGGCTGCTAACTACAAAGATTAGCACTCAGAATCTACCTAGGAGCCCGGCAGGGGAAAGATCTGGTGATCTACGGCTCTTGATGATTGTTGCTGTGTGCCCTATCAGGTGGGTGCTAACCCGTGGTAACCCCACAGGACAGAGCAGAGCTGCCCCCATTCAGCTTCTGAGTATGCGCACACCAGCTGCTCCCAGTGAGAAAGGTGAGACTTGCCGCTCCCCTGAGTAGTTGCATCTTTGGAAACCCAAAGGGGAAGTTCTGCTCTCTTTACCTCTCATGGCAGTGAGTGGGGCTCTTTACAGAAGCAGGCTGCCAGATCTTTCTCTCCCAGAGGCACTGGGGCATTTGAATTGCTGACCTTGTGGTTAGCAGCCAAGACTGTTACCATTGCGTCATCACAGTCAAGACAATCCTAGGGGACAGTTCTTCTCTGTCCTAAGGGATCACTATGAGTTACAAGCTACTCGATGGCACCCAGCCAAAAAAACAAAAAATCCCATTTAGAAAAGACCAGAGCAGACATCGGACTGGAGCTGGCCTTTGGGATATATGTGGGGTGAAAGTGGAGATGGGAACACAAAAGGATTTCAGAGACCGTTTGGAGACATAGCACAAGCATTCTATAAACATATCAGAATTTACCAGTAACTCAGTTTACCTGGAAGATCTCCAAGCTGTCTTTCACTTCACCCGTTTCCTCCTCTCCTGATCCCCTCCTTGAACCTCAATTCAGGACAGCTCTAGCCGAGCTCTGCCAGCATGGGACACCTTGCTGTGAAGCCACAGCTAGATGAACAGCATACATTTGTATGGATACTAAAGATCAGAGGACTAGTGCTGACACCACCCAGGGGACGCACGCTGCCCTGGGGTCAGCCAGGGTCAGATTTTCTTCCTGCCTCTTCCACTGATTAGCTGTGTGCCCTTGAGCGAGTTACTTAACCTCTCTGAACCTCCGCTTCCTCATTTGAAGCATGAATATATTACAGTAAGGTTTAAATGGCTTTGTGCATCTGAAGGCCAGGAATGGCGCTGGGCACACAAAACAAGTTCAACTGAGATCAGTTCCATTTTCCTCCCCATCCTTCCTCCTCAGGTGCCTAAGGAGAGCTAGTTTCCTCCTCGACAGCCATCCTTCATCATGCCCTAGTTTTGTGATATAATTTTGATAAATTAAATGCAAATAGTCTAGAGTCATATAATTCATTATGTTCAGCTTCAATGACAATTACTAACTGCTCCAAGCCTTCTGGCAGCTTATACAGTAGCCTTGGGCTGTTGATTAGACCCTATTGGACCATGAGCTCAATAGATAGACAGTCAAGAGGAAAGAGTGCCTATAGGTTGAATAATGAACTTCTCACTTGCCTCAGAATCCATTGCAAGCTGTAGAAGGGAAAGGGGGCTACCGATCTCCACCCCATGCAATCATCCAGAAACCCAAGCTCCTTCCATCTTGTGGCTTCCCCATCCCTGGGCCTCAAGTTCAGGGAAGAGAGCAGGAATGAGAAATAAAACTGAGAGCCACAGGGTAGCTGTTTAATGAGCGCCTGACCTGATGCACAGAGAACTGAAACCCTGTCCTGACATCCTCACAGTTGGGCTAGTTGGGACCATGGTTGCAGCCACTGTGGCCATCCATCTTGATGGGGTCTTCCTCGTTTACTCTGCCCCTCTACTTTATCAAGCATGACGTCCTTTTCCAGAGACCGGTGCCTCCAGCATGTCCAAAGTGGGTGAGACGAAGTCTTGCCGTCCTTGCAACTGACTTTAACACATGCATATGATGAAGTGCTTGGGGAGAGCAACAGAGTGGTCACCCTAATGTCCTGGAAACCCAGGGTCGGGACTTTGGGGCTAAACCTCATATCTAATCCTTATTGACTGGAACCCAGTCTCACTCACTTACCCTCTGAGAGTTATTTTCTCCCACTTAAATTTTAGGGAACAACTGAACCTCTCGGTGCCTCAGTTCTCGCACCTAGTAATCACTGCAGATAACCCTGCTTCCTTGAGAGCTGTGTTGTGGAGGTGATGTAACCCATCAACATGTAAATCGAATGCTTAGCGAAGTATCTAATGCATAGCAAAAATTCTAGAAGCATTCGCTGATAGGTTACCATGACTGTTATCATAATACGGTTTGGGTCCTGGAAGGAGAGAGACCTATGTCATAAAGCATGAAGCGCTTTCTGCGTACAGCAGCTGGTTGTCAGATTGTCCCTCGTGTTTCGAGAAGTCAGACTAAGGAGGCATGAATTCTGACCCTGGAATCTGGTTAAGCACTCATCTGTTTGCTGAAAGATCAGTAGTTCCAACCCGCCCAGACAGACCTCAGAAGACAGGCATGCCAATCAACTTCCTAAAGGCCATAGCCTTGAAAATCCTCTGGATCGATCCTCCTCTGCTCACATGTGGTCACTGTGAGTCAGAATTGACTGGATGGCAGCAATTGTGATCCTGGAAGAGTGGGTTGGGCTTCCCAGGGCTTGTTGTTAGGTGCCATTGAGTCCATTCCCATTCATGGCCGCCCTATGCACAGCAGAATGAACCCCTGCCTGGTCCAGAGCCATCCTCACAATGGTCTCATATTGGAGTCTATTGTAGTCATTGTATTAATCCATCTCCTTGAGGACTTTCTACTTTACCAAGTGTGATGTCCTTCTCCAGTGATTAGTCTCTCCTGACAACACGTCCAAAGCATGTCTTGCCATCTTGCCTCTAAGGAGCACTCTGGCTGTACTTCTTCCAAGACAGATTGGTTTGTCCTTTTGGCAGTTCATGGTACTTTCAACATTCTTTTCCAGCACCACAATTCAAATGCAACAATACTCCCTCAGTCTTCCTGATTCAACGTCCAACTTTCACATGCATATGAGGCCATTGAAAACACCATGGCTTGGGTCAGGTGCACCTTAGTCCGTAAAGTAACATCCTTGCTTTTCAACACTCTAAAAAAGTCTTGGGCAGCAGATTCACAAACTGTAATGTGTCGTCTCATCTGTTGACTACTGCTAGTTCATGAGTATGAACTGATTGTCCTGAGAAAATTTTGAGTCCATTCCACTAAGTTTAATAGATTTTTTGTTGGTGATGGTAGTGGTGGTGGATGTCACCAGGTTGTTTCGGATTCATAGCCACATTATGCACAATAGAACGAAATGCCTGGCCATGCTTCATCCCCACAACTGTTATATTTGAGTCCATTGTTGCAACTACTGTGTTAATCCATCTTCTCCGGGGTCTTCCTCTTTTTGCAGACCTTCTACATCAATTAATACACCAAACAAACTTCATCAACATGATTCCCAGCAAACCCAGGAGTAACCAAGGAGAAAAGCTCCACAGGCATCTTTACAGAAGCAGATAGCCAGGCTTTTCTTCCATGGCACCATTGAGTGAGTGTTGAACCAAAAATCTTCAGGTCAGAAGTCAAGAGTGAACCCTCTGCACTAGATTAGGGAGGGAGTATCCAAGTGTTGAAAGCAAGGATGTCACTTTGAGGACTAAGATGTGCCTGACCCCAGCCATGGTATCTTCTCTCTTCTGCTTCTTTGTAATCATTCAATTATACTAAGAAGATCTGTGTACTCATCTCCACAAGCAATTTCAGAACATTTCTTCTTATACTTACATTTTAACTTAATAGTTTATAAGTTAAATGACATTTTACTTAAACCATCTGCCATATCAATTTGACAAGGCTCTCTGATAGCAAGGTTGTTCACACCCCTCGACTGTGGTCAGAGGGGCTTCACTAGCTCATGTCATGGTATTCTCAATGTCCTCATCTGCATGTGAAAGTTGGACGTTGACTAAGGAAGACAGAAGAAAACTCAATGCATTGAATTTTGGTACTGGCGAAGACTATTGGCAGCACCATAGACTGTCAGAAGAACAAACCAATCTGTACTGGAGGAAGTCCAGCCAGAATGTTCCTTAGGGGCAAGGATGGTGAGACTTCATCCCATGTATTTTGAACATGTTTTCAGGAAAGACCTGACCCTGGAGGAGGACCTCATGCTTGGTAAAGTAAAAGGACAGTGCAAAAGAGGATGGCCTTCAAGAAGATGGGTTGGCATTGACCGCAACAATGGGCTCAAACAAGAACAACTGTGAAGGTGGTGTAGGAAAGGCCCAGGTGTCACTCTGTTGCACACAGGGTCACTCGGAGTCAGAACCGACTGGATGTCACCTAACAGCAGCCATCCAAGATGGTAGTCTGGGCAGATCGACCATGTGGACCCGCTAGCACAGAGGTTCTCAACCTATGGGTCATGACCCCTTTGGGGATCGAACAACCCTTTCACAGGAGTCACCTGATTCTTAATAGTATCAAAATTAGTTAGGAAGTAGCAACAAAAAGAACTTTATGGTTGGGGGGTCACCACAACACAAGGAACTGTGTGAAAGGGTTGCAGTGTTAGGAAGGTTGAGAACCACTGCTCTAGAAGAAAGTGGATCTAGAACAACAATGACAAGCATGAAACAGGTACAGGTGACCACCCTGCAGCCCAGAGCTTCAAAGGACAAAGAGGCAGATCAAAGATCAATGAGATGAAGAGACTGGGAAGAAAATGGTGATCAAGAAGCAGGAAACCTCAATTCTACTTTACAAATCAGATTAGACCAGAGCATGCACACTGCTACAGATAGGAGCCTGCAACACAGGAAATCCAGGATAGATAAACCCCCCAAGGCCAACAATGAGAGTACAGATACCAGGAGGATTAGGGAAGGGTAGGGGTAGACAGGGGGAATCAATCACCAGAATCAATTTATAACTCCCTCTCAGGGAGACAAAGGAAAAGTGGGTGAGGGGCGACAGAGGATGAAATAAGATATGAAAATAATAATCAATAACTTATCAAGGGTTTATGAGAGGGGGGCAAGGGAGGGAGGGAGGTGGAAGAAATGGGGAGCTGATATCAGGGGCTCAAGTGGGAAGAGAATGCTTTGAAAATGATGATGGCAGCATATGTACAAATGTGCTTGATACACTGGATAAATGAATGGATTGTGATGAGATGTAAGAACCCCTATAAAAGTATTTAATGTAAAAGAAGAAGAAGAAGCAGGAAACAGTTAAGTGGCCTAGCATGACCATGTTGAATTGTTGCAAGCAACGTTACAATTGGAGCAAGAAACAGATAACCAGCAACCTTTGCCCAGAACCTGAATTAGTGATCTGGGAGCTGAGAGTTAGGACTCCTTCACTTTCCTTGCATAACCTTGTAGTGACAGGATACTACACTGAGCAGCCAGCCGGTCACTCCACACCTGGGTTAGTCTGGATACTTCAGGGAAACAAATCCACAGACACTCATAAGTATAAGAGAGAGTTTTATCTAAAGGTTAAGTGCACATCAAGAACACATCCCAACCCAGTGCTGCCCAAGCCCACAAATCCAACATTAAGTCATATGTCCAACACCAATCCATAAAGTCCTCCTCCATCTCACAAAACACACTCAATGATGCCAACTGCAGGAGGAAAGCCAAGTCAGCGAACGTGTAAGCATCTCAGGCTGGCAGGGTCTCCACACAGCTGTTCCAGCACCCAGGGCTGCATTGGGGTAGGTCCATGGCAGCTTCTCCTCAGGGATGTCTCGCAGGAAGTGAGCCTTGCAAGCTGAAGCAGGGAACTGGCTAAAGCAGCTGCACCCTGGTTTGACCACCAGAAAGCAAGAGACCCAAGAACTAGAAAGGTGAGGCTCACTGATCCATTTATCTCTCAGCCCTTCAATTAACCCCACATGTGTTTATCAGCCAAGTTGGTACAATAAACTTTAACTCAGCACCCTCCACTGCTAGTAATGGACACTTTTCTTTTTGGTTCTCCCCAACAGTTATTTCCTTTTATTTTTCTCTTCTTCTCTTACCACTTTGTATAACTTTTTGTTACTTTTTTGTAACTTTTTGTAACTTTGTGTTACTTTTGTTACTTTTTGTAACTTTTGTTACTTTTTGTAACTTTTTGTGTTCCCCTCTCCCCTTCACCACTCGTGCAATTAGCATCACCGGAGGCCAGCCCCTCCTAGTCAGGGGTGCATGGTCCCACCTTGTTTCTGCTCACTGGGATTTGCTAACACTTTCTGTTGCTTTAATTAATTAATTTATTTAGTCCTTCACCTTAGTCCCCCTGCCCTTGTTTTCTCTTCTTTCTTTTCTTTTTCCTTTCTCTTCCTCACTCCCCGCTCCTTTTTGATCCTGAAGACTAAGCACCCTCTCCACATGGTCACCAGCACCCTTCATGGACAGCAGTCTGTGTACCGAGTTCCTGCAGCAGTTATATTTGGCAGCCAATACTTGAGCCAGTTTCTTTTTTCCTTCCTTCCTTCCTTCCTTCCTTCCTTCCTTCCTTCCTCCCTCCCTCCCTCTCTCTCTTTCTTCTTCTTCTTCTTCTTCTTCTTCTTCTTCTTCTTCTTCTTCTTCTTCTTCTTCTTCTTCTCTCTCTCTCTCTCTCTCTCTCTCTCTCTCTCTCTCTCTCTCTCTCTCTCTCTCTCCTTTTTCTTCCTCTCAACCATTTATTTTAATCCAGTTCCATAGGTGCCACATCCCTACCATCTCCACGTTCTGCACTCTTGCCACCAACACTCCAAATTCAGGAGCAAACACCACCTTTCCTCTGCAGTTGGGTTTGGTGCTGCTTTGGGAGTCTTTGGGGTTTTTATTTGGTTTGGGTTTTTTTTTAACTCATTATTATGAATTGGGTGAAGGGTTACAGAACAAAACCATTTTCCGTTCAGCAAATCGTGCATGTTTTGTTTCATCTCATTGATTACAATCCCCACTGAGTGACATAACTGATACCATTTTCTCCCTGTGTTTCCTGCTTCCGTCTATCCTTTATTCTGAATGCTTTCTACCTTCTGGTCTCAGTCCTTGGGCAATTGGTGAGCAATTGATCTCGAAGAGTTGGTTATTCTAAAGTGTGGTGTGTGCATCCTCATATTATTGCTCACCTTATAGATAAATCTGCTCACTGTCATCAAGTCCATGAGGAGCCCTAGCAGCCCCGTGTGGGTTTCCACCTGTCTGTGGGAGTAGAAAGCCCCATCGTTCTTCTGAAAAGCTGCTGGTGGCTTGGAACTGCCAGCCATGAGGATCACAGCCCAACATATAACCACTACAGCACCGGGGTTCCTTGACCATTCCGCTGATAATTGATCCATCAGAGTGATTTCAGTTCTACACCCAAAGGGTGATGGCAGACCATAGTCTTGGAGGGTACTCCAGTTTCTACCCAGGTACTGGGTGTGGTGTTTTTTTCAAGATCTTGAGTTTTGTTTCACATTTTTCTCCCACTCTACCCAGGACCTGCTCATGTAATGCCATTTGTTGTGGTCTGAATAAATGCTTTTTTGTAATGCACAATCTCAGAAACAGGAATTTCATTCCCAGCATGATCCAGGAATGGAGTGCATTCCCTGGACCCTGAGAGTCCTGCAGACTGAAACTCCTTGATGCAAGAGAAAGCTTTGCTGTCCGAGGAGTGATGAAGGAGCGGCAACAGCAGAAGCAGGACCCAGCATGGAGTGTATCATGGCCCACAAAGCAAGGAACGCTGAGTGCCTAGGGACGGGAGGCTGGCTTATGGAGTGAGGCACCTCTGGGCACTTAGTTCAGGGAATTGGGTGTGCTGACCCACGGAGCTGGAGCTGACTGACTTTGGGTTGAGGCTTACAGCAGAGCGGAATAGCCTTTTGGCATTTATTAACAGCTTTAAAACACCTTTGAAACCTGTCTTGAATGAGCAACTGCATCATGAACCTTTCTCACCTGAATTGTCATTTGTTAACTTCCATCATAAACTCCGTAATCATAAGCATTGTCTCTGAGTTCTGGGTGACCATGGCTATGAATTATAGAAGCTCCCTCAAAAAGTAGGGAGTGTTGTGTGAGAGAGAACACTGACACACACCTCTCCTGGTTTGAAACGTTTGGGACTATAGACATTTCTGAATCACACACACACCTCTCCTGGTTTGAAACGTTTGGGACCATAGACATTTCTGAATCACACACATGAAAGAGGATGAAATGATGACTCAAACCAATAACCAAAACCAAGATGCGGCAGAAAATCTCTTTCAGAGGGGAAAATAAAGTTATTGGGACTACCAGAAAAGGAATTTTTTTATAAAATACATTTATAAATTTCCAGTGGATTGAAAGAAACTCAGAAGAAGCCATAGATGAAATTTGAAAACCAGACAAAACTCTGTGACAATTTGAACAACACAATTACAAATAAACAAAATAAGTGGGAAATTAGAAACCATACAAAATAACAAATAGAAATCCAGAAGGCTAATGGTAACATTTCATAAATATATAATCCACCATTTGTCTGTCAGCTTGTCATGGTGTGGTGGATTGCGTGTTGCTGTGATGCTGGAAGCTATGTCCCTGTATTTGAACTGCCAGCAGGGTCACCCAAAGCAAACAGGTTTCAGCGGAGCTTCCAGACTAAGAACAGACATGAAGACAGACTCGGCTCCCCACTTTAGAGGAAGGAGCCACTGAAAACCTTACGCACAGCTTGGAAGCATTTTCAAATACTGAAATCCTAAACAAAGGAAATGGAATGATGCCCGAGATATTGTCGGCAGATTGAAAGAGTACACAGAGTCGCTGTACCCAAGCCATGGTATTCTCCATTGTGCCACATGCATGTGAAGGTTGGATATTGAATAAGGAAGACTATAGAAGAATCGATGCATTTTAATTGTGGTGCTGGAAAAGAATATTGAAAGTACTATCAACTGCTAAAAGGACAAGCCAATCTTCATTGGAAGAAGTAAGGTCAGGGTGCTCCTCAGAGGCAAGGATGGCAAGACTTCATCCAACATTCTTTGGCCATGTTGTAAGCAGAGACTAGTCCCTGGAAAAGGGCATCATGTTTGGTAAATGGGGGACAGTGAAAAAGAAGAAAGTCCCCACAGAGATGGAATGTCACAGTAGCTGCCACACTGGATTCAGTCACAGAAGCAATTGTGAAGATGGCACAGGACAGGACAGTTTTCATTTTGTTGTGCATAGTGTCACTATGTGGCGGAACCAATTCAATTGTACCAACAATGACAACATCAACATCCAAACATCAAATTCCCCACCATCAAGTTGATTCTGACTCGTAGAATCCCTATAAGACAAGGTAGAACTGTCTTTCTCCCATGGACCGGTTGGTGGTTTCAAACTGCTGACCACGTGGGTAACAGCGCAGTGCACGGCCACTATGTTACCAGTGTTTTGTAATAGCTATTTAATTCCTACTTTCCACACCTAAAAGTCCTGGAGCGTCACAGGGTCAAGTCTTCCAGGGAGTCAGAGCTGAAGCTGGAGTCTTTGCTACCTACAGCCCTGAACCCTTCAATGCGAACTTTCTGCTTCCCAATAAGGAGATTGAAAAGCTTGCTAAACACGGCAGTGGAAAATTTCCCATCTTATGCTCTTTTTAGAGATGAGGATGCTGAGGCCAAAGAGGTCAAGTACATTTTCCAAGAACAACAATCTTTTAGGCTGCAGACGCTGAGCTGAGTAGTTGCTGGGGACCATGTGACCAGCAAAACCCAACACATTTGTTACCTGTCCATTTGCTGACTGATCTACGAAAGGCACCGAGAGAGGGGAAAAGATCGAATGTGGGAGGATTGGTGTTGGGGAGAATGTGACGGAGGGGTGGCAGTCAGGGAAAGGTAGCATTCTTTGAGGGTGAGGGGCAGCAGCTTCCATGTCTGTGTAGCTGTTGAGAGACTTGGTATCAGAGCGTGAGAATCATGGAAAGCATGGACCCTCTCCTTTCCTGCATTCTCCTAAGAGACCCAGAAAGCAACGAAGCATCTCGGTTTCCTTTCAGTGGGTGGGCAGGGTTTCTTTGAATGACATGCTGTGTTAAGTCTAGGCCTCACGGAGCCCCAAGATGTATCTGTGTCCAATTACCTTATGGGAGAAGACCGGGAAAGCTGGAGTCTCACGCTTTTGTTTAGGGGCATCTCTTCTTGGAGAAAGGAGAAGAATAAAAACCCAACTCAGTAGTTCTGATTTTAAAGGTGTGATGAATCAGAGAAAACTTTGTGCTGGTCAGCAGTAGCTGACCTGGGGAAAAATTGTCCTAATTCTTCAGTGTTATTAAACTTTCTCTCCCAAAGTAAAATAAAGTACAGCCGAGAGTAATTAAGTCCTCTGTCCTCTGAGTCAGTCTTGGATGTAAGGGATTCTCAGAAAAAGCAAACTCCTACTTTCAGATATAACTATTTTTCAGGCGACAGAGCAGAGAAAAGTCACTTGGAACATAAGCGTGAGAGTCGGGCTGAGCTGAGCTCGGCCGTAGACCAGGGCTGCCGCAGGTGAGCGTGCAATGCCCACCCCCTTCATATGGAATCCTGAGACTCAACCCAGCCCCTCTGACATTGCCCCTGCCACACAGGAGCGCTGATGTCCTCCAGAGTCACAAGCCCAGTCTCACCGAAGGTGCTGTTTCTGGGGGTGTGAAGGAGCGAGCCCCCTAGATTCAGGTAGCACCCCTGCCATTCTCCATCAACAGGACCCTGAGCGAGACTTCTGGCCTCTCCAGGAGCCGTAATTGGCTCATCTGTAAAAAGAAGCTAACTGCTATACTTCCTTTCTACGATTGCCCTGAGGTGTTGTCAAGAACCTTGTGTCCTACGGAAGGAAGCATTGCCAAGTCCAGCACCAACGTCACAATCGCTGTTATGCTTGAGCCCATTATGGCAACCACTGCATCACTCCATTGCATTGAGAGGCTTCCCCTGTTTCCTCTGATCTTGGACTTTACCAAGCATGATGTCCTTTTCCAGGGGGTTGGTCCTTCCTGATAGCATGCCCGAAGAACATGAGATGAGGTCTTGCTTCTTTGCCTTTATGGAGCATTCTAACTGCACTTCCACCAAGACAGGTGAGCGGAAGCAAAATGAGTGTACTAAAACCCAAAGGCACACAAGAGCGCGCCTTGGTGGAGAAGCCAGTGTTGTGATCGAATCCGAGAGGTTCCCTGTGGGAGATGGATTTGGAACTGGGTTATTCTGCTTCTTATTTTCTCTCCCAGGGCTCTTCCCAAGAGAAGCTTGTTCCTCCTCTCTCCACCCCAGTAATCAGGTGAGCCCCTCAGTTCATGAATCCCCATACTGGAAGTGTCAAATCCTGAACCACACGGAGGTAGAGCTGAAGAGTCTCTGACTGCCCATCACACAAATGGAGCTGAAGGAACACCACCACCCTCCCCCTTTTCTTCACTCCTTGCCCCCATGCAGGCTTAATGGAACATACTGTCAACACCACCAATTCTAATCCAGCCTATCCGTTTGGCTAGGGCAAGACTCTTGCTCCCAAGACTACCCAGCCAGTTGCTGCAGTCTGAGAGTAGAAGTCTCGATTCCTGCTTTTCTACTCGTTCTTCTTGATTCCCAGAGGAAAGGAAGCACCAAAATTACAAAGCATTTCTGACCTCCTTGAGTCAGTGAGGGGAAGGATGTGAAGAGAAGGGGAAATAGAATTTTCTCTTGCCCGGAGCAGCCCTGGGACATCTGTCCTTGGAGGAAACTTGGAGGGTGGAGAGGCTTCCCAGCTGTGCTGCCAGAGCCTCCTCCCTGTGCAGGGACCGAGGGCTGATGAGGTCCAGTCCCAGGCTCGCCCAGAATGCACCTGCCCTCCCTTCTTTCCTTCCCAGCTCAGAGTCTTTCGTTATCTTCTCCTTTCTCCTCCAACCAGGATCTTGCAGCTAATAACCTCCTAAAAGGGCCACTGACCAAATAGAAGCAGCTGAGCCCAAGGGGCATGTCAACCTCTAATTACAGGTGCAGAGTCCCTGGATTGTGCCAATAATTAACTCTCTTGGCTACTAACCCAACGGTTGGATGTTTGAGTCCATCCAGCGGCAGCTCAGCAGAAATGTTTCTGAAAAGTCAGCCTATGAAGACATGCTGTCACTCCCTTCTGCCCTGTAATACATGAGTCACCATGGACAAGGTAGCAACTAGGAGTTGTTTTAAGGATATGAGACCTGGACCCCAAAGATGAGTAAACTCTACAGTATGATTTGGGGAGGAGAGATACATATATGTATGCATTGATTCTCCTGGTGACTGTGTGCAAGATAATGAACCACAACCCAGTCCTGGGTCATCCCCCATCATCAGATGGGGATCAGACTATTAAATTTCCATTGGTTGGTTTCAAGAAGTCAATTGCCAGGGCTTTCTTCCTAGTCACCGCAGACTGGTAGCACTGCAGAACGTGCTCATCATCATCGTAACACACAAGTCTCCGCTGACAGATGAGTGATGCCTGCCCAGGAAGTGGACTGGCTGGGAATGAAATCTGGGTCATTGGCACAGAAGGTAAGAATTCTACCACTGAGCCACCGGTGTCTGTATTAATGAACAAAAGAAGCCACTTAAGAGCCCTGGTGCTCTATTGGTTATGTCTTGTGCTGCGATCCGCATGGTGGGCAGTTCAAAACCACCAACAGCTCTGCGGTAGAAAGACTGGGATTTCTACTCCAAGAAACAGTTACGATCTCAGGAACTCTTGGTGGGGGTGGGGAGGGGTGTCTCTATGAGTTGGCATTGACTCGATGGCAGTGAGTGAGAGGTAGTGCAGTGATGGTGACACGTTAAGCTGCTGGCCACAAGGTCAACAATTCGAAACCACCAGCTGCTCGTCAGTAGAAAAATTGGGACTTCCTGCTTCCTTAAACAGTTCCAGTCTTGGAACTTTATAGAACCTTTACCCTGCCCTTTAGGGTCGCTATGAGTCGACATCTATTAAACAGCAGGGAGTTTGGGGTTTTGAGAAGTCATTTGCTCCAAAAGATACGCTCTGTGAATTTGACACTAGGCTGAGGCTGCTATCTCCCCAAGAACAGTCTGCAGGGGCATTCTAGGAGCTCTCCCTTAGAGATGAGCGGTACGGCAAAGGCCTGGGTCAACATCTAAAACCTCCAAACCATCATTCATTCAGCTTTTAGAAAGGCCATCACAATGGAGAAACTGAGGCAACCCAAATCTTGGTGTGTGGGTGTGAGAGCTCCCTTGTAACTGCTGGATAACTGTTTCCTCCTCTGGGGACAACATAGTACCCCATTAAGAGATTTGGGAGAGTTAGGAATGGAATTAAATAATAGAGAAAAACACTCAGCTCCAAAGCAAAAAATCAAATCTGTGGTCATTGAGTCAATTCAGATATATAGTGACCCTATGAGACAAAGCAGAACTGCCCCATAGATTCCCCAAGGCTATGGATGTTTACATATGCAGACAGTCACATCTTTCCCCTGGAAATCCACTGTTGGGTTGGAATCCCCAACCTTTCAGAGAACAGCTGGGCACTTGCTTAACCACTGCACCACAAGGCCTCCACTGACTCCAACCAGATGTAAGAATCTAGGAGCCTGAGCACTGGGGATGGAGCCCTGGGGGCATCATGGTTACAAGGTGGGCTGCTAACTGCGAGGGAAGCCGTTTGAAACCACCAGCTGCTCTAAGGGAGAAAGACTGGGCTTTCTACTCCCCAGAAGAGTCACAGTCTCTGAAAGCCACAGAGGCAGCTCTACCCTGTCTTACAGGGTCACTCCAAGTTGGCATCCACTCGATGGCAGTAGTTTAGTTTGGGGCTTTTGATATTGAAGGAGGGAGGCATAGCCTGGGCACTCAGAGGCACCCTGAGTTCAGTACCCCATCAGTGCAATCCACAGTTTTTCCTACAGCAAAGACAGGATAATCTATGTGTTATTTACAGCTATGTCTGGGATGAGTATTGAGCCAGGTCAGTGGTTCAAACTCACCAACTGCTTCATGGAAGAAAGATAAGGCTGTTTGCTCCCGTAAGGCTTTGCAGCCTTATATAGGGTCAATATGAGTCTGAATTGACTCTACGGCAGTGGGTTTGGTTTTTTAGTTTTGATGGCTTCTAGTAAGAACCCTTGTGAACCACAAGGTCACTGGTTTGAAACCACTAGCAACTCCTTAGGAGAGAGATGAATCTTTCTACTCCCATAAAGATGTGAAGCCTTGGACACCCAAGTGTCCAGTTCTACTCTGCCCTATAGGGTCACCATGAGTCTAAATCAAATCAACATCAGTGAGTTTAGTGAGATGAGGCTTCTTACCTGTGCTTTGGCATTTGACTGTGCGGACCATAACAAACATAGCTTTGGAAAGAATGGGAATTCCTGAACACTTGGTTGAGCGCCTGTGGAACCCGTACATGAATCAAGAGAGTCGTAGGAACAGATAACGGGATGGCTGCATGTTTTAAAATCAAGAAAGATATGTGAAAAGTTTGTATCTTCTCATCAAACTTATTCAAACCTATGTTGAGCAAATAATCAAAGACACTGGCTTGTGTGGAGAAGAATGTGGTATCAGGTTTGGAGAAGAGCTGGTGAACACCTTGTGAGACAAATGACACAGCCCTGCTCGCTGAAAGGAGGAAGACTGAAGACACTTGCTGGTGAGGAGCCATCAGCCTTCAGTACAGATGACGACTCAATGTGAAGAAAACCAAAGTCCTCACAACTGGACCGATATACAACATCGGAGAACAAACAGAGAAAAGATTGAAGTTGTCAAGGATTTCATCTCGCTCAGATCTACAATCCGTGCCTGCAAGATAATATGGAGGTTGGCCCTTATCTCACATGACAAACGGCTGCAAGAGGGGCACAGTCTACAATGAGAAAACTTATATACTAAAGGGATAGCCAAAGTAAGGGCACGGGGGTCCCTGCAGTATAGACACTCCAGGGCCACATACTTCATGAGGAGTAGGCTTAAATACATTCCCTGCGCGTAGCCTGCAATGTGACAGGATTACACAAAGAGACAGTTCACAATTCGTGGAAGGTTTGCAAAGGAGCATTAACACATCAGCCAAGTTGTTCACAGTCAGGGAAGGAGGATGAAACTTGGAACATGAAGTAACTGATAAGTTTGCAGACTGCTGCCTTCTGCAGCTTTAGTCAGGGAACAGGAAGCAAGTGTCCATTTATCTCAGGCGGAGAGTCAGCCATTGCTTCATCAGCTCCCATGGCTGAGCCATCACCATTCTCCCATGGGCAAGGAACCATAGAAGGTGGTGGTCATGACCCATTTGCCTGAGGAGCAAACAACTTTTTCCCACAAATGTCCATGGAAACAGCACTTAAGAGATCACAGGATACATAGCATTGGGTAAATCAGATGCATAAGGCATCTTTACAGTGTTGAAAAGCAAGGATGTTACTTTAAAGAATAAGGTGCACGTGATCCAAGTCATGGTATTGCCAGTGGCTTTATATGCATGTGAAAATTGAACATCGAGTAAAAAAGACCAAAAAAGAATCAATGCATTTATATTACGGTGCTGGCAAAGAACGTTGAAAGTATCTCAGACTGCAAGAAAAAACAAAACCCTAAAACAGATCTGTATTGGAAGAAGTACAAACAGAATGCTCCTTCGAGGCAAGAATGGCGAGACTTCATCTCACATACTTTGAACATGTCAGGAGAGACCAGTCCCTGGAGGCAGACATCATGCTTGGTAACACAGAGGGGTAGCAGAAAAGAGGAAGACCCTTGATGAGATAGATTGACACAGCGTCAGCGACAATGGGCTCAAGTGTAAGAACAATTGTGAGGATGGCACAAGACAGGGCAGGGTCTCATTCTGTTGCACAATGGGTCACTATGCGTTATAACTGACTCATTAACAACACGAGGTCCCTGAATGGTGCAAGCAGATTGTGATTGGTTGCTAATCCATAGGTTGGCTGCTCAAATCCACTCAAACCTGGCACATTGCCTCTGTGAAGATTACAGCCAAGAAACCCCTGTGGAGCAATGCTACTCTATAATACAAGTATGTGGCCTCGTCATGTGTTGGAATTGACTTGGTGGTAGTGGGTTTGGTTGTGATTTTTTTTTTTATGTCTGCTGTGATAAGTAGGTTTGTTGTGCCAACATGGCCAATGAGCACATGTGAGATTGGTTGAAGGGTGGAGAGATAAGTGGCTCGCGAGCCTGGCCTCTCTCTTGCTCTTTGGTCATTGGACGAGTGTGCGACTACCTTGCTTGTTCTGTGCCTCCATTTGCAAGCTACACTACCTGTGGGATGCCTACCCATGGACTGTGTTGCTATAACTTGAGGTTCCTTCAAGACCTGCTTTGCCACGCTACTGGAAGGTACATCTCTTGAGCTGGGGACCGTCGGACACTGTCATCTGGCTGACTGTTGGTGACCTGCTTGCTGTTTGCTGCCTGTGGCCAGATAGCCTGAATTGCTCCACGGAGGACTACCCCATGGCCCTCAAGACTTGAAAGACTGCCAGTGTATGAACTGTCTCGTGGAAGTGAGTTGCACTGAGCCAGTTGTACTGCTTTATAGATTAATTAACTGCTTATTTCCTGTTATCTATCTATATAAATATATACAAAATTATTAGTGTCCTGGTTTTGTTTCTCTAGAGAACCCTGTCTAACACAGCCTTTGCAGAGATGACCTCAAGGGTCCTTGTTACTGGGCAAGGGAGGCATCTGATTATGCAGTTTGGAGAAGTCCAAGCTCAACCTAACTGCTTTGCCAGGAGAAAGGGGAGAGAGTGAGGCCCCAGGAAGAGACCCGGAAGGAAAAGTCTGGCTAGAAAAGCGGGTTCTGTCAACCCAGAGCAAGTTACTTAACCTCTCTGGGCTTCAAGGTTCTCCTCTCTAAATGGGGATCGAGTGCCATGGAGGTTCCATGGTAGAATTCTTACCTTCCATGCTGGAGACCAGGGTTTGGTTCCAGGCCAATGGACCCCGGGCTCATCCACCATCCATCTCTCAATGAGTATCACTGTTATAACTCAGCAGGTTTCAGAGGAGCTTCAAGACTAAGACAGACTAGAAAGGAAGGCTTGGCACTCTACATTCCAAAAATGAGCTTCTGTCACAATTAATCATGGGGATGGTACAGGGCCAGGCAGTAGATGGTTCCATGGTTCATGGGATCACCAAAGGTTAGGGGTTGACTCTACAGCCGCTAACAACAGCAACACTCCTTGGTCTCAATGGATTGGGTATGAATGAAGTGAATTCATACAACAGAGCACTTGGATCGCTAGCTACCTCATCCATGGCCAGCATTCCAAGGGCTTACAGTTACCAAGGTGTTCCTGTCCCCATGGTACACTCGCTCCCTTTCAGAAGTCGCTCCATTATAAAGCACTAACCTCTGCAATTCCCCGAAATTCCACTCTATCATCTCTGGGCATTAGTCTCCACGTGACAGCTCTGCCAGGGAACCCAGGAAAGTGCCCCTCCTCTCCGAGACAGACCCTGTTTCCTAACGGGCAGCAATGGGCCTGCACCAGAACTGGGAGAAGAATAAAATGAAACAAAACGGTTCATAATTAGAATGGCAATAAAAGCAGGGGGAGGTGGATGGCAGTGAACTCTATTAATAGTGCTAATAAATGTTCCAGGATAATACCGCTGTGTTCTGAACCTGCCCGTGGGAGGTGTTGCTTACACTCATTTGCATATTAATTTGGAAGGAAAATGCCGGGCTCTTTCTGCTGGGATAAATCAATTCCAGTGGAAGTTCTCAGATGGCAAGCTGCTAATTCTTCTTTCCTTTTCCTCCCAGCAGGAAGACACCCATTTGCTGCCAGGAAAATATTTTTAAGAGCCACCATAGTGTGGAAAAAAAAAACTAGGCCATAAAACTACAGGCAAAGTGCAAACTTTGCAAATGACCAGAGCAGCAATGGCATAGTTAAGGGGCCGGCTTAGTGGAGCCCAGGAGCCTGGTTGAGCCTGATCGGTCCCTGGTTTCTCTGGTCCAACAGAGTGAGAATAAGGATGACAGGAAGTAGGTTCACTTTGAATGCCAACAGTTTTGATTGGTCCTGGCTGGGAGTGGAGCATGACAATGAGAAGGATCTGAAATCCAGGAGCAGCCTCGTGAGGAATGGCACTCCGTGGTGTGTAGTAATGTCTGCCATGGGAGAGCACATAGGAGCCTGAGGGATGTCTAACACCTGCTTTGAAGAGCATCCTGGCTCATACTCGTGCACAGATATCATGTGCCATTTTGGGCAGAAAGAAACAGACAAATGGGGACAACACTACCAAACAGCCAATCTTAGAAATGATTCCACAGGGCAAATATCTCCATTTGCACCCCCCAAGGCCAAGGCATCTCATGAGCATTGTCATCTGTGAGTGGAGGCTTGTATGTTGGTATGGTGTTGGCCTTCTGAACTAAGAGAGACTAGCAATCTACTTCCAAAAATAGTCCATGAAAACCACTGTATCACAACAGCCAATGATCTGATCCACCACCATGAACAAGAGGTCGCCACGAGTCACAGGATGACTCAACAGCAGCAAACAATGACAATTATTAAAGAAAGTCCTTGGTACTTTGTGTTCAACATTAGTTAGGATCAAACGACTCTGGAGTGTCCTGTGTCATGGATCAGTGCTGAACTTCGACTTCCTGCTCCCAGGATCACTTTGCCTGAAAGGAGGGAGAGGTCTCAAATATGATCCCTGAGAGACATCTTCCCTGACCCTGTCTGTGATAGCACGCACACCTCACCCTTTGATTGCCCACCCTGCTTTGCTCTTAGGGCACTTCTACTGCAAGGAGAAAAGGTGGACCCAGGAACCCAGGGACCCAGGGCAGGAATTTTATGGCCAAACATTCAGTGTCCAAAACCCAGCTCTGCTTTCTACTGCCCTGATGATCTCGGGCCTTTCTCTATAGCCTAGTACTTTCACCCATAACATGGAGAAACCAGCAGCACCTGCCCGATGGGGTCAACACAAGAGGATGTAAGTTCACAGGTGAAAAGATGACGTAGAGGACCCAGCAGGTCACCTGCATTAGACCTGGGTCCGCTACTTTCTGTCTTGCCCACAGGCATGGAGCCGCCACTGGGAAAGGGCTTCTTATTTGGATCACCACCTGCGTTCTCAATATCTAGGGAAGTTCCTGGCACTAACAAGAGGTCAACAGTGGGATAGTTATTCAATGCAAGCACTGTAGGCACAAAACATGGCCACGGTCAAATAATTCAGCGGTGGCAGAGCTGGGATCTTTGTTGTTGCTGATGCTGTTAGTGGCCACTGAGACATTTTGGGCTCACAGGGGGAATTCATATAACAAAATGAAACACGGTGCCATTTCATGATCACCAGTATGCTGCACCCATCGTGTCGGCAGATCTTTTAAAAGATGACGCTCATTTTCATTGGCCTTTCACTTACCAAACACGATGCTCTTTCCTCGCACCTGGTCTTTCCTAATAATGTGTCCGAAGTGAGTCCACATCTAAGGAGCATTCCTGCTGGAGTTCCTTGAAGCCTGATTTGTTTGTTCTTTTGACAATGCATGTATATTCAGTATTCTTTGCCAACACCACCGTTTGACCATATCAGTACCTCTTTCTCTGTCTTAGATTTTCATTATCCAACTTTCACGTGCCTCTGAGGCATTGAAAAGACACGGCCTGGGTCTGGTATACCTTAGTCATCAAAGTGGCTTCTTCAGATGGCCACTTTACTCAAAAGCCTTCAAGAACCCAGTCACTACTACCCCACAGAAAGTCATTGTAGAAAATTGTCTTCATGGTCTATGCTACGGCAGTGGATCTTGACATTCTCCCAAACTATAGTCCTGAGCATTCAGGTGCGGCAATTCCTTTCCTCAGAGTATGTGGTTATGGCTCCGAAGTTTTCATAACTGTTCCTCTATAGACAAAGAAGAGTGAAAACATAAAAGATGAATGGAAACAATTAGTCCAGAGGACTAGTGGTCTACCCAAACGTTGACATCCGTGACTCTGAGACCAGAAGAACTCCATGTGTGCCAGCTCCCCCTGCTGATGGCTCAGAAAGGAATATGAGGTCCTGGATCGAGTGGGAGTCTAGTGAGAACCCAAAGCCCAAATCATAACCAACATCAGACTTCTTTGTCTGACTGATACTGGCCCTAAGACGTCCTTCCCATGTGAGAGCAAACTCATCCTGTGGGCCACCTAACAGCCCAACAATAGACAGTGCTCTCCGGTGAGCAATCACACTGGGGAGCTGGCACTTCTTGGATCAAGCAGTCACCGGGGACCAAATGGCAAGCTTTACCCAGGGGTAAAGTTCAGAAGTCAAGAGAGGATGACGACGGCAAAGAAGGGTGACAATGAATGAACTGGATGACCCCAGGGAGGAAGTAGGACAAGGATCACCCCCTGTGGGGGTTGCAGTCAACATGAGCTAGGACGCAGGGCATGAATTGTTGAACGGAAAACCAGGATGCTCCGCAAACCTTCACCCAACTCACCACAAAAAGGACTTCAAAAAGACAGTGGCTTTTCAAATAAAATCTCTGCATGATAAAGTGAAATAAGAAAAGTGACCGCTTGACTTTTTCAAACAATGACTGCGGCCTTTTGTCCAGTGCAATGTGTCCTTGGATTGATTCGCTGTTGCTTCCACGGACATTGGCGATTGATCCCAGGAGAATGACATCCTTGACAAGTTCCGTGACAATGAGGTGATCGGTGGGACAGCAGAGGTCTTTATAAAGAAGAAACATGAACAACTGTCAGAATATAGCGCACAGAGATGCATGATCCAATGAGCCTAAGTTTGGGGCCAGAGACAAGCTGGGTCTGAATCCTTGTGATACCATCATCCGATGGTGGGGAACTGGCCAATCGCCTTCACTTCTCTGGACTGGGAAACACAACTTCTCCTCCCACCTGTAAGGTTCTGATAGGCGAAGAAGGGAGACGATGTTCACGGCACACTTGCTGGTTCTCAGAGATGCCAGTTTTCCGCCTCCTCTGGCTCAGGGACCCGACAGAGCTCCAGCCGTCCATGAGTTTTCCTCGTGGCTCTTCAGACCTGGCAGCGGCTGTCTCCACCAGCAGCACCTTCTGTTTGCCAGCCAAAGCTCATTTCAGCTCCCCAGTAGGAGAGATGTGCCGTTTCTGCTGCACTCTTAGCAGGAGGAGAGAGGGGGTCAAACTCTTGTTTTTGTTTTTACGATGCAAAACGTGTCAACTTGGAGCAGTTGACAGACTGTCTCTCTACGTCTCTGCACTGGTTCTTTTCATTGTTTTCGCTGTGTGTGTGAGAGAGAGAGAAAGCGAGAGAAAGAGAGAAAGAAACTGTGTCTGCTCGCGTACACACATGCATGTTCCCTGAGAAAAAAAGCTCGCTTACTATGCCAGAAAAGTGGGTGAAGGGAGACATCGGACAGTGTAAGGTGTAAGATACAACAAAATAACAGTAGTTTATAAATTATCAAGGATTCGTGAGGGAGGGGATTAGGAAAGGAGGAGAAAAAATGAGGAGCTGATACCAAGAGCTCAAATAGAAAGAAAACGTTTTGAGAATGACGATGGTAACAAATGTACAAATGTGCTTGACACAATGGGCAGATATATGAATTGTGATGAGTTGTATGAGCCCCCAATAAAATGATTTTAAAAGAAAAATATATCCAGTTGGGGGAATACCCCCTCGTATTTTTGGTTTTTTTTTTAAAGAATTAATTGTAAAAGCTTGTCTTTCGTGAGATGAAAAGTCTGACCAGAACCCTAACTCTGGAGGCAAAATGAGATTGAGGAAGGAGGCTCTTCTGAAAGTCGGGAGACTGCGTCTGGCCCTCACTGTACCCCTTATAGCGATGAAATCAGTCATGCTGCCACTATCATTGGGTGCCATTGCAATCAGTTTTGACTCATTGTGACCCCATGTGACAATACTCATGCAAGCAGCAGTCACGAAATGAAACGACGTGTTGGACTGGGTCAACCTGCTGCACAAAACCTCTTCAAAGTCTTGAGGAGCAAGGCGCTTACTTTGAGGACTAGGGTTCGCCTGACCCAAGCCATGGTCTTTTCAATTGCCTCCTTTGCATGTGACATGTGGATACTGAATAAAGATGCATTTGAATGATGGTGCTGGCAAAGAATATCAAAAGTGCCATGGATTGCCAAAAGAACACAGATCCATCTTGAAAGGGGCACAACCAGAAGGTCCCTTCGAGGTTAAGCTGCTGAGACTTCATCTCACACACTTGGAATGTATCCTCAAGAGAAACTAATCCCTGGAAAAAAGACATCATGGTTGGTCATTTGGAAGGGCAGTGAAAAAGAGGAAGACCTTTGATGAGAAAGATTGATACAACGACTGTAAAATGGGCTCCAGTCTAAGAACAATTCTGAGGAAGGTGCAGGACTGGGCGGCGCTTCATTCTGTTGTACATAAGACCATTATGAGACAAATCTGACTCGATGGCACTTAATGACAACAACAACAGCACAGCAAGCCCAGTGAGATGGGCTTCCAGGAGGCCAGAAGGAGGCCATCACCACATAGTCCAGGCATAGCCATGCATCCACCAAGGCGTGGGTGGTGAGTCAGCTATGGGCTTAGAACTGTTTAGAGTCTGCCCAGTAGGATGGCAGCAGGTGACTGGCTTAGTTCTATAGCCTTGCTGAACCAGAAATACTACAAATGAGTGCCCTTGAAGAACAGACACATTTTCTCACAGTTTAGAAGACCTGAAGATCAAATTCAAGGTGAGGCTCTAGGAGCAGGTCTTCCTTGGTCTATTTCATCTTCTAGTAGTTGATAAGCCTTGAAGTTCCTGAGCCTGAAGATTAATCTGCCTTGCTCATTATCATATAATCTTTGTCTTCTCCCGTGTCTACACTGCTATCTTCGTTTAACTCAGAGCAAACTAGGTTTAAAAGCCCCTCTACACTGGTATATAAATGCAACTGATCAATGGATTACATTACATTACATCACATGGCATTACATTATGGAAGGTAATTACATCACATGGCATCACATTATGGAAGGTAATTACATCACATCACATTGCATTGTAGGAGATCATTTTGCATTATATCACATTACAGTAAAGAAGGTAATTACTTTATATTATCATATTGCAACCACAGGTAAAGGGGTTAGAATTACAATACATATTTTGGGAAGACCCAATTCAAACCATCCCAGAGACCTCAGAAAGCGAGTGGATTGCCAAATTCCCATGTATGGAGGAAGAAAATCTAACTGGTAATGTGCCATTCTGTGGCCTTTCAGAAGGTGGCGACAAGCCAAGGGTGAGAGAGCAACAACCCAGAAAGAATCTGAGTCTCTGATGATCTCCTTGGGCTGTCAAATTAACCAAGCTTGGCTCCCTCCACCCACAGCATTTCTTATTATGGAAGGTCCCACACTTTTTTCCCTTATTGCTTAAGCCATTTGGGCTTTCTGTTTCTTGTATCCAATCCGATATGAATAATTTCGCCTAAGAATGCAGCTAGCAATTGGAAGAGCTGAAATTTGATGGCAGGTGGTTGGACTGGGGTTCAGTGTTTGTCACGAAGCATTCTGCAGAGACAACGGGGGTGAGTGGGGGGAGTGTGATGTGAGACACACCAGCTTAAGATCCCTGGGGGAGCAGTGCTTAAGTTCTCAGCCACTCACCAAGGGTCAGCCACTCAAACCCAGCAGTCTCTCGCAGGGAGACGTGACAGTTTGTTTCCACAAAGATTTATAGCCTTAGAAACCCTAAGGGGCATTCTACCCTGTCATATAGAGCTGCCTTGAGTCTGAAGCAACCCACAACCGTAGGTTTGGTTTGGTTAGGCTTAACGTGGTTTGGTTTGACTTGGTTTGGTTTAAGATAACAGAGCTAAGTGCCCAGTGCAGCCGATCACAGATACCTATTAAAGTACATTTGGAGCCACTGCCACAGACTGCAGGAGTCTGCAGAGACACTGCAATAGCAAGAGGACCTGGGCGGAGAAAAAAGCCAATTAGCCCCACATTAATACTGGAATGTAGTTAATAGCGATGTGCCAGTGTCTGCTTCTTGGTTCTGACAAATGTCCCCCCGATCATGGAAGTGGTTAACATTGGGGGGACTGGGTGAGGGGTCTTTGGGAAGTCTGTGATACTTTTGCAACATTTCTGTAAACCTAAAAATGTGCCGGAGTTTTTTTATTATTATGATTTTATCAAATGAATGGCGAGTGAGCCAGGATTCACGGAACTGCACAGGAACCCTGGGATGGTACAAATGGTGACGTGCTTGCTGCTAATGGAAAGGTTGGCTAGTTGGGTCCACCCAGGCTCACCTTAGAAGAAAGCACTGGTAATTGGCTTCTGCAACATCAGTCCCTTAAAACTGTACAGCAGGACATCGATCACTCCGACCCACTAGGTCTGACTTGACGACTGGTGATAACAATGGTGATACACATCTACCCCTGTGCTCAACGCATCCCAAATCCTGTAAGATCTCCTTCACAGCCTTCTGGGGTAGGCATCACACAGAACTTGGTACATAGACATTCAATAAACAGAATGTTTACATAGGTATCACACAGGACTGAAGTAGGTATCACACAGGACTTGGTACATAAACATCCATTGACGGAATGCACTGATTACTACAATGTTTGCAGCTAACAAAGCTGAAACTTAGATTACAGGTCACTTGACTCAAGTATAGTTGACCCCCAAGTCCATGCCTTCTCGTCTCCACCACCCACCCAGCATTGGGGTGAGAGCGATGTCAGTTGAGGAGACCCTGGCTAATGTACACCACCCTCGAGGCTCTGACCATTGAATTTCCTGCTGCTTTGACCAGAAAATCTAAAAGCAAGGAACCTTTCCATATCCCTTATCAGCACCATAAATCTCAATTCTGAAATGTATTCATATTTGTTCTTCCATTGATGGCATTATTATGAAGGCAGGGTGCTGCCCTGGCTCTGGGTCACTACCGGACATGATTTCCTTTGTTGTGATGTGGCCTCTCCTAACGGAGCGACAGCAAGAGCTGCACAAAGGGCAATCCAGCCACGATGGTCCAACTGACCGGAGGGACCCCCAGTTTATAGTGTCGAAGAGGAGGGCTTGTTCTGAACATCATAGTAACTTCCGGAGGATTTCTGTTATGCCAGTGTTAGGGACCCACCTGCTTTGGTGATAAGAAATCCAGCAAGGACGCCCCCCACCCAGGTAAATAGGAGAGAGGACAGAGAAATGAAATTGGGTAATCCCTTCCCCTCCATCCACTCTTCTCCTGGACTTGTGAATCCCAAACATGTAAATCCTATCCACCCTTCTAAATCCAAGTCAGTTCCTACCCCAATCTGACACACACATCCACCTGTACGTACCCTCGCACACACTCATTCCCAATGCCAGTGAATCTTTTACTCTTTGGAGCCACCCTCAAACTCTGTACCTTTATCAGAGCAGTTGTCCGAATTAACTTGGATAAGAACAGATTCAAACATTCATTCAGGGATTCTGGAATAATTTCCAGAGCAGTGGTTCTCAACCCTCCTAATGCCGCGACCCTTTCATACAGTTCCTCATGGTGTGGTGATCCCCAACCATAAAATTATTTTCGTTGCTACTTCATCACTGTAACTTTGCTACTGTTATGAATTGGGCAATCCCTTTGAAAGGGTCGTTAGACCCCCAAAAGCGTCACGACCCACAGGTTATGAACCGTTGGTCAACATGGATAATCTTTATTCACCCTCTTATCATAGAGGAGTGTGCTTGAGCTCCTCCAGGTCCAAACTCAATGGGTCAAATCAATATCTGAGTTACCCAATTTCTATTCTATCATCTAGGGTATGGATTCTGGATCACCTGAAACTTGATCCCCTGGGGCTCTTTTTTTTTTTTTTTTTAATGTAGGCTGGGAACAAAGTGAATAGAATAATATTTTCTACCCAGTAATTTCCCCAAGCCTGTTTTAATGTCCCAAAGTTTAATTAACAGAGCAGGGAAGCTGCCCTGAACTGAACTCAACACTTTGGAACTCCTGGGGCTCTTATTAAAAATTCATATTCTTGAACTTCCCCACCTACCCTACTGAATGGGCATTAGAGATGGTGTCTACCTGAATTCTGAAAGTTATATATTCCTGGTGAATTTGAGAATCATTGAAACAGAGAATCAAGAGGAAAGAAGATCCAAAATAAATGGGAGTTAAGTGCCTCTGTGAATGGACTGGAAAATGCAGAGAAATGAAGACGTATCCATGCATTTGAATGATGGTGCTGGTGAAGGTTATTGAAAGTACCACAGACTGCCAAAAGTACAAAGAAATCTGCCTGGGAAGGAGTACAGCCAGAATGCTCCTCAGAGGAAAGAGTAGGGGACTACATCCTTCAGACCTGTTGTCAGGAGAGACCATTCCCTGGAGAGAGGAAGACCTTCCACAAGATGGATTGACACAGAGGCTGCAACCATCCACTCAACGCTCAGAACAATTGTGAGGATGGCTCGGGGCCGGGCAGTGTTTTGTTCTGCTGGACAGACGGTCACTATGAGTCAGAAGCAACTCGAAGGCACCTGACAACAACAACCAGATACAGGAGTGGAACACAGGGGCAGAAATGCGAACCAAAGTCAACAACATACGGAATACCCACCACTTCCACTAGTCGCATGGAATGTGACATCTTCTTACCTCCAATAATGCACCACACTAGGCCACGCCACCATGATCTCCTGCCCAGACCACTGCAATGACCGCTGCTAGTCTTCCTGCTTCACTCGCATGACTACAATCTCTTACGCCCCAATTAGCCATGGATTGCTATGCGCTAATCCATGTACATGCTCCATGTGAGCCCAATGACGGGTTCTGGGATTCTCATTCTCCTCAAGGTTATCCATGGATTACTATGATCCACACAGTCAGGTGCCTGGGCATAATCAATAAAACATGAGTAAATGGCTTATGGTACTCTCTGCTTTCAGCGAAGGTCTATCTGACATCAGCAATAACATCCCTCATGCCACATCCTCTTCTGAATCCAGCTTGAATTTCTGGAAGCTCCCTGCTGGTCTATGCAACTACTGTTGAATTATCTTCAGCAAAATGTTACTTGTATGTGATATTAATGATGCTGTTTGATAATTTCCATGTTCTGTTGGTCACTTTTCTTTGGAGTGAGCTAAGGAAAATGCCAGAAATGATATAGTGAAAGAGCGAAATAGAAGATTTCAAAGGGCAATTGGAGAAGACAAAGTAAATTATAACAATGAAATATGCAAAGACTTGGAATTAGAAAGCCAAGAAGGAAGAACACACTCAATATATCTGTAGCTGAAAGAACTGAAGAAACAATTCCAGGCGTGAACTTGTAGCCCTAAAGTACTCTATGGCTAAAATACTGAATGTCGCAAGAAGCACCAAGGAAGATTGGGGGAATACACAGAGTCCCTGCACCAAGAAGGACTGGTCTACATTCAGAAATGTCAAGAGATAGCGCATGACCAAGAAACAATGACTGTGAAGGAAGAAGTTCAAGGTGCACTGAAGATGTTAGTAAGAAACAAGGCTGCAACAATTGACAGAATACCTATTGAAATGTTTCAACAAGCTGATGAAGTCCTGGAAGCACTCACTTGTCTATGCCAGGAAATTTAGAAGACAACTACCTGTCCAGCTGACTGGAAGAGATCCATCTTTGTGCCCATTGTCAGATGGATCTTGACAGAATGCAGAGAATTCCAGAAGGAGGACTACTTGTGCTGTGTTGACCACACAAAGACATTCAGTTGTGTGGGTTACAGCTAAGTATGGATTGTGTTGAGAAAAAAGGGAATTCCCTGTGCTCATGACTTACTTGCACAAGGACCTAGCAAAGCCATTTGAAAAAAAACAAGGAAATACTTCCTTGTTTAAAATCAGGAAAGGTGTGTGTCACAGTTATATCCATTTACTGTATTTATTAAATCTATAGGCAGAGAAAATCATCTGAGAAGCCTGACTACATGAAGACCATGGTATCAGAATTTGAGAAACGCTTATTACCAACCTTCTATATGCAGATGACACCTTCTTCCTTGCTAAACTGAAGAAGATTTGAAGCCCTTGCTGATGAAGATCAAGGACAACCAGCCTTCGGTGTGAACTGATTGTCAATCACTGTCAAGAAAACCAGAATCCTCACAACGAGGTCAATAGACAGCATCATGGTACATGCAGAGAAGATTGAAACTATTGCTTGAATCTACAGTCAATACTCATCAAAGCAGCTGTCAATAGATCAAATGACCTCACAACCCTAATTTATATTCTCTTATATTATTATTAAACATTTACACATTATTAAGTATTGTGAATCTCTAGCAGAATAAAATCTTCATGAGAACAGCTCATCAGTTAGAATAGGGTCGATGAGGCTGTAGGAACAAATGGTTCCAAAATATCAGTGATTTAGAAGCAAGGAGTTTGTTTCATCATGTCCAATGTGGGTCAGCTGAGGATTCTGCGACCATGTCAAATCATCATCACTCTGCTCACCAGGATGATGGGACACTGCTTTGTCAGATGGACAAGACAACATGATAGCATGGGAACTAGCTGGTGCATATGTTGCGGTGATGCGTTGCTATCCAGTTGGCGCCGACTCATAGCGACCCCACGTACAACAGAATGAAGCACTGCCCAGCCCTGCACCATCCTCATGGCCATTGCCTTGTTTGAGCCCGTTGTTGCAGCCCTACTGCCAACTGGTCTCATTGAGAATCTTCCTCTTTTTTGTTGAAACTACCAAACATGATGTCCTTCTCCAGGGACTGGTCTCTTCTGAGAAATGTCCAAAGTATGTCAGACACTGTCTCATCATCCTTACCTTCAAAGAACATTCTGCCCGTACTTCTGACAGATTTGTTGTCTTCTGGCAGTCCGTGCTACTTTCAATATTCAAAGACACCCATTCTTCTCCAGACTTCCTTTTTTATTGTCCAACTTTGAAAGCATATGAAGCATATACACAAAAGTAGCACAAGTTGGGTCAGGTACACTATAGTCCCCACAGTGTCATCTTTGTTTTTGAACTCTTTAAAGAGGTCTTTGCGGCAGATCCATGGTCATCGATCGGGATCCTAGAGAAATGAAACCCTTGGCAACTTCAATATGCCCCCCCGTTGATCATAATGTTGCTTATTGATTGTGGTAGTTACATAATCTGGTGTCAATTTGAGGATTAAGAGTGAAGGGGTGGAGTCTAGTCTGTCAATCAGATCATAGCCAATGAGGCTTCTGTATGAGCATGGCCTTCTCCTGAGAATTCTGGGAATTCCTGGATGTCCTCCTTAGAGGTGGAGACTTCTTTCTCTACTCACTCCCTTGGAGACTCTCTACTGACAAGGTAGACTCCCTGCAAGACACCCCTGAGAAGAAGCCACATGGACCTACCCTGATGCTGGCCTAGGTGCTGGAGGAGCCACGTGGAGAACCCTGCCAGTGCTGAGATGCTTAGAATGCCACTGGATCCAAAGACTTTCCTACACACTGGCCTGGGATCATCCTGCATTCAGAGTCATTGCATGTGTTCATGAGTCTGGAGAGGACTTTATATATTGATATCGGACATATGGGCTAATATTGGACTTATGGGCTCAGACTGGACTGGGTTGGGATGCTTTCTTAATGTACAATTACCCTTTATATAAAACTCTCTCTTACACACATGAGTTTCTGTGGATTTGTTTCCCTAGTCTACCTGGACTAACACACTGATCCAGACGTAAGGAATTTTGCTTTCTTTTATTGAGGTGCAATCCATTCTGAAGGCTGTAATCTTTGATCTTCATCAGTAAGTGGTTCAAAACACCTTTGCTTCTAGCAAGCAAGGTTCTATCATCTGCGTATCACGGATTGTTCATACGTCTTCCTCCAACCCTGATGTCGCATTCTTCTTCATGGAGTTCAGGTCTTCAGATTACTGGTTGAACTTACTAATTCAATGAGTAGAGTGAAAAGATACAATCCTGATTAATATCTTTCCTAATTTTCAACCATGCGGGATCCCCTACCTACTCTAATTCTTCTCGGTCTATGCACAGGTTCTGCGTGACCACCTCTTAGTGTCTGGGATCATCCTTTTTTGCAATATTGCCTTAATTTGTTATGATCCACACAGTCAAATGCCTTTCCATAGTCAATAAAACACAGGTAAACACTGGTGTCTCTGCTTTCAGCCATATGGTGAACATATTTCCATTTTAATGTATTGGCCAAGGTAAATCACAGACCCCAGACTAATTTCCATAACAAAATGGCCCAACCCTCTCAGCAGCTCTCTGGTACTTGGAAAGTTTGGGTTTACTTAGAGTTTAAGACTGCCTGTCCTAGAAGTTTTTCTCATTTGTCCTAGCGTGGGCCTCTATAACCATAGCCCTGGGCAACTCTTTCAGTGATAAAGTAAAATAGTGATTATGCTTGCTTCTACTCCCAGAATTCCCTTCTTGTCCTTGAAGTGGACACCACACCCTCCAAACTCATCCCTGCCTCCCTCTGGATGAAGGCTGGGGAGACAGCATCCTCTCAAACACACCTGTCCTGGTTCCCCAACTCCTGCTTCCCCACACACAGGGCTCCATAGTCCACAGGCTAGCTGTCTGTGCCTTCGCAACTCATGCCCTGGTTTTGTTTTATTGGTTGGGGTGGGGGTGTTGTTTGTTTTTACCAACTTTCTGTGAGATGCAGGCAAATTATGCCAGGGCTTACCTTCCCAGCTGCTCCAAAGAAAGCCCGTGGGCCCGCGCTGTCTGCTCTTTCCAGGCCTCGTAAAAGGCAATGTTTACACAGGTGCAAGGGAGGGCACTGCCCAGCTGAGCCTCCTGCCCGCTGGCAGACATCCAGGGCTCTAGGCTGATGCCTGTCCATCTGGGCCGGGCCCCAGAACAACTCTCTCCATGGGCCTGCCCTACTGACAGTTGTGCCCTATAACTTTGCCCTGATGCTCTCTGACTCTGCCTTTGGAATCTTTGCTCAGATAAGTCTCCAGGTACCTGTGGGATGTCCTTGAGCAGAACAGCATTTGCCAGAGTAGGTTCTACAGAATGGGAATAGATGATGGAGGATGGAGCGGGGGGGGGGGGGGGGGGGGCGTTTCCACACCAAGTAAGATTGAGAAAGTTTAGGTGAAACAAAGCTACACTGATGTCTTTGCTGATAACTTTCCTTTGCTGAGGCACCAAAAGGGACATTGTTTATTCAGTCATGATTCATTGAGCAACTGTATAGGAGACCCAGGTTCAGCTCCCAGTTGATGTACTTCAGGGGCTGCCTTCTGCCAGTGGAGGCTTGTATGGAGCTATATAGTATTGACTAGGTTTCAACAGAGTTTGCGGAGGAAGATTTGGAAGAAAAGCCTGGCTGTTAGCTTGCAAACCTCAAACCAGGAAAGCCCTAAAGGTCACAAGGGGTCAATCTGCAATGGATAATGGACCAGGCAGCACTCGTTCCAATGTGCATGAGTCCAAGTTGACTTGGCGGCAGCAACAGCTGTGCCGAAAGCACCGTTCCAGGCATCAGTCAAAATAAATTTTTAAAAAATTCTTTGTGGGAAACAAATAAAGAAAATAAATAAGACACCAGAAATTAGATGTTTAACTGAAGGCGATATGGGCAACAGATTTTTTTTTTCAAGGCAAGTTAAGAGGGATCGAAGGGCCACAAAGGAGGACAGGCTTTCCATTTTAAATACGGTGCTTGGAATGACTGTCATTGAGCGCACATTCTTCCCATCACAGCAAGTTCAGACACCAGAGAGCTCCTGCCATCCCTGCTCCCACTAGCCTGGTCCTCGATGTGTCCTTCACGGTTCTCCCGCCTCTCCCAGCAAAGCGTACAGTGCCATCCAAGGTCAACTGGTATAACTCAGTTCACGAAGATAATGTTCTACATCCTACTCTATTGAGTAGCAACGAGCACCTTAAAAGCTGGTGGAATGCCCTGTAAGGTACAACTGTTGGTTCCCCATCCGGAGGGAAGAAGAATGGAGAAAATTCAAAATTAAAAGAGACCATGATTCATGGTCAGTTCAAGACCAGTAGAACCTCCCCAAGACTGCAACCCTTAGTCACCGCCCTTCGGGTCTCAAGTGAGCTCACCCTCACGGTGGAAGAGTCAACCCTTGAAGACCAGAGGGGCAGGATTTACCCAAGGACAGCGTTCAGACGGGATAGGGGAAAGAAGGAGGGAAACAGGACACATGGGAGCATGTGGTATAAGTGGCGGCCCGTTGAAGGGACTGCCAAAGATGAGTTCAAACAAAATGTGTCCGAACTGGCAAGTGTAAGCATGAGGATCTTCTCTGGAAGCCTCCACCTAATTCACAAGACAAGGGCAAAAAGAAGCCTTTCATGTCCAATCTCTCTGTTCAGGCTCCAGCGGGGCAGAAGAGCCTGGAGAAGTCAGCTACTAGGATCATGGTTCTGCCTGGCTTGCTATGGGCTTGAACTTCCTTCTGCCCTCTGCTGGATTGGGGACCCTGCAGGTGGGTCTATCCACATGAATCCTATCTCACTGTGGAAAGCGCCCAGCCAGGCTGCCAGGCAAAGTAGGTCCTGTAAGTGGCCGCCTCTTTCTAACATGGAGGAGAAGGACCAGGCCAGTAGGGCTCATTGCTCTGGGCTTCTGCTCCGCTCCCCGGACAAGGCCCTTCATTCACACAGTTGTTACCTCTCTCCCTTGCCACCAAGAACTGCTGCTTGGTTGCAGCTGGAACCATTGCAGGGCTGACCGAAGGCAGGAGAAAGAAATCTGCTTCTCCTCCACTGCCCCCCAGTCTGTATTCTGGATGAAGCCAGAGGACCTCCCAGGAGAGCAGAGGCCAGGTGAGGACCCCAGTGGAAGCAGGCTGGGAGGGCAGGAGGTGGGCTGAAAGAGTGAGCAGGCTCCCTGGGTCTTCTACATTCTTGCCTAGACTCAGCGAGTGAAGCCCAGGCGCAAGTTCAAGTCAAACCTAAGGCCACAGCGGCCCCTGGCGATCGGCGTGCGTCCTGCACCGGGCTCCCCTGTGCTCGCGCAGCCGTGCGCGGAGGAGGTGGCTGTAAATGAATTTAGCATCAGCACAGTTATTTAAATTGTTTTAATTAATCACAGATTGAGCAGTAAATGAACCACTAAGTGGAGAGAGAGGGAGAGCTGAGCTAGTGCGAGAGAGGTGAGGGGGCAGAGGGGAGGGGTTTGGAGGCGCTGATGGCTGAGCCGCCGCACCCTCCCCACCCCCCAACCCCGGACAGCTCATCCTGCCCCAGCCTCTGGGGGCAACACCTGCAGGTGGGAAGCGTGGCAGCCGGAGGGGTCCCTTAGCCTCCACAAACAGACAGAGGGCTGGCTTTGGGGAAACCCAGCCGCGGGCAGCGGGAGCCAGCAGTGTCAAGACGCAGCGAGTACAAGCCTTGGGGTGTGCTGCTATGGTTTGTCAACGGAGTCCCTAACGGGGGCTCACGGCCTCCGACACGAAGGCTGGAGGTTCAAGTTCACTCAGAGAACGGCTTGGCAGTTTTTGGGTTGGTTTTTTTTTTTTGAGTCACCGAAAAGCCCGTGGAGCACGGTTCTATAGCACCACACCTGGGCCACTCGAAACCACAACTAACTGGAAGACAACGCAGGACTGATTGATTTTTTATTGTACCTGAAAGCATGATTTTGAAACCAAGGGGCCTGGGAACTAAAGGTGTGCGATGCCGCTTGCCAGGGGCCGCCATCTGAAGAATGAGATGCTAGAAAGACTTAGAAGGCCATGTCGGCAGCGTGGTTACCGCTGCCCACAAGGTCAGAAGTTGGAATCCGCTCGCCGCTCTGCAGGAGAAAGACAGGGCTTGCTCCCCACCCCTTCAAGAGCCCCCGTCTCAGAAACCCACAGGGCCAGTGCTTCCTACTCTGTCCCGCAGGGGCGCTGTGAATGACAACCACCAACGCGAAGGCAGGGAGTCTGTGTTTGGGAAGTGAGAAAGCTCCCAGGTGTGGACACTCCGGCCTCTTGAGCGTGGTCCACTGTGATACCAGCACTTGGCGAGCTCAGCTGCTGAGGGAAAGCTGAAAGGTCTGAGTCCACTGAGGGCCTCCCCTGAAAGGTCTGTCCATCTGCTCCTAAAACCCCAGCCCCTGAGGACCCTCAGGAGCCCGGGTCCATGGCGGTACACAGGGGGACATGAGTTGGCAACAACTGTGAGCATTGCTCTACGCTTTGGGGAGTAAACCAATTAATAAAATAATACTGAAGATCAACATCTCTTTGTTTGACAGTGTAAGAAACCACCAAAAGGAAAAATCCTCCACTGAGTAAATTCTGACTCATAGTGTCCCCATAGGACGGGGTCGAAATGCCCCTGTGAGTTTCCAGGGCTGTAACTATTTTTAACAGTTTAATTGGCACATAGTTCACATACCATCCAATTTAATCACTCAGCCACATTAAGTTTTGTTCAATCACCACCACCATCAATTTCAGAACCTTTTCTTCTCGTCTCAGCTCACTGCCACCGAGTCAACACTGAGTCACAGAGACCCTGTAGAACTACCCTGGTGGGTTGGTGACACTGTACCTCTTTACAGGAGTAGAAAGCCTCGTCTTTCTCCCATGGAGGGACTGGTGGTTTTGAACCACTGAATTAGCATTGGAACTCTTGTAACCACTACACCTCCAGGGCTCCCTTCGTAAGTAACAGACACAGACTATTAGATGGTGATATAGTGGGTTACACATTAAGCTGTAAGCCACGAGGTTAAGAGTTTGAAACCACCAGCCGCTCCATGAGAGAACCATGAGGATTCCTACTCCCCTTGAGACTTGTCGTCTCAGAAACCCACCAGAGTAGTTGTACTCTGTCCTATAGCATCACTACGAGTCAGAATGGATTTGACAGCCGGGACATTGGTTGGGGGTTATATCTATGGATTGGAAAACAATCGTAGGACAAGATCAGAGGGGTTAGAGGGACCACTGAGATGAGCAACTTTAAGCAAGGTTTTGGAATAGGGCATTAAAAAAAAAACTCTCCGGTCTGGCCCCTGCATCTGTTAAACAGCTTTACCATTTTTGTTGAATTTACCCAGGGCTGAAGCCCAGGGGCTAGTTGGGGCCTGTAGCCTATACGTGTCCATCCCACCATCTCAGAAATGTTCCTATTTCCAAATGGCTGGCGAAATGGAAAGATGCATGCCTGTTATGTGGAATTCAAATTGCCTATCTAAACTTTTACGGTAACAGAGCAACGCGGTTTGTTACGGCTTGTCGCTGGCTCCTCTCACAGTACAGCAGCAGTATTAAGGAGCTACAACTGAGACGACATGGCTTTAAGCTCTTCACCACCTAGCTAGCCCCTTGTAGAAGAACAAGGTGCCTACCCCTCATAATTTGTAAACTGGGAGAATTTTTTGGTACCATTAAGAAGGAGAAATGCTCCCCAACCAGATTATCTCACATTGCTAAGGATCCATTGCATTGGTCCCTTTGTGTTTACTGAAATCTTTGTGGACTGCTTACACATAGATTCATAGCGCATCTCTCACTTGAAAAGACATAAAGGAAAGTGTATGCGGGATGCACCGGTGCAGAGGCTCCTTAAATAGCGGCCATCCAGAGACCAGCTCTTCCGGGCCACTTTGTGAGACAAAGTCGCTTCTGTCCTTGGACACACAGCACCGTCCTGGGGCCTCTGCGTAAAGCTGCTGCTCTTAAAAGGATGCCCTGCCATTGCCTAGAGATTCTCTCCCAGCTGCTGACACCTCTTGGGGAAGTTTTCATTTCAACACACAGGCAGCAGCGACAGGGACGCCGTGATGGCCAGGGAGGATAGTAAGAAACATCCCACTTCACAGATGTTGAAATGTGAAAGGTGGGGCGGAGGGACATGACATGAATGATATATTTTAATGGTAACAATTACCATCTGGCTTGGATACAACGGGGAACCCAACAGATAGATCCCCGTCCTCAAGGAGCCTGCCGGTAGACAATTAAGTATGGATTGTTTCAGTAGGGCGTGAGTGGTTTGAAATAAACTGGCAAGAGGAAGGATGAGGTGGAGGAGGAAGAAGAGGAATGCATGATGGGAAGGTGCTACGGAGGCATCCTCAGGAACCACCGTCAATTTGTCATAGTATGTTGTTGTTGTTGTTGTTAAGTGCTGTCAAATTGGTTACGAATCGTGGCGACTCAAGGTACAACAGAACAACACACTACTGGGACCCGTGCCATCCTCACAATTGTTCTTATGTTTGAGCCCATGGGGACAGCCTCTGGGTCGATCCACTGTTGTGTAGTCAATGACACACGCATGCACATCTTGCTGGTGTTCTCTGTTTTCAAGACTCATCTGACCTCAGCAAAGATATCCCTTGTTCCACGGCCTCTTCTGAATCTGACCAGAAAGATCCCTGTCACTGTGTTGCTGCAACCGTTACTGGATGATCCCTACTTGTGGGTGATATTGAGGATAGTGTTCTATAGTGTGAGCATTCTAGTGGGTCACCTCTTTTGGAATGGGCACAAATATGGAACTCTTCCAAGTAGCTGCCTTCTAAATTTCCTGGCATAGACAAGTATTTCCAGTGTTTCTCGCGCTTTCAGAAACATTTCGATGGGTTTTCAGTCAATGCCTGGAGCCTTGTTTTTGGCCAATGCATTCAGTGCACTTTGAACTTCTTCCTTCAGCTCCAGTGGTTCTTGCTCATATGCTGCCTTTTGAAATGGTGGAGTGTCGACGTGCTTTATTGATACAGTGATTCTGTGTATTCTTTTAACTTCTTCTGATGCTTCCTGAATTATGCAATCGTTCTCCCATAGAATCTTTCAATATTGCAACTTGAGGCTTGAATTGTTTTTCTTCAGTTCTTTCAGTTACAGATATGCTGAGTGTGTTCTTCATTTTTGGTTTACTAACTCGCGAGTTTTTGCACATTTCATTATAATATTTACTTTGGCTTCTTGAGCTGCCCTTCAGAATTCTGTGCTCAGCTCCTTGACTTCATTTCCTCCATTTGTTTTAGCTCCTCTACCTTTAAGATCAAGTCTCAGAGTCTTTCTGACATCCACTTTGACCTCTTCTATCCTTCCTGTCTTTTTAATGACCTATTGCTTTCTTCATGGTCTAAATGTCCTCCCACAGCTCATCGGGTCTTCTGTCGTTAGTGTTTAGTGCAGCAAATCTGTTCTTGAGATGTGTTTGAAATTCAGGTGAGAGCTACTCAAGGTCATATTTTTTCTATTGTGGACCTGTTTTAACTCTTCATCTTCAACATGAATTTACATAGGAGCAGTTGATGGTCTGCTCCACAGTCGGCCCCTGGCCTGGCTTTAGCTGCTGCGACTGAGGTTCCCCAGAATCTCTTCACACAGATGTCGTCAATTTGATTTCTGTGCATTCCATCTGGAAAAGCCCCCTTTTATAATCACCTTTTGCATTGTTGAAAAGGTATGTGCTACGAACAAGTCATAGTTCTATCATGTGATCTCAGCTTTGTTTCTATCACCAAGACCATATTTTCCAACTACTGTTCCTCTTTGCTTCCAACATGTGCATTCCAATCACCAATAACTATCAGGTGCATCTTTTTTTTTTCAGGTGCGTCTTAATTGGATGTTCGATCAATTTCTGACTGAAGGTGTTGGTAGAATTCTTCAATTTCTTCATCACAAGCCTTTGTAGTTGGTTTATAAATTTGAATAATAGTTGCATTGATGGATTTTGTTGAGGGTGGATAGATATACTCCTATCACAGAGACCATTGTACTTCGAGAGAGATCTTGAAATGTCCTTTGTGACAGCGAATGCCACGCCATTCCTCTTGATTGTGTCATTTCAGGCATAGTAAACCCTATAAGTTTCTGATTCAAAATGGCCAGTGCCAATCAATTTCAGCTTACTAATGCCTACAATATTGCTCTTTATGTGTTCCATTTCATTAGTGACGACTTCCAATTTTCCTACATTCATACTTCATACGTTCCAAGTTCCAATTATTAGTAGATGTTTGCAGCCGTTCCTTCTCATTTTGAATCGTGCCCCATCAGCAGATGAAGGTCTTGAAGGCTTTACACCCACAGGCTTCACTCCATTCACATCACTATGGTGACTCTACTTTGAGAAGGCAGCTCTTCTCTTCCTTCTTTGTAATCTGTTCTTAGTCTGACACCTGTTCACCTTTGGTTACCCTGCTGGTAATTGAAATACTAGCAACATAGCTTCCAGCATCACAGCAACACACAAACCAGGTGTGGCAGTTACACAATCTCCTGTGAACTTGCAACGGCATGGAGTCTAGCCTGTCAATCAGGCCATAATAGCTAATGAGGCCTCCCTGTGGGCATGTTCTTTTCCTGAGGATTCTGGGAACTCCTGTGTTCCTCCATGGAAGTAGGACACGCACTCTCTGCTTCTTATTCCTGGTGACAGGACACATGCTAGAGCCTTGGAGCTGGAGGAGCCACATGAAGACCGATGCCAGCACTGAGATGCTTACACCACCTCAGGTACACCTCGTTTACACTACCACAAGACTTTCCACCCACCGGCCTGTGATCTTCCTGCATCCAGCGTCATTGAATGTGTTCCGTTAGTCTGAAGGAATTTATAGATTGGTATCAGATATATGGGCCAATATCAGACTTATGGAATTGATCTGGACTGGACTGGGATGTTTTCTCAATATACAATTGCTCTTGTAAATAAAGCTCTTTCTTATATACATATGAGTATCTGTGAATTGTTTCTCTGGTCAACCCAAACTAACATGCCAGGACAGAGAAATACACTGACAGACAAGCAGTGGTATTGTGCAATGGTGGTCTGCAAGTTTCTACAAGGCTAGAAGGTATGCTACCAATATTTTGAATACCAGCAAGGTCACCCATGAAAGGCAGGTTTCAGCAGTTCTTCCAGACTAAGGAAGACTAAGAAAACCTACTAATCTACCTCCCAAAACCAGTAAATGGAAACCCTTTGGATCAATATATATATATATATATAGCCAAATAATTTTTTTCTTAAAAAAAACATTTTATTGGGGACTCTTACAACTCTTGTTACAATCTATATATTGTACAAATATTGCCATCATTCTTTTCTATACATTGACTTTCCATTGAGCCCTTGGGATCAGCTCCTCCTTTTTTTTCTCCCTCCTTTGCCTCCCCCCAACCCTTGTGGCCTTATTTTAATAATGTTGGTGTGTATCCTTTTCTTTCTTATTTATTTTATCTATTTTCATTTAGTTTATCTATTTTTATATTTTTTTCTGTTTCACTTTTTATTGTTTCTCTAAGGTTTCCCACTTTATGAACCACAGAAGAAAGGATGCTTAGAGACCATAACTGATGCAATGGTTTATTGGGGCCAAGGCGGTATGGAAGGTAAGGGGAATTTGGGAAGCAAACAATGAATGTGGGAGGGGGGAGGACACACTAGAACTGATTGTACTGATGTATATGCAACTCTTTTTTAAAAACAACTTAACTATTAAAGTGTAGGATCTGTGAATATTATATGAAGAACTCTACTTAAAAGAAAGAAACCCAAGTTAACCAATGATCACCATCGGTAAAGGAGGAAGAGTTTCTGTTTAGGGGCTTTGCATTTATGCTCATGGTAGTGGAATAATTTGGAAAAGGAGATCCATCATGGTGCACAACACAAAGGGTATAATCAATGGCACTGAATGACACACGTAGACGTTGTCAAAGTGGAGAATGTTTCGTTGTGTATTTAACTAATAATAATTACACAAACAACAATGAGTACAAAGAAGAAAGTGTTCTACACTTGACTGCGGTAATATGATATGTGGATAAAGTGCCAATAAAACTGTTTAAAAAAATAAAATATTGCCTGGTATCATGATGGAAGATGAGCCCTATAGATTGGAAAGCTCCCCTAATGCATAGTGGCTCAAACCTACCAGTGATCAGGAAGGTGGATCTGGATCGGTCACCATTGTGTTCCGTTGTACATGCACATGTAGTCACTGTGAGTTAGAATAGGGCTCTGAGGACAACAGCAGCCAACAAGAAGGGCACTCCTCAAAGAAGACCTCTCTGGGGAGGGGGTGTTTGAGCAGAGACCTGGGGAGGTGAGAAGGGAGCCATGGAGACTGGAAGAGAGTCCCGGCAGATGAGCAGCAGGTGTGACCGTGATTGGAGTGAAGTGAAGAATTGGGAGAGGAGAGTAGACCAGGAGGTGGAGAGAAGTCTCAAGCCAGACCAAGCATGGGAGATAATGGATGTTTCTAATCTAGTAGAAAGCCATTGTGGGTTTTGTGTGGAGGCTAAGCATGATCTAACAGGTACCTAGAGGGTCACTGTGGCCTTGCTGATGTACAAGACAGAAAATTGAGCAAGAGTGAAACCAGAGAGACCAAGTCTATGCTGAGGCAATAAGTTAACTCTTCCATCAGCCCCAGATACTCAGCACCCATTAAAAAATAACACCCCATTTCTCCCACTTCGTAGACCCTTAATAAATTAATAAGTCTTGACTTTATGCATTTGCCTGTTCTTGATATTTCATTTAAGTTGGATTATACAATATGTGTCCTTTACTGTCTTGCTTAATTCACTTAGTATAAGTTTTCCAACGTGTATCCATGCCACCACATGTGTCAGAACTCCCACTCTTTGTGGCTGCGTAATATTCCATGGAATCATACTCCACCTTTTCTTCATTCATTCATATTTTATGAGCACAGGTTGTTTTTACCTTTTGGCTTCTGTGAATAACGCTGCCATGAACAGTGCTAGACATGTTTCTGTTTGAGTCTCTGCTTTCAAGTATTTCAGGTATATACCTCGCAGTGGATTTGCTGGTCAAATGATGTATTGCAGTGGGTAAACCTGCTGCCCCAAGCATCTTTAAATTATTGAAAAGCAAGGATGTTGCTTTAAGAACTAAGGTGTGCCTGATGCAAACCACGGTATTTTCAATTGCCTCATGTGCATGGGAAAGTTGAACAATGAATAAGGAAGACCAAAGAAGAATGGATGCATTTGAATTATGGTGCTGGTGAGGACTGTTGAAAGCACCACAGACTGCCAAAAGAAAATACAAACCTTTCTGGGAAGAAGTCCACCAGAATGCTCCTTGAGGCTTGCTCTCACATACTCTGGACATGTTACCAGGAGAGACCCATCCCTAGAAAAGGACAACATGCTTGGGAAAGCAGAGCAGCAGTAAAAAGAGGAAGACTGGACAAGATGGATTGGCAGTGTGGTTTTTCTCCATTTATCATGATGTTACCTATTGATCTAGTTGTGAGGATTTTGGTCTTCTTTACATTGACTTGTCGTCCATACTGTAGGCTGCAATCCTTGAGCTTCATCCGCAAGGGCTTCAAGTTCTCTTCACTATCAGCTAACAAGTTTGTGTCATCTGCATACCTCAGGTTGTTACTCGGTCTTTTTCAGATCCTGATGCCAAGCTAGACAAAACCCCTGATGACGTCAATCTTTTCTCCATGTATCGTGATGTGACCTGTTGGTCTAGTGGGAATTTTTGCTTTATTTACATTGACTTATAATCTATACTGAAATGAGTTCATATAAATGAGGAAAAGGTTATGCTGAAAAGGAGAGTGCAGTACAGTTAATTATTTACGGCTCTTCTAAACAGAGTTATTTTTGTTGTTGTTAAGTACCATCGAGTCAGCTCTGACCCATGGCAACCCTATGCACAACAGAACAAAATATTGCATGGTCCTGCGCCATCCTCACAATTGTTTCTATGCCTGAGCCCATTGATGCAGCCACGGTGTCTGCCCGTCTCATTGCGAGCCTTCCTCTTTTCACCACCCCTCCACTTCACCAAGCACGATGTCAGCAGCCAATGCACAGAGAGGACCGTAGGGCTGGCCCCACCACGAGACACAGGACCCCTCACTGATCCATAATGCTATGGGGGACAGCACTGGACACACGGTGCAGAAAGTGTGCCAAGTCTGACCACCCCCACACCAGGCAAAACACAAAGGGAGCGTGCAGCAGAGTAGCAAGGGGAGCAAAGCAACGAAGTCCCTGAGGAATCCCAAAAACAGATTTCTGACTCGAGGGCAGGGCTTGGCACCTCATCAGATCCAATTGGGAAACATTCATAAAGGTCAGCAGACAGACCTGGAGCTATTTATAGGCTTTTCTTTCTTTTTCTTTTTATCTATGTCTATCTATATAAGATAGGCAGGAGAAAGAATCCTGAAGAGAAAACAACAGGACGTATGGTTTGGGGGGGGACCTCGGAGAGGGGAAAGTGGGGGAAAGGGAGTGGGGAGCCAACAAACTCAGGGCCAGGGAAACAATAAGTGATGTAAAATCAAGAATGCGGAGAGTGTAGAATGCCTGGTGGGGTTTGATCAAGTGCAATGTAGCCGAGAGGCATTACTGAGAGTCAAATGAAGGGCAAGCATGATAGTGGGACAGGAGGAAAGTAAAAGGAAAGAGAGAAAAAAAACTAGGAGGCAAAAGCTATTTGTAGATGCATAAATATAAGCATGTATATATGTAAATAAATTAATTTACAATGAGAGGCATATAAGTCTATGTACATATATTTATATGTTAAAAGTATTAAGGTAACAGACAGACTTTGGGCATCTACTCAAGTCCTCCCTCAACACACTTTGTTCTACTAACCTGGTATTCTGTGATACTCCCCTTCCTGACATGATCACTGAAGAAAAATGGGTACATAGTGAATGTGGCGAAGAAAGCAAATGGAGCCCAGCTATCAAAAGATATAGCATCTGGAGCCTTAAAGACTTGAAGTTAAACAAGTGGCCATCTAGCTTGGAAGCAACAAAGCCCACATGGAAGAACACAGCAGCCTGTGTGATCATGAGGTGTCAACGGGATCAGGTATCAGGCATCAAAGGATCCAAAATTAACAATTATATTGATGCAAACAAGAGAGGTTGGCAAGACCCAAAGCCCATGTACAGACAGTTGAACATCCCCTCACAGAAGGGTCACACAGAAGGGACATTTAAGTCAGGGTGCAATGTAGCACTAAAAAAACACACAACATTCCTCTAGTTCTTTAAAGCTTCCTCCCCCAACTACCATGACCTCAGTTCTACCTTACAAATCCTGCTAGATCAGAGTCCATACATTGGTACAGATAAGAACTCTTTACACATGGAACCCAGGACAGATAAAGCCCTCAGGAACAGTATTGGGGAGTATGAGGGTAGGGGGAGGTTGGGAGGGAAAAGGAGAGAAAGGGGAAACAATCACAATGATGAATATACATAACCCACTCACCTCCCAATGGGGAATGAATAACAGAAATGTGTGTGACGGGAGACAGTGGATGGTGTAGGATATGAAAATAACAATAATATATAATTGATCAAGGATTCATGAATGTGGAAGTGTTGAGGCGGGGAGAGGAGCTGGTACCAAGGGCTGAAATAAAAAGAAAATGTTATGAAAAAATTATGGCAACATATGTACAAGTGTGCTTGATATAATTGATTTATAGATTGTTATAAGATCTGTAAGAGCCCCTAATAAAATGATCAATATGATAGATGGATAGATAGATAGATAGATAGATAAATAGACAGATAGATGAAACCATGATGTCCCTCTCCAGGGACTGGTCTCACCTGACAAGATATCTGAAGTATGCAAGACAAAGTCTTACCTTGACTCTCAGGAGCACTCTGGCCGTACTTCTTCCAATTCAGATAGGTTGGTCCTTTGAGCAGTCCATGGTACTTTCAGCATTCTTCTCCAGCACCATAATGCAAACACATCGACTCTTCTGCAGTCTTTCTTATTCAATGTTCAACTTTCACATGCATTTGATGCAATAGAGAATACCATGACTCGGGTCAGATGAATTTTAGTCCTCAAAGAAACATCCCTGTGCTTCAGTACTCTAAAGAGGTCTTGTGCATTAGAGTCCCCTAATGCAATATAACTTTTGATTTCTTGACTGCTGCTTCCTTGAGCAGTGATTGCGGATCCAAGGAAGACAAAATCCTTTACTTCAACCTTTTCTCCATTTATCATGTTACCTATTGACCCACTTGTGAGGATTTAGGTCTCTTTAAATTGAGTCGTAATCCACACTGAAGGCTACAATCCTTGTTCTTCTTCAGCAAGGGCTTCAATTCCTCCTCACTTTCAGCAAGCAAGGTTAAGTCATCTGCATACCTCCAGTTGTTAGTGAGCTTTCGATGATTTGCTCAACGTATATATTAAACAAGTGTGGTGAGAGGATACAGCCCTGACACACACCTTTCCTGATTTTCAACCGCATGGTATTCCCTTGTTCTGTTTGTGCAACTGCCTCTTGATCGCATGTATAAGTTCTTCATGACCACAATGAATTGCTCCAGGATTCACATTCTTCTCAAGGTCATCCACAGTTTAGTATAGTCCACGCAGGTGAAATGCCTTTGCGTAGTCAATGAAACACAAATAAACATCTTTCCAGTATTCTCTGCTTTGAGCCAAGGTCCATCTGACCTCAGCAAGAATATCCTTTGTCCCACGTCCTCTTCCGAATCCTGTCAATGTGCCGCTGTAACCGTTGTTGGAGGATCTCACCTTTGTCATTCCCACCTCATGGCTTCTCTGGTGGGCTTGGGTAAGGAAGTCGGGGGAAGATGATGATTGGATTTTATGATTCAGCTGTGAGTGGTTGGTTGTACACTGGGTGATTTGTGATTGCCATCCTGCTGGTGTAAATGCAGCCACCTAAGACGCAGGAACCAGGATCTCGCTCCCAGCAGGAGAGGGGAGGCAGAAGGGGAGGTGCCCTTTGGAGACCTTTGTCTCTCTCCCTGAGAACTTGAATTGCAGCGCATCACTGAGCTGATTCCACTTGTGGCTGAGGGACGTACACCAGACTGATGCCTGCACTTCGGATATGGTCGGATAGGAGAGGGAGGGGGACCCGTCACAACCCTGGGAGGGAGGGGGACCTGTCACAACCCTGTGAGCCATTTTCCTTCCCAAGTTCTGCATGGCCACTGCGAAGAACCACCGGACCCTGGGGTGTAAGGGAATATACGCAGGGGAGGAGTGGGGGTGGAGAGCAAGGATACTGGTGTAGGGCGGCATCTTTGAAAATCAGGACACTTGGGCCATATTTCACTTCCATCTTTTGGGGATTGGTTTTTTGAACCTGTTTCCAAAAGAAACTAGTTCCAATGACAGTGAGACGGTGGCACAACTGGAAGGGTGTTATCTGTGTCACAGACTTGTATACGTAAAAACCACCTGAGTGGTGTGTGCTTTGCTGTGTGTATTATCAACAGCCATGATAAATGAAATAACAACCTTTTAAATATGCTGTGGTGGTTGCATAATCTGCTCTCAATTTGAGAAGATAACAAGTGAAGGGGTGGAGTTTAGCCTGTCAATCAGATCGCAGCTTGATGACTTCATTTGGAGAAGTTAAGAAGATAAATTGCTCATTGGAGGTGGGACACATGCTCAGTCTCTGAGACACATCCTCGTTGACAAGCCACATGGAGACAGGCTGATGGCAGAAAAAGCCTCAGAGCTGGAGGAACCACCTGGAAATGCT